>NC_043958.1:14970609-15279538 GCF_902148855.1 Sphaeramia orbicularis
GCGATTTTAGGGGCAACAAGACAATATAGCATGTCAAAGTGAAAAATTAATTGTGAGGTCATGTAGGTGATGTGCTGAAAAAGATTAGACCAAACAATAGCATGCTAACATGTTTTTTAATGTGGTCTATGGAGGTCAGATCACCAGAATTAGCATCAACCAAAATAGTCCAAGACCTCTGAAGGTCACGACTGACACTAATTTGTTCATTTTAAGAGCTATTACTACAAGAAACATATTGTTGCAGACTAAAGTGAAAAAAAAAAAAAAAACAGAATCAGAGGATTTTGGATGCCGGATGTCAAGTTCTTATACCAGGATGAAAATGTTTTGTTGATACTCCCTGACACATTCAACCTGAAAGGTAACAGCAAGGGGTTCTCCTTTCCTGGTTCAGGTACCAGTGATGATGAAACATCAGGAAAGCAAACATGAAACATTAGGACGGTGTGGAAAATTCAGATAAAAACAGACAGGAAGCAGCGTTTTCTAAATGTACAAAGACCAAAGGTGACGTTAAAGAGATGTTGGTAATTGTGTAAAAAAACAAACAAAAAAAAACAGATTATACTGGTCATGATTTCATTTTTAAAAGCAAAATTCCATGGGGGTGAATACGTTTCATACATCCAATCTGCCCAGTGAAGTTTGCGGCATATTCAAACAAAAAAGGATGAACTGAAAACACTGTGATTTAAACAAAAGCAGTATCTAAGAAAGGTCTGAAGGTGCAAAGATCGTCAGTTTGCCCTGGGGTGTATAAGAAAATCATGGAAGAATTTACAAAACAGTGTTCCTCAAAGAAGGATAAAGGAGGAGTATTGAAGGAGTGAATATCTCATTCTCTGTGATTCGTAACATACTGTAACTAAAGGGCAAGCGCACAAACCTGAACTGAACCCATGATCTCAGACGTCAGTACATCAAGAACTGCCATTTATCTGTAACTGGTAGAACCATAGGGTTACTGTGACAAATCGTTATCATGCTCTGTTGCTCTGTTGTTACATCTGCATTGAACCTCCTGTGCAGAAAGGAAATCCAGTAAACGGCACTGATCCACCGTGACAGATAATGATAAATGCTTATGCTGATTGATAAATACATCGTCTTCATACTGGTTCCATTGGAAAACATCACACTACGTTTAGAAATGACTGCTTTCTGTTTTCATGTGCATTCAATACCTAACTTTTTCTGTCTTTGGGACTTGTCAGTAAATAAATACACAGTATCAACAGTTGTTCAGTGAAGTTACCGCTGACGATCCTCGTGAAGCACACAGTTGGACAACATACTACTACAACTTTGTCCTGCAAGTACAATTTTATTTAACTTTCCATAGTTTTTCCTCAGTTTTTGCTCTTAATTGTAACAGTTTTGTATTAGTGTTATATATTAATGCATCATCATGATTTAATCAACAAAGTGTCTCAAAATGAAAACCCAAAAACATTTCTCTCATAACAAAATAAATTAATGGACTAACACATTCATCTCTTTGAAAATCCAGTAATCGGTTGATTTACTTAGCTGCAAAGTTATTATAGCAAAAAAAAAAGGGAAAAAGTGGCAAATAAACATTATCCAAGTAAAACCAACCAGATACTGAAATGTGAGATTGTTGCGACTTTACAGGTTCAATCCAAGTCCATGAAACTCCTGAGCGGCAGCATGTATTCATGTGTTTTCCTGCAGATAAGGAGTGTGTGAAAATCTTGGAAGAAGTGGAGATGGAGCCAGTTTGAAAAACCGACAGAGTCATTTTAGTGAACTAGAGATAAACAAAAAAGAGAAATGCATGTGATTTTATTGTCCAGTGTTTTGAAAGAGCGCTGAACACCATCACGCCGCTGCCCTCTGTGTTCAACCTGAAAATGAAATTCTCAGAAGGCTTTCTCTCTTCTAAAATCATGTTTCAACCACAGGTCAGTGAGGCATACAAACAGGTTCACCCACAAAAGTCATTGTTGTTGTCTGTCATAGCTTTTCGTGCCGGATTATAGACTGTTTTTAGAGCGTTTTCCACTTGAGGAAACGTTGTAAATCCTATTATAGCAAAAAATTAGATCCAACTTGTCAGTCCGCTTTTGGGAGGAGGAAGAAAGTTTACTTTTGATGATTCCTTTGAATTTGCAGATGCCGTGAAGTTTATCATAACTGAGATCTAGCCATGGGTACAAAGATTTACTTTGGTTAGAATACCCCTACATTCAGCCTCTTATGTCAGAGGTATTTGGTTATAGATAGGCCTGGGCGATATGGAAAAAAGTCCGATCACAATAATTTTTTTTCATATCAGACAATATCGATATGTATCACAAAAAAAATCAAATCACTATTTTTGTCAAGCTTAAATTTTCCGTTACTCATAAGTTAGTTGTGAAGACATCAGATGGTTATTTTTGGATTTAAATATGATTTATTTTCTGTCAGAGGTTGAACATGACAGATGTGCTGAAGAACATTATACAGCGGTTAGAGATAAATAAAACAGGTACATATATTTAAAACTAAAAGTCTGACCAGCAGGTAAAAGCTTTCAAGTTTTAAAAGAGAACACAGAAAAGAGACCATCTTCACGAAACAATACCAGGGGTATATACGTGGGGGTGCATTCCGTAACTGCCGTAACTACCTTAACTGGCGTAAACTGAAAATTAAACCTAACATGCTTTGAACGTCCATTTCCCGGCTTCTACGCCACACCCTACTTTCAGTAACCCGGTCGCCAGAGTTCTAGGTCAAATTTTTTCCAGAGGGAACACTCATTACCTCCCGCTGCAGCCCAAACATTAGTGTGTGGGCTGCGTCTGGCTCTTACACCTATGCTGTGTGCGTCAACCTAACTTCTCGTGGCTCCAGCATGATTGGTTCGGAGCGGCGCTACTTAATTTTGATTGGCTCTTCTTACATCTGTCAAAACATGGACAAATGAATAATGTCGAAAATTTATCGAGCATGTCTCATATCTCTATCGATTAAGATATTTAGTGATGTATATCGTGATTGTTTTATCGCTCAGCCCTAGTTACAGACCAGCAAAGTGTTGGTGGACTTTGCAACCCTTTTGGTCCTTTGGCTCCTCGATTGGTTCAAGATTAGGAACCAGCTCTAAACTGGCCCTGGAAGCACCTCAATGGACAAGCACTTTAAGAGTTCCCAATAGAAGACGCATGGACTATCAGGCTACACAGCATATGAAACCCGCCGATGCGAAGTAGTGGAATGGGGAAAGATATGCCGTTTGTCTTACATAGGAACACGATTCAAACAGTCATATTTAATTTCCCTCCATAGATGCTGGAGTTTTCATTTCCTTTCTGCTGTGACATGGGTGTACCGAACGCACTCAGAGGTTGATGCAGAAAATAGACGCAGATGCTGCAAAGGGGGGAAAACAGAGATAACACGAATAAGAGAGAAAGAGATCTCGACAGCAACAACACAAGCGCGAGGCGAGTTTGTCCACATTCGTCCAGAGTGAATGAGCAGGAAAAGACGAACAAGCAAAAGCTGGGGGGGTGGGCAGAGGTGAGAGGAAGGGAAACAGTTGCAACCCTCTGGGCTACACAGACAGAAAGAGCAGGAAGTGTGGATGTTCGCCTTTTCTTCTTCTCCCACCATCTGCCCCTCCGATTCTCTCATTTACTTAATTAGAGAGCGGCGTCTCAAGGCCGCCGCTCCCAAATGGCATCAGCTGTGCATTTGTGTGTGACTCGGAGCCAGTAGCTGCTGTGCACATACCTCAGGCATGCTTGTGCATGAGGTGGTTGAGTTCGGTCGAGTGTGTTTGCAGACTCGTGTATAAGTGTGTGTGCGGTGTGTTCGCAGGGCTAACCCCAGGCAGGTCATGTTCACAACGGAAGGAGCAGGTGATTATAGCGCCTTCCTCCATAAACAAAATGAGCAGTGGCCTCTATTTGGGCTCTTTCAGCTTTCATAAGGTCTTTCCTCAAACTGTTGTAATAGACTTTAAGCTCTCCTAAGCCTTTGCACCAAATGATTCTGAGCTGTTCTAATCTCCACTTATTTAAAGTAGCAGCTGATATTTCTTTGTATAAGGGATGCTTTCTTGGAATATTTTTGCATCTTTGCTTCCATACAGATGCAGTTTACTGGCGCACAATACATCCATAGGTTTTCACACTCACCCAACATATATCTGATGGTTGTTAAACTAAATAGGGGTCAATTCTCACAGTCAGGTCTCAAAAATCTTCTCACAAGTGTAGAAACTGGCTCCATTTCCTTTAGAAATTCATTTTTAGCGGTCTGAAATCCAATGGTCTGAATAGCAGGCCTTAAAAATGTCTTGAAAACAATTTTGACAGGATTTATAAATTAATTGGATTCAGTGCTTGGTTGAAGCCTGGTGAAAATAATGAATTTCAATTTGACGCCCTCTCAGTAACTGGATATGTACCTCCAAACTGCTAGTTCAGCCAGTACTTGTAATCATATACGTAGCCATCAAATCATAATGGTCTTGTTTTGACAACGTATAATGGAAGAGCAGATTGTGGGACGTTGATCAAATCACTTAACACAAAGTGCTTCAAGTTAAAGTGAATGAACTGAACACTTTTAAGGCTGATAGACTCACTATAAACTGACTTAAAAAGACCCACTAGCTGAGCCAGAGTAATGGTAAAGATTAGAAGGATAATTTCTGCATAATTTATTGATTGCTTTCATTTAAATAAGTGAATATTTGAATATTAAAATGGAAAACCAGAGATCTAGTTCTGCAAAGTCAGGGTTGAAATGGTACCATCCTGATCATCAACTCACTTGTGAACCACGCCATCATCTGGCCACACCAAATACTATTAATTTTAAGAGTTTTTATACAGAATATATGACAGAGTTATATAATATGTCATTATTTCCAGGCCTACAGTTATGATAGAAATACTTAGTTCTATCTAAAGGAAAATGGGATCAGTGTACCCTATAAAAAAGTTTAAAGGCCACTTTATACACCAGCAAAGTCATATTTCTCTCTGGTAATTTTGGAAGTGCCATTCTTGGTGTCCCACACTGATTGCTGTAAAGTGCCACCCCTTCGGCATGATGCCACCAGTGGAGTTAAAAAGGACTGAAATCCAGAAGTGCAGCAGTGTTTTGATGAAACACAACAGTCACTGGTCACTTCAAAACCACGGTCAGAGAATCCGCACACTGCAAAAAATCCTGATCTAAGCAAGATTTATTTAGCAATTGAGTATTCAGTAAAATGTATATACTATGCAAGAGCTGATTGTTTTGGGAATATTAATCCTACTTTTTGATTTATTATAGCAAAAGTATTTACTTCACATGCATATTGAGTAACATTACTGTGAGTTATATGGGTTTGAAGACAGACCACTTACAACTCCTCAGACAAAGTTGTATAAGAAGTAAGAAACATGCAAACCAGTTTATATTGTTCCTCACATCTGCAAAATCACTAAAGTTGCGCCTCAGTATGAAGAAATGTGCAATAGGTCTTAAATTGCTGCATAGTCGTCATAAAAGGGTCTTAAACATGTTCACTTCAGAAACCCGAGGAGTCAGATTGTGTTGTATTTTCTGGACAACAGCATCATCACTCTATGCACTGCAGGAATCACTTTTGCAGTTATTTCCTTTATTAAATCTGTGACATTAAGTCTTGCTAATGCCTTAGTTACCAATGGTGTCATTAAAGTCGCTGCAAATTACGTTATAGAGTTTTTAGTGGAACCATACTGCAAATATCAGTGTTTTATTTCATTTCTCCACAGTAAATCATGCAGACTCAACATCTTTTCCCAGTTTTAAATAATGTGCATGGGGATATATTTAGACAGAAGGTGATCACGCAACTTCAGAGGGTGAAAAAGGCATAAAAACAACAACTAGACCATCGTTCGACTCTCCATATTAACCTGAGATAATGAATTTCCATACATTGGTCTATTTGCAGTTCTGTGAGCCAAGGTGACCTGCTCCGCCTGCCTTTAAATGAAAACTTAATGAGCAAAAATATGGACAGTTGAACTAATAAAGACTGAGAAGTGCAATAAATATAAACCGGCATTGTGGGTTTTTACAGACTTTTTAATGCAGCTGCGGTTGGGGGAGATCATCGATCATTTCTGTGACAGAGGACACTGAATGGCTGATATCTGATATTTAATAAAAGGCCAATGTCTGCGAGATAAAATGGCAAACCAATATATCTAACCAACATAGTAGAACTTAGAACTTTTATATATCAGCACAGCTACTCTTTGCAAGTATAGCTGACAGAGAAAAATGTTACTCTAACAGTAGAGAGAGGTTTGATGAATAGAGTGATCCAAAATATACTTATGGAAATGAGTCATCCCTGTGTCTGTGTATCTGACCGACTAAATTGCATGGCTTAAGTTGTTGTTTGTGCACTGATTGTTGATCTCAGATGGGTCTTGAACCAACAAGAAATAATTAACGTCATCACTTGCTTCACCCACATTCAAGTGATTTCTTGAGTGTGTTGTTGAAAACAGACAAAATCAATCTGGAGTGCGAGTGCCACTTTTTGAGCATGTAATCAAGCTCAATTTCAGTGCACTTGTTTCAGAGGCGAGTTCACAGGACTGACAGGATGCTGGAGCTGCCGTCAGCCGGACAGAATGTAAGCTGCCACTCACTGTCCCTCCTCTGCTTTAACTCAATGGTAATCCTGTCGTCTCGCACATATCAATGCTCAGTCTAGTTCTCCTCGACTGGAAGTTTTGACTGGCATGAGAGAAAAAGAGGAAAGGGTGAAATGGAGGGGGTAAAAAAACAAAACAAAAAAGCAGCAGTGCCGAAAGCTGACATGGCTTTCTAAGTTTGCAACCGTGCTGTGTTGCTGTTTCTCAGCACAGTGCTTCCAGGCTGAACGCTCTTTGTTGTGTGCAAAAGTACGAGAAACCACATTCACGCTCCTTTATTCCTCTTGAGTTCAGCTCGGCTCCTTCAGCTGTAGACATGCCACCGGAGAAATGGGAGAAAGAAAACGAGTCTTTAGATGCATTATGAGGATGTTCAACTTCTGTCAAACAGCCACATTTCTTGAAAGTAACCTTTTACCTCGAGGTTAAAGTTCATGGTCTTTAGGGTTGGGCTTAAAACAGAGGAAGTGTAAGGCCTAAATGCATGCAAACTCAAATACTTAAATTGTTTAGGAGCCCTGAGCTGATTGTTCTCACTTTTTGCAGCCGTCAGCACTAAGTGTCATGCATTTTTTGCTTCTGGAGAACCTGAAATTTGAGTATGGGTTGTTTAAAGGCCCAGTTTTGCATTTTCATACTCTGAGAATAGATTGATTTGATGACTTTGTGTAAATTATGTTCAGGCAGATGCTTCCTCTGTTGCATTAAAATCTATTCTTGCTGGTCTCTTGTGTAATTGAGGTCACAACCACCAAAACCTTTTCAATTCATCCTCAAGTCCAGATGATTGTTTGTGCAAAATTTTAGGATGCCCTGTCAAGCCATTTCTGAGATAATAGCCCTCATTTATCAATCCATCAAAGAAACCAGTGGCAATTCATGCACAAAAGTCCTTTCACAACAACGATCATGTGTGATTTGGACCATGTACACTCAGGAACAATTATAAGCATTTTAGATTCAAGACCTTTCCCTGGCAAGTACAAACTGTGTCACTGCTAAAACCTTTGGCCACAATTCTGTTTACACATATCAGAGAGACAGATACTTTGAACATGACCAGTAAATGCAAACAAATGATAAAACCTTCCTTTATAAATTGTATATATTCATTATGAATCCTCTGAATGTCCAAACAACACGTGACACCATTGAGAATTTGCTAAACTCCATATTCTCTGATTTTTTTGTAGCTCAGAGATCAAATATTTTAGAAGAAGTGCTAATTCCAGTCATGGGCTTCGTCTCTAATGAATGAAGGGTACATTTTCTAGTTTTTGTGTTTTCATATGTGGTTGAAACACATCCTAATATACAGGATGTAAGTTCAAACATGACTCCAATATAACCCAACCCTGGCCGCTAGTGACCTGGTGGACATTAATGAAAGCCTTCTACCACCTCCACCAGTCAGCTTGGTTTATTATTTGCTTTCCACTGATTTATATTCTTGCAGAAGCAGCACCTCCCTCGCCCTCCTCCCACGTCAAGGGTTTCTATCTGGAGCGAAGCGCTATCGCCGTCCTGAAAGTAAATCGAGTTAAAAAGGAGGAGGAGGGGAAACGCTAACGAAGCTTTGTAAGGAGAGACGGTGATGCAAGGAGCCCGTTTTATCAGTGGGAGGGCTGCGGTAATCGGCTATCTAGGGGAGGGAGGCGGCGGGGGGTCCCCGGTTATCAAGACAGCTTTGGAGATTCACAGAGAACCTGCAACAATGGGAAAGAAAGCAGGAACTGTGTGTGTGTGTGTGTGTGTGTGTGTGTGTGTGTGTGTAAAGACAAAGGAAAAGTGTGTCTCCAAAGTTAGATAACCTTTTTCAAACTTCTCTACTTTAATGTTTAAATGTGATTTGGACTAGAAATGATGTAATTAATTATTCTGACACACAGCGTGTGCTCCCAGTGAGTTATATTTTTGTAGATGAAATCATAGTTGATTTTTTGGTAATGAAAGTTCTTTTCTTTGCAAAATGTAGACAGAATTTCAAGTAAGTCTTGATGGCTTTCACTGGAGTGTAAAAATGGGAAGAAACTTAGTTCAACACTTGGTTGTGTGAGCTGTGGTGGATTTGACTTTATGCTGCAAATGTAGCAGTAATAGGGTGAAAAGGTTAAGAGTGATTCATCTCTTTAAAAATGTGATGTCTCCAGCATGAAGTGCAACGCCAAAGCTGATTCAAATTCTTTTTTTTCTATATTTCCTCTGCCAAAGAGGTTTTTTGTCATTGTCAATTTTGATAAAACTTGGCCATAAATATTGCCTTTGTGGGATTCTGTAAACCATGTATTGTCTCAGCCTAACTGAGGATCCAATTGTTCAATCTGGAGGAGGTGGGTACTAAAAATCTAGAACTTTACCAGTTTCCGACATTGGCATTGCATGAGGATTTAGATTTAGACAATAAAGATGCTTTGGTTATGGTCAGTAATATTTGAACCAGATTTTGCTGAAGTGTATTCTGGGTCATCTTTGCCCCATCTAAGGAGACTTTTTCTTTATTAAACCCAGCTCTGGCATCTTTTTTTGGAGGCATTTTAGTCTTAATTACAGAGGTAGATAGACTGGTTCAAGACAGAATTGAACCTGGGTAGCTGAAGGTAATGGACCCTGGTATCTTTATCGAAACCTAACCATAATATGACCCATCCACATTCAACAGTACGTCCAATAACCTTGCATCAGCAGAATTTCAGTTACAGCAACCCTCCTGACCTGAAGGAGTACATTGTCAAACATTCTTATACAGATCCTAAAAACTGTTGCATGAATACAGTTCTTGAGAGACATAGTTAGAAACATCTGGAACTGGTTCAGAAACATTTTACATTTTTAACTTTGGGTAGCAGCGACACAAAACAGTGACACTGGTCATTCATTCCTCAGGTCGTTATTACAGACCCCGACTTGAAACTTGAGGAAATACATTAAATTGACTCATCTATCCATCTTCTTCTTGTCTAAGTCTGGGGATTTGGGTTGCGAGGCCAACAGCCAAAGCTCCCCAGAGAGGCGTCCAGGAGGCATCCCAACCAGATGCTCAAACCACCTCAGCTGGTTCTGCTGGATGTGGAGGAACAGCGACTAAACTCCTCCTGAGCCCAAACTCATTTCTATAGTTTGTATCCATGATGTCATTCTTTCACTCGCTAAGATCATGACATAGGTGAGATTATGGAATGTTGAGTGACCATGAAATTGAGAGTTCTGCCTTTTGGCTTAACTCCCCTCACTTCATCACAGCAGACCATGATGTGGACACTGCATCTAAATTGACTCGTTTACACATTATCACGTTATTATCTCAACAAGCGGTGGCAGGCACAGCAAACCCCGGCCCTCGCACATATTGTAGCTTATTTTGGCATCGATCCAGCTGATGTCATCATGTCTGTGCGTGTGCTGATGTCAGCATATCAGTTGCCTCTATAAATGTTCCAAGTTTGAAGTAAATTGAAACAAAATTAATGTTTATATAGACATTTGAAATTGCAGGCATTATAAGTAAATGGAAGAAAAAAAATATATTAAAAAATTCATAAACATTTTTTACTTTGACCTACTTTTCCCAAAATGTAACCACATCTATTCTTAGTCACCAGCAATGTATAAACCCAATTTGGTATAAATTCAACCAATAGTTTTGCTGTGACAGACATTTGAAACTTCACCCATTATAAGAAAATGTGGGGAAAAAAAGATTTAAAAATATTCATAAAAAATTGGAACTTTGACCTACTGTTCCCAGAATGTAATCAGATCTATTCTGGGTCACTGGCAATCTATAAACCTAATTTGGTATGAATTCAACCAATAATTTTGCTGCTACAGTTTTAACAAACAAAGAAACAAATAAACAAATAAACCGAACCAAAAACAATACCCCTTGTCTGCCCTTTGGAGGGCAGGGTAATAAGTGGCTATACAAGATGTCAGGAAATAAAACACAACCTGACGTATATGTTCGGTCCAAAAGCCGAACATGTGCGATGCTCTTATTAAAGTTGCGGGTACTGCAAATTTTACATTTTTAAAACCTCCATCAGCACTTTGTTCTTTGTGATCATTACAGTCCCTTATAGCTGCTGTGAATGCAAGCAGAGCACAACCACCATCTGCTAAGTTAGAGCATGCTCCAAACTTTACTTTTTAGGGCGATCTTTCAAGCCCAGAGCTGTTGGTGTAATGTTCCTGTTTCTTAGTCCACTTGTTGATTAAATTTCTGTAAAAGATAAGGTAAAACTTTTTATCACTTTGTGTCATTGGTGGGACCTCACACATCTTCTCTTTATGCCTCTAAGTTAAATATGCTCATATATCACCCATTTGTAGGCTGTTTGTACATATATATAATAGACATTTAATTTATCGCATAGAGGTAGAAATTATAAGTAATCATCACATTAACACTGGGTCTATAAACTGCATTTAGTGAGAGACTGCAGCTGCATTCATATCAGCAAAGTCACAAACTACTCTCCACATTTAGAGAGAGATGAGAGTACAACGCCGATATAAAACTATACTGGCGCATAAAACACTTACTGCTCATTTGCCTGTGTGTGTCTGTATAATGAGCATCTGTGCTTTTTTTTATGTAACGTGATTACCTTTAACAGCGCACCTGTCTGTTCTGTGCCTCAGATAAAGAACGGAGATTTGCTTTTTTTGGAAGCCTTTTCAAATGCCAGCCGGCAATTTTCGCTTGGTGGGTAGTTAGCAAAGGGAGAGCGGACACACACAACGCTCACATACACCCGCGTGGCAGGGAAAAAAAAAATAAAAGAAACATTCTGTTGGGAAAATAGTGCAGTTAATTAGTGGAATTAGCCACAGATCAAAAGGTTCAATTAAAAAGTGGTGTTGTAGCGTGTAGGCAGCGGGGCCTCATTTGCATCACAACACATGTTCAGCATGGACAAGGCTGACAGACTGATGGACAGACTGGGGGATGCTGCAATATGGCGTGCACCTCATAAGACAGCAATCAAAAAGCCAGCACCAGCGCATCTCGCAACCTCTGAAAAGTTGGTTTGAAATGGTAAAAATGCAAATTTGCTATTAAACTCCAGCGTCTAGTTAGGTATGCGCTTGAATCTGATGGAACATAGCTAATCATGGTTACAAATTCTGCTGTTTAGACTATTTCTCAGATTGTGTACCAAGAATACGGAACAAGTGATACACTTTTTGACAGCTTTCAGTGGATAATGACATTGATGTGGCCTCGAAGAAACTTTACTTCCTATCAGCAGAAGTTGTTTGTCAATAGTAAAAAGTGTTTGATTAGAGGAAAACCAGGAATAAGAAGTGCTGTTGCAGTGGAACGATGTATTCTTTGTTGTGGTGGCATCACTGATTCCAAATTATGTTAGTAGCTGTAACTTTAGTTACATTGTAATGCAGCTAAATGTGTTAGATAAGTTAGTTAACATTAATACCCTGCCCACATTGATACAGATATTTTGCAAAGAGACATTTTTTTTTCCACATTTGGGCCTCTTGTTAACACCTAAACACTGTTTTAAGTCTGATTTGAGTGTATTCATGTGATAAACCAAGAGATTAGAAAATAATAGTATCACATTCCTACCCATGATTGGATGAACATTCACCTTAAACCTCCCCTATAGGTCATAAAGTAGTATAATGTACAATGTGTGACCCGCAGTAGATCTAGGTCAGCACCGACACACTTGGAAAACATGATATTTTAGAGATGGTTCAACAGAATGTCTCAAAATTTGGCAGAAACATTTTTGGAAAAGAAAAATTGTTTGTCAAAGGTCACTGTTAGTGTGACCTCATGTCTGTCCATTCTCAGGGACGCCATGGCAAAAAATTCTTCAAATGTAGTTTAAATGCTCACTTGTATTCAAGGACAAAGGGAGTAGGAAGTGGCAGCCGAAGGTTAAAGGTCAAAAAGTCACTGTGACCTGACAAGACAAATTCTGGGTCATAAGTCAAGTCTTTGTTCTAAAAGTTTAAAGGATGACATAACTTTTTGTGATGAAAATGTCAAAGCTCAACTCATATGACTTTGCATGCACAGTTTTTAATCATTGAAAGTAATTGAGATAAATGGATAAAAAGGTACAAGGTTGGACTTCTTGGGTTTCGTCTTGCAGCTCCTGTTGATGTTGGTGATTCTGTACATAACATCTTAAATTCCATAATTAGAAGGCTGTTTTGTGTTGAATTTCTGAGCTTTCCGAGATGCGTTAGCATGGTTGGCCTGTTAAATTCACACTTCCCTTTGAAGACGCATGAAGTAGGAAATGAAAAATGGCATTAATTTGTGCAAAGTCTTTCTTATGAACACACACATACATCAGCAAATGAACACTAATTTGCTCTGAAACATGCCTGCATGCATACAAACACACACTGCTAATCAGAAGCATGTCATTAATTTGCACACAGACACAGGAACATGCTCACACACTCTGGACTGGTCCGTGCAGTATGTTTCGTTGGCCTTTTGAGTTCCAGGCTTAATTAAGAGTATAATTGAGTGTGTGTCGTTATTGCGTTGCTCAGTGAGGTGTGTGCTTTGTGTGTGTGTGTGTGTGTGTGTGTGTGCACATGTGTGGACATCCCTGGAGCTGCTGAACATGCCACAGCCTGGACCAGCACGGCCAATTCACAGCACCGCTAATTTACCATTTAAATACCACATGTTTGACTCCTAATTAAATACAACCACACACACAAACGCACATACATACATACATACATACACACACACACACACACACACACACACACGCCTTTACAGAGGTGTTTATTTCAGATAACAAAATGACACTGCCTAAATGTCATGCCTTGTACAATGTGATTTTCTGCGTTGTTTTGTTATAATGGTTTAATTTCTGAATATTGTACCATTGTATTCTCCCGCCAGCTGAAATACAACTTTCATTCTAATCCTTTTTCTTGACTTTTTGTTGTTCACTCTATCTCCGTTATATTATTAACATATGATTGTATTTTTATGGATACATCTTGAGTCTTTGTTCAAGTAGTCTTGTATGCATATCTTACCAAATGACCACTCATTTGTTTCTCCATCTGTCACAATTTGTACAATCCTAATTCCAAAAACTGTCAGGATGGTGTAAAAACAGAATGCAGTCTCATAAATCTACATTTTATTCCCAATAAAACATAGAAAATAGATTAAAATGATTTAACCAAGAAAATGTGCCATGTAGTAATGTGATGGCAGCAACACATTTTTTAAGCTACAGATTAAGGTGAATTCAAGGAGCAACATGAAAACTATTGATTCTACTGTACTTCGCTTTGTCTCAGAGGCAAATATTGTTCTTTTTATTCCCCAACATTTGTTTGACAGCTGTTAATACTTTCCCAGTCTCAGTTTTTCATCTCCTTGTACAGTAAACCATGAAGTCTGCGTCATTATTGTAGTATTTTGATGTTTCAATGCATTATTTTAGATTCAGACAAACAAATTAATCACTTATCTAGGAAAATGAATTCACATATCATATTATTGTCTTGTGTTTTACTGGACCAATCGATGAACCCCCCCCCCCCCCCCCCCCCCAAAAAAAAAAAAAAAAAAGCATTGTATTTTATATACAGCAGTAAAATGGACCAAAAACATCATGTATATTAGCATAAACAGGGACTATTTTCATTTGACATGAAGTACTTTTTGCTGATAATTCATAAGTTACTTTTAACGTTCTTGTAATGAGGTATTTTCAGTGTGGCATTAGTACTTTTACATAAAAATAATAATGGATATTTCTTCTATCAGTGTTAGAATAAGAAGTATGATATAACCATGTCAAACATGTGTTCTTGGAGCCATTATTGGACAGGTCTCACAACATTTCTTTAGATTTAATTCAGTTTCCATGACAAATATAACTTGTGAGTATTTTGTATCTCCTGTTGAGGTTATTTCTCTCCAGGTTCATCTGAAACTACAGGGTGGCTCCAAAAAAGTTCAGATTTCAGGTTACAACTAAGGAGAAGATCACCGTAATCAATTTGTTTAGGGAGGTTTTTGAAAACAATGAAAAGCCAGAAATAAATCCAATCTGGTCAAGGTGATGGGAGTACATTCACATTGGCTTTTCAAGATTAAACCAGAAAATAAGGGTTCAGAGAAAACCTGCTATATTTGTGAAGCTCCCCACTGAGACGTCAGCTATATCTGTCGTATTTCATTTCAGTCCCTTGTTGCTAAACTTGTTCTACCCAGAAAAAACTTCATATGACTGAAGATAAAGATGCTTCATCCTCATTTGTCCTGTCATTGTTGTGCATATGGCTGTCAGCAGAGTATAAAACATCACAAGTGGCTTTGAGTTTGGTTAAATATTGCTTGTTATTCTAAGGCTGGTAGTGTTTGGAGTGATATGGGAGGTTTTTCCATAATGTACAAACTTGCTGCGCCCAGTAGGACAGTCATTATTCATAATACAGCAGTGGATGACCTGTAAACTGAAGTGTTTGAACAATCAGCCAGTTGTGCCGTTTATCTCTCCAGAACATTCTCCTTCTGTCAGTTTTGTGTGCGCCGCCGTGCCAGCGCTTATTATTATTGTTGTATTTGTGCGTGTGTGTGTGTGTGTGTGTATTCCCATCGACGCAACTGTCTGCCACATTGGCAGTTTGTAGCTCCACGCGGTGTTAAATGGGAGTGTCCAGGCCGCTACCGGGCCTCATTCATCAGCTTCACACCGGAGCAGACCAAGCTGAAGGGGAAACCGCCTGAGACATGCACACACACAAACCTGGAAACACACTCAGTACATACAAATACTGCAAAGAAACACTACGACTAAACTCATTTTGATCTGCATTAGCTCGTCCATAGCCTTAGACTGCTGACGCCAGACTCCACCCCCTCCCACTCACCCCTGTGTCCACCTCAAACGTCCCCGCGGCCCTTTTTCTCCACCACTCTTCACTGTTTTGCAGCTGACTCTTTCACGCCTGACTCCATCTGTCACTTGGCTGCAACTGTTGTACCCTTTTACACTGCCACCTTCCACTAGAGCCAACACTGGTACACATCCAGCAGATTGGCTCCTGCAATATCCACAAGAAATTAAAAAAAAAATAAAGGACGTAAAAGAAAAAAAAGAAGCAGCACGGGGTTAGCATTTACCAAGAGACACCTCACTTCTGTCTGGGTGCTAAATGATTTGAGAGCACTTTCTAGTTTAATGTTAGAAGGCTAAGAAGTGTAAGATCTGTCTATTTTTGCATTTTCAAGGGCCGGCCTTTTTTAAAAGGTTTCAAAGATGTAATGTCACAGTTGTTTGTCTCATTTGGTGAACCCTTTTATTCCACCTGCCATCAACTGCTGTGAGTGCATTCCTCTAAGTGTGGTTGGAATATTGCTTTTGTTCATTGCATTATTTAAAATGAGCACCTTGAGAGATCATGTTCCTCCTTTTTCCTCCGAAGCTCCTTCTCATTATTGCAACCAAGTACAGAATGCGAGAGAGTTCAGCGTTGAACAACCTGACCCAGAGGGACTGGAGTGTCAGAATATGAATACAGTAGTTACTATTATTTCAGGTCAGAGGTGATTAAGGAAAATAAAGCCGCTTTGTTCAAACTGGGCAAAGGCAAAGATATTTAACAGGAACAGCTCTCGCAAAAAGTCTCTATTGCATGAAATTCACAGTAGCAGTGTTTGAGAAACAGCTGATGAAGGCCTGCACAATGTGAGGAAAATGTACAAACTGCTCAGTCCTGTTGTAGTAATATGACTAAAAAAAAACACTAATTTCAGTTTGAGGTCAGTCAGTGGCCAGATGATGGGAATGGATAGAGTGTGAGTCATTGTATTTCAGTATGTTGTATTTCCAGTTATGTTTATTGGACTTAATGGAATGGTGTTATTTATTTGTGCTTGCTGGAGATAGTAAAAGTCTTAATGCATTTAGTGAAATTAAAATGTTTGACTTCGATGATGGATCAGCTATTTTTACTCCTAAACGAGAGCAAGAACAAGCTTTTTTGCAGTGTCTTGCAAGATATTCCTATAAAGCATGAACACTTTTGTCTTATAGATGCTAAAACCACTGTTTTCTTCATGAGTTAGTGATTTTTCTTCTTGGAGGATTATTTGTGGATGGTAAACAACAAAGCTTGTTTCCTGTTTGCAAGTACAATTACAATGTCCTCTCTATTTCCCTTAATCTCTCAACACAACACAGTCTAGTTTATTTACTCCAAATCAGTTTAATTGAAGTGCACCTAATTTGCACTTCTTTATAGAAAATGTTTGTGACACTGTTTTCTTTTTGACTTTTTTTGCTGAATTTCAAACCATTGCATTTTCTCTTCCTTTTGATATTTAAAAAAAAGTTGCTTGACAGTTAGATTTGAGTTGTTGATTCCTTGTGCAAGTTTACTCGTTCATTTGGTTTTGGTTCTTTTTTTTTAAACTCAAAAGGCTGAGCAGTAGAAAAAGGACTACCTGCGAATTGCGGCTCACGTCAAGTCCTGGAAAGTCTTGGGAAAAACTTGCAGAGTGGCTCTCATCACTGCAGTGGATCTGTCTGTGCTCCCATGAACTGAGCAGGAGATTTACCCAGCTCCCCTTGACCTTGAATTATTTTATACTTTTTTTTATTTTACACCGTGAGTGTTCCGTTTCTCTGAAGACATAAGCCTTTGTACTCTGAAATCACTATTCCCCATGTAGAATCACGGTAAGAGGAAGAAAGAGGAGGGCGGAAAAAAATTGGATAGAGAAGAAGGGAAAGCAGTTTAAAAAGATGCGGGAAAAAGCGTGGTTTCTCCCAGCAGAAATCTGGAGGGTCTTGATGAGTGGCTTTTATCATCCTGAACACTTGAAAGGGGTCGGTGGCAGCGGCGGCAGTGAGGACATCCTGATCAATCTTGTACGCCTTCACTGATACGTCCTACCTAAGAACTCTAAACGCTACCAGAGCCGCGACGTGATGAAACGGCTTTGCAGCGGCCTGTTATTTCTTCCTGTTGGGTCCTTTCATGAAAGCCAGAAATCATGTCAGTGTGGTTAAAATGGTCACGTTTTGATCCTAATCCTACCACAGCAGAGGCGCTGGGTGTCATCGGTGTCATTTTTCTTCACTGAACCCACAGTGTCCTCTTTTCCCTAAATGGGGTTAACCCCAATCTGCTTGGCTGCTGTCTCCATATTGTTCATGAGATCACACACTCTTTTGAGTGTATAAGGCTTGTTTACTCTAAGCATGTGACCTTTTTTCACCCTCAGAATCATTGGTGCTGTTTGTGTCTCCTTGCCTCATTTTCACCCCATGTGTGTAGTGTGAATTAGTGAGAAAGTGGGTAAAGAATAAAATAAAGTCTGATCTCACCTGGGTTTTCCATCTCTGTGAATAACCATTCGGTGCTTTCCCTCCGCTGTGAGGTTCGGCCCTCGCAAATTGGCCATCCTTGGCTCCCCTCGGGGGGCGGAGCTTGTGATTGACAGGGGTGATAATCAGTGTAATGGCACTTAGTAGTGGCAACGAGGCCAGCTGCCTGCCAAGGTGTTGAGAAAGCCTGTAGGAAAAGGAACAAAAAAAAAAAGGTGGGAGGCTGCTTCTTATGAAATCTGCCACTGGTGGTTTTGTTACCGTGCGTATGAGTGCGTGCGACACCCGCTTTAGCTACCGTAAGCTTCGCTGCCCTCTGAGGTACAATCAGCATGGAGAAATGACAATTATTCTCCTTAATTTCTCTCATTTCCGCTCCCCTCCCTAAATTCTCCTCTCACCTCGCTCCTCGCTTACCCATGCAACCATGGAGGTGTCATTAGCACCGTGTCCTAATTAGTCCAGTGCCAGCTAATTGTGCTTCTGACGCTGTGTCTCTGGGGAGGCAAGCCATGCTAATTTCAATAAGAGTAAACAAGCAAACTGCTCCCCACTGACGGCTATGGATTAATTAGAGACCATCCGCAGCATGTGGCATCTCAAGGAAAAGGGAGGGGAGTCTGAGGAAGGGGAGGGAGGACGTAGAGTAGAGAGACAGCCGAGTAAGCTGCAGACGGAGAAGTGAGGTGAAAAAGAGTTCGCTTTCATTTCTGTAACAAAGCTGCACTCAGAAACTGATGCTCATTTTGGGACATTACCATCACTTTCATTTTGTGCCGCCTTTCCAAAAGCGCGATCGTCTCAAGCGGCAGCTCCCCGTTGAGAAACAATGCCCTGGATCTGTTGTTTTTCACAAGTTTCATTTAAGAGGTTGAAACGAAACAAACAAGTCTGTTTTCTTTTCAGTGAGAAAGAATGATTTGTATTCACTCAAGAGCCACATCGCAGAACATACATACATACATACCGTAAATGCAGCTGCTTTGGTAAAGTCAGTGTTCCCCTTTCATTGATGCATTTTCTGTGTGTGTGTGTGTGTTCCAGTTGACTAAGCATGCGTGCTCCTTTTCAGTAACGGTTCGCCTCATGTTCATGCAGTTACAGATACACCTGAGAGCCTCTCCGGAACAAGAACAGGGTTTTGTACTTCTGGTCACTGAGCAGCTCTACTTGACTGGATGTAGTCTGGTCTATATCTCGCTAAAGGAAGTCTCAGCAGTGTTGTTGGTGTGAGATAGAAGTTCTATCACTTCAGCCTTAAATATGGTAGAGAATAGACATTTTGTAATATTTAACTTGTAAAACCTTATAGAATAGAATAAGAAATAGAAATAGAAAACATATTTCTATTATTCATCCTTTCCATTCTTTAATCTTCTGTCTGTGTCTTATTAGGATTATGAAAAAAAGGGGATAGAACCTGATTTTTTTTCCTACTATTTTCTAACATTGTGAGCATTTATTTGATTGAATCACCGAACTGTGGGGTGTTTTGATGCCTTGGTTCTAACAGACAACTCCTAAATCATTCATTCATAAATATTTTCTTACATAAATATTTAGCTGGGACATTGGTGTTGGTGTTACCAAAGCGATTCTGTGTAGACTATATGCAACTGGAGTGCACCTAGATATTAAAACTTCACAGAAAAATAAGTGATTTATCCATCACTGTGTTGTTGAGGTTGATGTAATGCCTTGAACTGGGCCTCGTGAGCTCATGAATACGACATTAGGGGCAACAGCACTGCTAGGCAACAGTAACATGGACTTATAGACACAACCAAGGCCGTACATTGTTAGCTAGCTAACAAACGAGCAGAAAATAGACAATGTAGAATGAAAAGATGAGGTTATGAATTTCATTTCCATTTGAAGGCACCGCGCATAAACATTTGCATCTTGAATTGACATGTTTTGTATCTTTGCAACACTTTAGTAAAGGAAGGATGAACTGATACATAACATTAGAGCATGTTTTTGAGCTGCACACTGAATTATGTGACTTAACTGTGATGAGACACATCAACGCTGGTGATAATACACAGAAGAAATGACTAATATGTAACAATCTGCACTTTATAGATGGAAACAGCCCAACTTTTTTTTTTTTTGACCCTTCCCACCTGAAAGCACAGTCAGCTGTTTTTGAATCACTCTAGTCATGAAACTTGTATTAAAAAATCAATGGTACCGCCTCAAATCTGAGGAGTTCAACCCACCTTTCCATTAGTTGGTGTCTGCTACACCTCAAACAGGGAACTGAGGATGTTTTATTTGTTCACACAGAAGGAATTTTGCAGTGATTATGCCCTGTAAAACCACCGGCTCAGTCTTAATTGATTTGTTATTTTTAATCCAAAACAATGGATTATAATACTGCAGCACTGGTCTTCTTGTTGTGGGGGGACTCGAAGGGCAGTCTGGAAGCTTCTGTTTAACCCTTAAAGACCCCAAAGTATCTACTGATCTAAAATCTTTAATAACTGTTGAACCACTAATTGCATCAATTGATATATTTTGCTGAAAGGGTCAGTTTTTCTTCCGTTTTTGATTTAAGCTTCAATGAATATCTACATGATCAGTAAATTAAATATAGGAAGGTAAATATGCAGAGGATAATATTGTAATAGGTTGTGACAAATCACTGAGGAAAGGTTAAATGTAGTGTAAAAAAAAAAAAAGAATTTGGAGATCACCACAAAAATAGTTTTAGGTTTTTAGGGGTTAATACTGAATGGTATATTTTACAGAAAAAAAAAAAAAATCACTTTTTCTTCAATTTTCCTCCCCCCCTTTAGGTTTTTAGGGGTTAATACTGAATGGTATATTTTACAGAAAAAAAAAAAAAAAAACACTTTTTCTTCAATTTTCTCTGTTTTGGTATAATAACCTTTGAATTTACTCTGAATTTTCATGAACATCTACTTGATCTGTGAATTGAATGTTAGAAAATACATGGTTTACACTGAAAAAATGCAAAATAAAGAGGATAATATTGTAATAAATGTTGATAAATTACTTAAGAAAAGGTTAAATGGAGCGAAAAACCCATTTGGGAACTACTACAAAAGTAGCACTATGTCTTCTATGGGTTCTGCAATAGACTCTTGTGATTCTCTGTCATACTGATGTCCCTGAACTACTCATGTCTCACATCCACACCTGGACATTCAGGCATCGATCAACTCCATCTCTGTCTTTTTTTTGTCTTCCTAGAAATTTTTAGTCATGCATTGATGGACCTTCAGCTGTCGTGGCTGTAGCGGAAAAGTCACAACACGAGCAAAACTACATAATACAGCAGATCTATCATCCAGTTACATGGTGTGTCAGTTTGAGGTGGTGACTTTCTGAGCATGTAACCTCTGCGGTGCCGGGGCATTTGGAAATTCTCTACTTTTTGGTCTTTTCCGGCGGCAGATGAGCTGACATGACCGGTGAGCAGGTGCTGCACTCACCGCCGCCGCCCCCATATGAGAAAGTCACAGTCAGCAGCGCATGGACTACGTGTGATGTGCAGGCTTTGACTGTCTGTCTGGCTTCCATTTGCTATCTACAAAATGCAAGTCTTCACATCTCGCTCTGCAGCAGACCGTATCACAGTCTCCCTTCTCACCTAATTAATCACGCTATTGAACTTAATGCCACTCAACAAATACCAGTTGGCAGTAGGAGTGAGGTGCGCTTGATTTGACCCACCCCCTCCCCACCATCACCACCACACACACACATACACTATTCAGTCCCCCTCCCCCCCTTTTTTTTTTATTCTGGTGTGATTGCCACACGTAGGCAGGCTTGTTTTTCATGGTCCAGATATTCCGCCGCAGCCATTGTTTAATCGGGTTCACCGAAGGCCTTTCTTTATCACCGCCAGTCTGTCAGTGTGCCATTAGGTCAAGCATTAACAGTCGAGGTCCACTTCCATTAGTGATGAAGCAAGCTTGTAAATCTGAGGACGCTGAAGGGTGGAACGCTGGAACTCCTCCCTCAACAAA
This sequence comes from Sphaeramia orbicularis, assembly GCF_902148855.1. NCBI lineage: Eukaryota > Metazoa > Chordata > Actinopteri > Kurtiformes > Apogonidae > Sphaeramia > Sphaeramia orbicularis. The sequence goes on from NC_043958.1 coordinate 14,992,633, forward strand.
CGAATGGACTAATGAACTTTCAGTCCTTGTCAAGCATCTACTTTCGCAGTTAGGCATGTGTACGCTATTAAACGTTAAACACAGACACTCCCCTGGGAACACGGAAGTAAAATTCATCAGAGTTTCTTCTTAACAAACTAATTGACGGACAACACAGTGATTGACCTGCGAATTTTGTGTTATATGTGGTGAAATTGTCAAGGGAGTCTTTCAGGTTTGAAAAGAATGATTATAGTTAAAGTTGTAAACACCATTTGAGATGTTATAAAGGGCATATTGGTGAATGTAGTTATAGGAGTGATATTTAGTTTTTTTTAAATGGAATTATACATTTTAAAACATTTCCCCGTGGTCTACATAAACTGTAAATGCTATACTTGAGTCTGAATTCTTCATTAATTAACTCCACAGGTCCATCTTCAACCTTATTTCTGAGTAATGACATCAGAAAGGCCGTTTTGAGCACTGGCCCTTTAAATGCAAATGAGCCACTTCAAGCCCCGCCCCCTCCAGGTTGTTAACTGCTGCTCTGTCCCGTTCAACCAATAACTGAACATTTTAGGTAATCGGCTCGAAGTTTGGACATATTTTCAGTATGGACTACAACTGCTGCTGCTGATAAACAATTATGGCGTACTCGGAATAATGTTCATCGGAAGTCTTGACCTTATATGTGCAAATGTCATGACATAACTCGTTATAAACATAACAAATTAAGTAGGAATTAAAACAAGTTGTAGAAATCCGCTCAATTTTTGCCTAAATGAATATACAGATAGCTTTGCAGCACCTGGAGGGTTTAAATTCAAACTTTTTAAACTATTTGGGTCCAAATACACAAATAAATATACCAAAGATAAATAAAAATGGGTTTTACAAAATATGACCCCTTTAAGATTTTGGCACGTTTCCAAATAGTAGCATCACATGAATCAGTCATATGCATGTACATCCATTTATCACTGATCACTGCCCATCAAGGGGCAACAACCTATGCTCCAAAATGAGGCTGATGTTAAATTATATTAAACATGTAATACCACCAATGGCCACTGGGGTTGGCTCGAAAATACCTTGGTTTCCATAGTCACACAGTGGACTTCTGGGGAAAAAAAAAGAGAAAATGAGTCTTTCTGATTTCATCTGTTTTAGTTGGGACCTCAAATACGTGATGTGGTAGTCCATCTTTAAGTAATTGATTTGACTAATAAAAGGCTTTGTTTTCTAATGTTGTGGGCATTTATTCACAGGTCTATATCCTCCTGAGACCCAGCAGTGCATTTTTGTACTCTGTAGGGGACAAGAATTTTACAGGTTTACTGAAAAAACACAAAAAAAATCACAAATACTGTTCACTGCGAAGGACATTCCATTAAAAAATGTATCTGAAAAAACTGAAGCATCATGCGGTTTCCTATTATTTTGTATATAAAAGCCAAAGTGTTTACTTTTGTGAATCTTAAGAGGATATGACCACTCACTTGTTCACCGAGTCATACCCTTAAAGTTCCTGTTTATTTACTAAAACCCAGTTTTGCATCACAGATTGCTCTAGTGTATAGTTATGATTACCAGGTTCCACCAACAATGCTGTAAAATGACTTTATTGCGGTGTTTAAGTTTTACTGAGTCAGTAAGCTGGTGTTTAGTATTAGCTCAGCCATGACCACTTGTGCTCCTCAGCTCCGCCTCTTTTGTCCAAATATGGTCACTTCTAGCTCCAAAAAGCCAACATGGTGACAACATCCAAGCAAACTACAGGCTTGAAAACAGCAATTCAGTGACATCATGGTTCTGCCACTAATTACATAGCATTCAGTGGCCTCTTACCAGTAGTGTAAACCCGATTGGTTTCATGGATGTGTGTAATTGTGGCTACTTCTTGTCTCCAGTATTTAATGGTAGTTTGTGGGATTTAAGTGGAATCATGTTATGATGTTAGTTAATTGTTTTAATCAAAATATTGTGTGCGAACAGCATCTGAGTCTGATACAGAGCTCACAGCAGCCAACCAGCCTTCCAGACCAGTCATGGAGATAATTTTAGAAATTCACTGCTTTTGACAAAACATTCATGGTTGGGGCTTCAGAGGCCACCCCTGACTCCTACCAAGTGTTGAATTGTATTAACATATAGAATGAAGCTAACCCTCACCATTAGGGAAAAAAAAAACATACATTTTTAAATTAGCATTAAACAGAATTTTAACTAAAGATAATATTATTTATTTCCATCTAGAGCACGTTTTAACATTGTACTTAGAAATATTGGTGACTGGAAGAAGCCACATTTTTAAACATGTGCAAAGACCCAATCTGGTTTCTGGTACGACTCAAGTAGTGGCAACATCTCAAACATCTAATCTTCATTCTCAAATAGTATAACCAGACAGAACAGTGCAGGGCTAGCTGGTTAGCATGCTCAACTAATGTAGATACCTAGTCAGTTCAGTACACTGACATCTTCATCTATTTCTTCACTCTTTGATGACATTGTGATGTAACTTTTGACCGGTTTAATGTTAAAATATTACATGTCAACCCTTTTTTTTTGTTTTACAACTATATTGTTTTTTCATATCAACAACATTGACATCATTCAAGCATTTCTTACAAAAGTTGTGAACTTGCCCCCCACCCCATCCAGGTGGCAACCCCACAAATACATCCACATAAACACACACGTATCAAATGGGCAAACAGAACACCAAAAGAAGAAAAGAAATATACACAAGTATAAAAAACAGACAGACCAAAAAAAAAAGAAAAAAGACTCAAACCAGTCTGTTTTGATCATTACACGTCAACTCTTTTAAACAATGAAAAAGTACAATAGAGGGTCTTAAATAAAGGCACACATCCTCTCAGTCTCATAATGATGGTGCTTACAGTCGCCTCCAGGGAGTGGAGGTGTAGCCGCTTGAGCCTTGATGGGCAGTTATTTTTTTCGCACAGCCGTTAAAGTTAACACTGTGCAGTGTGTATTTTTGTATTGCAAGTTTTTCCATCTTAACACATGCAATGACTGAGAGAGGAAGAGAAGAGGAGGGGGAGGAGGATGAAGGGGGGGTGGGGGGGATCAGAAGGATTTATGGGCGTAATAATGGAATCTCAGTGGCTGGGCCATTGACACTGAGGCATTTTCTCTCATCCTCTTCCCATTATTAGATGGATGGAACAGGAGGGAGTAAGCACAGCAACATATGGGCGGGAGAGAACGGCACGCTGCTGTCTCAAATCACATCTCTCTGCCTTTCATGCCACTCAGACGTCCATACATCAAGATATAAAAAATTACAGGCATTGACTCCATTTGTATTCGACTTGAAAATGTCATTTTTATGGGTACAAATTAGATTTGTATTCTGCTGTTTGTCCTTGTTTGCCTTAATTTGAATGAAATTCATTTTCAAAAGAGTATGCCAGCATTAATTTTAGGTCTGTTGTATTCAAATAAATTCACTAAGAAATTCATCTCTGTCTGGGGCTATGCCAGTCATCTGCACCCAAGCGTGGATATGAAGCCTGGTCAGTACTGCAAGAACCTGTGCCATCATGTTTTTGGATGGCAAACATGGGTTTATTTCTCCTGAATCTTAAAGACACAGGCACAAGTTCGCACTGTCACCATTAGGATTTGAAATAAGGGCATTGTGCGATACCCCAACTAGAGGCCGACCCACTGACCCATACATTAAGGCCAAAATACACAGTTAAAAGCAACTGGAGGTCAAGTTTGGTTGACTTCCAGTTTGGCCTGGAATTGATTACATCATCAACCTTCGTCAACGGTGTCATGCCACGAAATTTAACATAGTATAGTGTCATAAACAGATTAACTTGGCTGCTAGTATCTGGCTAGTACCTGCCTGATTTACTATCAAGCCAAATTTGGCAACATAAAAGAGGATTTAGAGGCAACATGGTGATATATGAGAGACTGAAACTGCATCAGTATGGCAACATGATGGATTTGAATCTGATCAAAGAAATGAGCCAAAAAAAGTGTAGGTGGTACAGCAAGAAGAAGCTGAAAGGCAAATCTGATTAAGGTTAGTCTCATAGCCAGGCCTGTGTCAGCGCTGAAAACGTTGCCGCTTTACTCCTACTTCTTCCTCTCATTGTTTAGTGTTTTTTGGTTTGTGCAGTACCACCTCCAAGTGGACTGAAGTTGCTACGCTTTCAGCCAAAGAGAAGAAATGAGATGACCAATGCCTTGGACTGAGTGGTAAAATCAGACATTCAGGTATAGTCTGGTGTTTGGCTTCATATCAAACTGGTTTTAAAAACTCGCTCAATCATAGCTGGACTTAGATACATTATAAACTGTACAACACAATCAGTTTTTGATATGACACCTGCGTTGCTTAGTCTTGCACCATTTGGTATGTCTAGACTTGTAACATCCACTGCTCTTATATTAAATGATTATTTGATCCCAAACATGTTTAACCCATACAGACCTAAACATCCACAGTTGACCAAAATCATCTACTGATCCAAAATATTTAATACCTGTTGATCCACCAATTCTGTCAGTACATGTAAATAATTGGTGTAAAATACGGTTTGTCGTCTTTTCATGGTCATCAGATAGGACCCTTTTCAGAGGCTCCATAATGAACGTGACAACACCGTTGTCTTCTACAACATTGATTCACCAGTAAAACCCAAGGAGTTTGATCAATGACAGTGGATGCAGACACTTGTTTCCATGTTGAGTTATTGATGTCTTTGCTGAAAAAGTCACTTTTTCTTCAGTTTTCTCTGTTTCTGAAATTATAAACCTCAAGTTCTTCTCAACAATCTACAAGATCAGCAAATTAGATATAGGAAAATGCATGATTTACACTGAAAAAAACACAAAATAAGGAGGATAATATTACTATCAATGGTGATAATGGTGAGAAATTAATTTGGGAACTACAACAACAGTAGCACTGGGTCTTTATGGGTTAATCCAAATGCTGCTGTATGTATATGACTGTTGCTGAAGAGAACTTCTTCTTGTTTCATAACTGATTTAGCAGAGGTGAATGCTGCAAACAGTTGGGGTTAATTTGCTGGCCGAGCATCTTAAAATATGCAAGATTGACAGGAAAATACCAAAATAGACAATTGGAAAAAGGATCATCTATTTACAGTGTTACATGACTCAAGTATACACAAGCTAGGAGCCTGAATGTGGACCTGGTTCGAAGCTACAGTTGCATTTTTTCTTGGACTGCAGTCAGATTTTGTTGACCGTTATCAGCATACTCTTGATCTGCTTTATGCTTTAAAATCAAAACAAAGCAGTCTTAACTCAAGCTTTGTTGAAGAAGTAATCAGTGTTGAGAACTCTTCCGAGGATTATACTGACTACTTGCAATTTGTGTTTCTAGGACTCTGCTTGACTGTATTAGAGGTTATTATGTTTAGCAGCACAACAAAAAATTTGCGTCTCTGTGTGGTAGCGATATAAATCATGTTTGCCTTTCAGATCTCATTCTCTGCTCAGTCTCCTTGTGTCCTCTCACTGTCCTCAGTTCCATTTCATAACCACTCGTGCATATAGTAGTTTTATTTCCAAAACCATTATGGCGCCACTTCCTGATTATGTGTACTGTTGTAAACATTGGCAGCCATAACTGTTTACAGTAATGTGATTTGTTTTTATTACCCTTCCTTAAGGTCAGCACTGCATTCAGCAAAATTACTCAAGCGCGCTTTCTTTGGTGTCACAGTTGAGTCTAAACTATTAATGAAGGATCTTGTGGAAAGCTGAATTAAGGAGATATTTTTGGTTTTCATTTTAAAGGATGTTTATGTCTTTAATGAGTTCCCAGCTTTGATTTGCTGCAGAACTTATGTGGAAACTTAACTTTATTCAGGCTTTCATGTAAATTTGTGGCTTCCCTCGGTATGTTGTTTATCTTTAGTACTCTTTAATGTTTTCAGGGGGCTGGTCCATTCCATTCCTGAACACAGTATCTTAGGAATATCATCAAGGGATTTCAGCAAAATGATCACTTCGACATGAGGTTGAACTGTATTAATGTTGTAATTTTGTGGTCAGAGCTCAAGGTCACTGTGACCTTGCATGGGTTTCCTCTCCCAACACGTACAAACTGGTACATATGAATTAACCCTCCTGTCAGTGTCTTTGACCAAGGCACTGCACTGGAAAAAATCTTACCAAGTGTATTTTCTCATTTCTTGTCAAAATATCTCATCACACTTAAAATATAATTTAATCACCTAAAGAGTAACTTGTCAGGGGAGATATGAAGAACTTATTTTTAGACAATAGATCTTGAAAATCTTATTTCAAGAAATCTTACTAAGATATTTTTTTTGTTGTTCCATTGGCAGATTTTTTTGCTTGAATTAAGCAAAAAACAAACAAACAAACAAACAAAAAATCTTGAATTAAGCAAAAAAAAAAAAAATCTGCCAATGGAACAAGTAAAAATTATCTTGGGAAGATTTCTTGAAATAAGATTTTCAAGATCTATTGTCTAAAAATACTTCTTTATATCTCACTAAAATGTTACTCTTTAGGTGATTATGTCTTATTTTAAGTGTGATGAGATATTTTGACCAGAAATGAGAAAAATACACCTGGTAAGATTAGATTTTTGCAGTGTAATGAAGGTCTGGAGTCGGTCCCTGAGCACCGCAGTGGCAGCTCACTGCTCCTAATGTGCTAATGCTAATGCTAGGAGTGCTAAGATTTATTCGGATGGCCAAAAAGGCAGAGGCGGGAGATGACATAACCTTTAACCTTTTAACCTCAAACACTTAATCATGACCAGATTTAGGCAAACTAAGATAAAGTGATAAATAGTAACCAGTGACAGTGAAGCTGGCTTTTGACCTATTGGATACCATTACTTCAAAACCAGACCTCAGAAATAGAAGTGTATATGAGTGTATAAATAGTGGTGTGTATGTGTGTGTGTGTATATATATATATATTTCAGGATTTGTAGCTTTTTTTGTAACAATATTAAAGAACTTCTGTTGGCAAGGAATGAAGTTGGAGCCGAAGAAAGACCACTGTTTGATTATCTTTCTCTAATCATTTTGTCTACTCTTTTTCTACAGTCACACAACTTATGTTAGGAAGTGGAGGCTAATTATTTGTTCCATGGCAACATCAGTAAGTAGCAGTAGAGAATTTAACCTCCTTTTTGTTTCAACAGTACTCAAAGCATTGTCTATTGTCTAGTGTTTCATTAGACTTTGCTGTTTATTTGAGAGAAACTGCAGAGTTGTAGTCAGTTCACGGATGCGATCTGTAACTTGGGGTGATGGCAGATATGGACAACCCTGTGTCTGCAATTTCAGCTGATGACCAGGGTTGTTTGGTGGATGTGCAGGTGATCGGTCCTTTTCTACTGTGTCTTCACCGTTCAGAAAAACTTCTTCATTATATCCTAGAGACCCCCTTCCAACGTGGCAAATTGCCAACAGCGCTGCTCATTGGCTGTCACTGAGCAACAAACACCTGCCATTTTGTAATTAACACCTGCTGTTTGATAACAGACACCTGCTTTTGCCTGCATTGATTGTTACATGGTGGCAAAATTCAGTGTAATGACTGGCTAAACGTTTTAATTCAGTTTCATCAATTCCGTCAAAGTACCTTGTCTGTTCGTGTGATTTTAGCAACAGCTTGGGATACTGGTTTTCCTCCGGTCTCATGCGTTCCTTCCTCCTGTCTTTCAGTTGGGTCACTGGTAAACCTGCCATGGATATGACCTGCCAATCTGCTTTGACGTTTAATAAATCCTTGGCATTTATAGCCTGTATTATGTACTCCCACATCCAATGCTGCACTGTGCACTGCACCACTTGTTCTATATAACGACATGATATTCAAAGGGGTTCATCTGATTTACCACTGACAGGCTGATAGAAAGCTCCAAAGGTTTAACACTGAATATCCAAGTCTTCGCAGTGCAGCAGTAGTGGTTTAACATCTGTTCCCAGCCATTCAAAGAGGCGACAATAGGGAGCAGGTTTTCGGTTGTACTTAAGTGATCTTGCACTAAAGAGAAGAGGAAGATATATTAATTCATCCTGCTCTTGGGGCTCATCTTTGACCTCTCAAGTCGTTGCATCTGGCTGGAGAAAAAGGTAATAAAGACAGCCTGTGTTGAAATATCTCTTGGTGTCATGATGCTAAAGGCCAAAGGAAAAGGAATGTGGGCAGTCACAATCTTAGCATTTTTGTGTGGAAAGTCCTGAGTGTGTTTACATCAACAGAGCCAAGTAATGTTGACATTTAACACAGTTTTTGATCAGGATTATTCCTTTCGTACTCAACTTCTCAAGCAAATAGAAATGAAAGCTGGTAGCAGCGATGCGGAGTTGCCCTCTTGTTCACCCGCTGTTGTATTTCAAACAAGAGTGGAGTTGAAATATATGCTAATCCTTGGCTCGTTTTGCTTGCTGTCCCACAGTGTAAAAGAGCATAATATTTCCATAGCGATTGGGACATTTTTGAGGGATTAAGCAGGGGTTAGGAGGTGGTCGGGGGAACCCCAGGCAGCCCTGCACACACTGCACCGGTTGACTGCGAGAACAGTAAAGGGCATGTGTTTAACCGTGATTGATGCACTGTCGGTAATGTAGAAGACAGTGGGAATCCAGATTAGAGCGAATGACCCATGGGAGTGGAATGAGAGATGGGTAAAAGAGATGGAGAAAGAGCAGGAGGGAGAGCGAGGCAGATGGGAAGATGTGTTTCTGCGAATGTCTGATAACCCGTACGCCATCAGGCTTTGAAGCCCCGTCTATTGCCCCGTCATAAACTTGGATATGCACGAGTTTCATTTCACTTCCCGCTGTTTTCTCTTTTAATCTGTGTGGCTTGTTTTGTAAAGAAGGCTTAATTTCTGCTGGACACTGCAGCGGCAATACCCAATACCCTCCTTTTCAGAGTCCACGCAGTGACTTTGGCCGCACAGTTTTCACGCTGGGTATGGAAATAAATTGACTCGGGCAAGATGCGCATTAGTGTTGCTTTCATGGCAGGACTTTATCTTAATTAATGCAGTTATTTGGTTAGAAATGCACTCCAGGCCAGGTATCACTGCTGCTGCTCCAAAACTAGCAACTACTCCTACTGATTAGTCTCTTGGGCTCTGTCAACAACTAAATAACAAGCTTTTGATTATTATGTGATGATTTGATTTGGAATGCTGGTGTCTGAGTTTTAGAGCAAAAAGGCATTTTGGGACATGTAGAGTTTTGTTGTGCTTTAATTCCACATTTTTACATTTCTACTACAGTAGCTTTCAAGGGAAATTATTGTACCTACTTCATTGTTATGACAGATTAGCGTCTTTGAGTACTTAGAAAAGCGCTATATAAAACCGATGTATTATTATTATTATTATTATTATTATTATTATTATTATTAACTTTTCACTAGAGCTGTGACGATTCACTGTGGATCTGAGAAGTCAAGCAGACAAATTATCTGCAACTATTTTAGGTTTTAATTTAAGGAGTTACTTATAAATAAGTCTGACATATTTGTTAAAGAAACTAATCTGTATAGAATCTGCCTCTGGACAGTATAAAATATGCCAGCAGCTCATGTAGAAACAACAGGTAAAATCAACAGAAAAAAGGCCATTTGCAGGACAACAGTAAAAGCACATTAACATAAAAATGTCAAAACATATTGATTTAGTTTTCAGTTCTTAAACAAAAGACGGCACACAATGAGACAATTAAAGAAATGCCTAGTTCCCCAATTAAACTAGGATATGGTGTGGTTTCTATGAATACATCTAAAATGTTTAATGTCTCCACCCCTCATTTAATTGCATACATGGTCTATAGCAGATATTTCACCATGTTTCAACAGCTGCTGTCAGCTTCTTTGAGCTGATTGTGTTAATATTGATTTGACAGGAAAAATGTCTTTCTGTCCATCTTTAGGTACATATACATACATGCATTTGATGAAATTTTGCATTAGAGGAAAAGATTAAAAAAAAACAACAGTGTTGCCCTTTTGATTTTTTGCAGAAAGATAGAAAAACTTGGAGTTAATTTTCCAGTGATCCTTGGGTTCTTCCTGTATATTCCCTAAAAGCATGGATTGTAAACCCACAGTTCCAGTTTGTAGAATTGTACGACGGAACAAGCTGAATACTATTTTATTTGGAAAAACAGAAACAGAATGCTTTGCTCCTGTATCTTTTACTTATTATACTCATTCCTTATCAACTTGCCTTTTCTTCTTGATTGGCAGTTTATGGAAATGCTACTGCTGAGATGATATATTTACTACCAGTTATTTATCATTTATTACTCCCAGTCAATTATATGGGGGTTATGGACTGGTGTTTTTTACATCAACAAAGCACAAACTGAGTCTCACACTGATCATGTGACTCTTTAACATCTATAAGAAACAGCCAGTTTGACTTGCTCTAATGACACTGTTAATGACTGAATATCCAAGTGACATTAAAGGCTTTTTCTATTCATCACCCTTTGGAGTGACTCAGAATTCTGCAACAGGATTGGACTGTAAGATCCCAAAACTGTGGCACAACAGAGGGACACGTTTTACACTTTCTTTACACCCGACCAGCAGTCTACGCAAACTGTTTCATTCTTCTTTTCTCCTGAATATCTGAGAATGAATATGAATAAAGCAGAGTGGAAAGAAAAATCTGTGAACAACACTGTCACTGTGAGTTAATAAGTGGCTTAATCAAACATTCCGGACTCCGCTGCCAAATCACAGAGTGACTGTAACACTGTGTAATGCACACACCAATACTGTTGGCGAGTCATCTCTCTAATTTATCGAGCACTGTTGATGAGAAAGGAAAATACCATGCTGTATGTTTGAGATAAGTGGGAAGAAGAACTAAAATACCAGTATCCCAAGATGAGATGAGGCAGAGTAATTGGTTTGATTAATTGGCACCGATAGGATGTTTTACGAACCATCGGCATCTACAGAATTTGCCTCAAATAGCGGCCGATGCCTAATATTAGACTTCTTTGAGGGAATGCACTTGGTCAGTGCTTGCTAGATTTTAATGGTTAGCTTGATGTTCAGTTCCAGATTTATTTATTTATTTTCACAGATGTTTATTACTTTGACTTAGAAGTTCAGTTCAGCAGTCTATCCTGTTTTTAATAACGTAAATAAACATTAATATAGAGTCATTCATTTTCGACATAAGCGACATTTGGAGGAGGAGGAAGAGGATGTTGATCTTATGAGAAATTTTTTTGAATGAAGTACGGGAAGAGTTCAGACCACTTTAAGATGAGACTAACTTAAAACATGTACAGTCCCATATTTAGATAATGTGACACAGGGACAGAAATGCAAGTATTTATATCCAGCTGTTTATTCACATTTTCTATTTGTGCAAAAACAACCTGGCTGGAAATGGCAAAAATTTGGGGGGAAAAAATCTTTCAAGCTTTCAGGTTTGGGAAAATTTTCACCACACTGTATTTAAATCAAGACTGCTACCCCCTTCTACCGGACTTTTTGTCTTTTTGGAAATTTTGGCTCCTCATAGGTGTTTTCAGACAGATAGGGGAGATGAACATGTAATTAACAACTGTAATTACAGATCGCTGTTGGAATTCGGTCAGTCTTCATGACACTGTGTTACTCTGTGACTCAACATGTCACATCATCTATATTTAACTGTAGTTTCCTGATTCAGACTGAATGAAGAGTGCTGTGTGTTGACAGATTCTGTCTTTTCTTTTCTCTGATTTTGGCTCCTGCAGCTGGAAATGTTTACTATGTAAGACTTGAACATGTTCATGTATTTTTGTGAAGGTCGCAATGGGAGTTGAATATTTGTTGACATTGGTGTGATCGATTACCTCTGCCTGTTAATGTTAGCTGTCGCCAAAAGCTTTTATCCACCGACTTCTACCAAATTCTTTACAATTGTTCCTCTTCTTCCTCAGCGCATGTATTCTGCTGTAACACTAGCTACCATTACCTTAGAAACACCAACAGAAAAAACTTCCAAACTAAACTTCACATCACCACAAAAGTATGTGTAAATCTTTTATATTGAAGCTTTAAAATGAATGAAAAGTTAAAAAAGGAAAACCCACAATACCAAGCTGCATACAGCAGCTGCAGCATGAATACAGGAGATAACAATGTCCAATCCAAATATCCTCAAATAATGATGACATGCTTAAGACTACTGAAGCAGCAAGCCAAAAATAATTCCACCAACAGTAATGTCAGAGCTATTAAGATGGTCAAATCCACCTCCTTTTCTTCCATGAAAGGAGTAATTCATTTCTGAAAAGTACAGGACAAAAGAAGGTACCCACCCCCCCACCCCCTCCATGAGGACAGATAGAAATAGTGGTTGGTTAAAGTGTAGGTGCAAAATGGAAGTAGCACAGAAGTTCCTAGTGTGTTCCTTAATTATGAACGGGTTAGACAGTGTCAAAGGACTGGTAATAGTTCAAAGTTAGGGCCCCATGGTCCAACAAGAAGAAAAGAAGTGCAGAATGTGATCTGATACATGGTGAAGTAAAGTTTTGATGATTATGTGATTTTATTTTATTTTTTTTGTAATTGTCTGTTTATAGAAACAGAGAAAAAAAAGGCCAAAGCAGCCCATCCATTGTGGCTGGAAAACGTGGCCCCAGCAGAGGGTAATGGCCCTTATTCTAATCCTCTAAAAGATGAGGGGTACAAGAGGTTCAAACACACAGAGGCGAGAGGGAGCAGGAGGAAAAAAAAAAGTAGACGCGGGGTAGCGATGGAGAGGCACCATTCTACGCCTCATTGAGTCCTTATTCGGAACGGCCGGCACTTCATTAAAAACCAAGGCGTCTTCTGTGGAAAAAAGAAAAAACAACAAAAAGACTGCTTGTTGTTCATATTCCATCATGATGCACAAAAAGACCAGGCAGCACATTTGTTCTGTCACAACCACAGCGTACCCGAGCGTGTCTTTGGAAAGAGGCGGGCTGCAAATTTGTAATTTATGATAATTGTTTTCTGCAATAGTGTAAATATATAATGACGATTATTTCCGGGGGAGCACACAGCGTCAGACACGGCATTTCATCAGACGAAGGCTGAAACATCGCTCGAGTGAAATGCATGTGATTCTGGTGAAGTGAATAGGGTGGAATATTGTGTCAGAGCGGTTGTAGGTGAACACATGAATGCATGTAAACACGAGTTGACTTAAGTCAGCAGCAGCAGCATGCATGAAGTATTCATTTTGAAAACTGCAGCCTGGATATCCATTGTACATATAGAGGGAAATAAAACCAATCTTTAAGGCTATGTTCATGCTTTGCAGCTATTTCACTGCTGGTCTGTGAAATACCACAAAAAAGAATTGAAGTGATAATGAACGTTGTTTCTTTGAAAGGATTTGTATTTTTCTTTACAAAGGAAAATTATGCCAGTCATGTTTTTATTGTAAACTGATTTCAATTCATGAAACTACATACTTAATATCTTAATACTTAATGCATAGTATCCCAGAAGGTGAACAAAACTGTTATCCCTAAAATTGACAACTTGGACAGCTGCTGCGTTTCTTTCTTTTTTCTTTTTTTTTTTTACTTTATTTTTATTGTTTGATTTCTGTACATTACAGAACAAGACAAACATAAGGGACATTTGGGATACACTGACCATAAAAAAACCTTTGTGACTAACAATTGTTTTTAGTAATGTGACGTTGAAATGAAAATTGTCCATTTCTTCCATTTATCATGATCCTGTTCTTCTTGAGTCCTCAATCTATGGGGTAGATATCTCCATCTAAAATATTACATTTACAATTTGGAACCAGTTGTTAGCTGCAGGTGGTTTTAATCTGAACCATTTTTTTGGTAATAGCTGTTTTACAGGCTGCTAATAGTATTTTAAACAAATATCTATCATTTTTTCTTACATTATTACCAATAATACATCCAAAATACATCACCAAACATGTTTTAGCTGCTGCATTTATTTCAGTGTGTAATATTTACTGATACCAAATGGTAACGAGGCAGACTGCAAGCAAATGGACAACCCCTTACACTTTCATGCAGTGGAAAAGAAAAGAAGTCCATTTCATGCTTTGTAGTCATGAGAATATGGACTGTAGTCAACACTTGAACATAACTGGATGTCAGCTGCTATAAATCAAGTAGCTCCATTCTATGTTACCATAGAAACATGTCAACAAATGGTGACCTCATAATTCTAAAAACAAAGATAATGAATAATGTTCTGTTTCTGCTATTAGATCCTCCTTAATTGCCTTAAATTTACACAATGGATTTTAAGAATATCAACTCCAACTCTACATTTTGGGATTTTTTTTCCATCAGTCCTCACATCAAGACCCTGTTTTGTCCATAACCATGTTCAAACAGCATGTAGTCAAATTGGACATGTCTGTCAAATGAAGAGCTCTGACTGCTCATACCCTCTTTTCCTGGTAGACTGGTACAGGTACGGAGGATCCTGGAGGATGCTGCTTAGTGAAAAAATTTCTACAGGAGGTATTTTTGAGCAATTTTGTCTAATGTTGACATTTTCAGAGGCAAGTCATGTCATAACAATTTGATGTTGATGGTTTCCAAACTAAAAGGGTAGAGTAGAAATTCATTTATTTGTCAAAAATAACCTTGTGGTGAGTATTTAAACCATTAGAGTAGTTAAGAGCAGGAAATTACCAATATACAATAGTGTAGTAGTGTTGGGTTTTCCTGTGTTCTCAATGGCTTTAAGACACCCTCATTCAAAACCTGCTTTAAACTGTAAGTAGAAGTTGATTAAGCTAGTGAAAGGACCTTGAATAGGTAGCTAAAACTGTGACCTAATCCTTTAGTCTGTAGAAATCAATGCTTCCTCTGCTTGGGTAAGTCTTGTTTGGGCCCTGCAGAATAAAGCCAATGTTCTCTTGCTTTTCACATGTTATATATGAAGTGAGTTTTCTTCATGAGCACTCCTTCACCTGGCAGCAGGTTAAACAGTGTGCCTGTGCTATCAGGTGTTTCTGCCACTGGTTTATTGGTTCACGGTGGTCAAGGTACGTTTGCTTTTCATTTCTGAGCTCTTTTTTTTCCCGGGAAGGTCAAAACACAACAGTTTCTTTTATCCGAGTCTCTATCTCTGTGTCTCCATCCTCCGTTTATTGATCGCTCCCTGACCCTTCACCTCAGCTGTGAGTAATGGAATTGCATGTTGTGGACACAAGCCCTGGTCAAGGTCTTGTAAAATGTTCAACGCATGTTTGCGCCAAACTGTCCGATCGATACCTTGCTTGCTCCCGTGTCAGGGAGTACAGAATCATGCTATTTCTGCCAGAAGCTTACCTCACTCTCTGAAAAGTTCTTCAAATTCAACTGTAGCCCACTGGTTTGGAGAGTAGAACTCGTAAGTGATAACAAGTGGCATCTTTTTTGTCTTGTGCTCTCAGAATTGTAGAAATATAAAATAAATATCTTGTTTTGAGGGTGATTTGCCTTATACTTCTTGCAAACAGCTGTAATATGCACCTTGTAAAAGCAGCTTGATGCACTTTTTGTAGGTTTGCCTCTAAATGAGAAGCATTTGAACACACCGCTCTTACAAAATGACACTAAAGTGCGCAGATATCTTGATGTTGTTAGTCATCTTAAGATCTTTGCTTCCTCAATGGCTGTGCTTTGAAGTGCAGATGGATAAATTTCGGGTTTGTTTCGTTTGAAGCTGAATTTCTCCCACAAAATCCCACATTTGCAGAGCATTCTGGCCACTTACGGGAGAAAAAAAAAAGCAGCATATATGGGTCGCCTTGGTGGAATGGCTGGACCGAGACGAGATGCCATACCGCTTGAGAGTCTATCAGGTTTCATTTGGACAGATGGGACAGTGTGGAGAGGCACAGTGCCCGCCCGGTGATGGGAAAGATAGTGGTAGAAAATAGAGCAGTGCAGTTTACGGAAGGTGCGAGCCGGAGAGTGCTGTAACTGCCTCTCCAGGAATGTTTGTTGTTGTTGCTTTGGAGATGGTATGTGTGTTTGACGACAACAGAACTACCGATATTTTTGGGAACGGGTGTTGCGCCGAAATATATCTCTGAACTTTAAAATAACAGTAACATTGGTTGAAATGTGCATTGTTTCATTGTCCAAGTTCATTTGAAGTTTGATTAGGTGACTTATAAATTACTTAGTTTCACTTTACCTATATCTAACATTAGTTTAGATTCGACTTAAATGGAAGAGCGATTTCCAATGTGCATGTTATGAGACTTTATTTGGCATTGAACACCTTCTAGTTTCTGTGTTTGGCCTTCAACTACAACACAAACTAAACTACATAACACTTTAATCCTAACATTGATTGCCAGTTGCCTAGTGAATTTTCAGAGATTGATAAATTAAATGGAAAAAAATCACCATTCTTCCAAAACATATCCCCTCATTTATTGTATTGATGATTGTACCAAAGAGAACCGTTAAACATATCAGGCCAAAATCTCCCTTTGGTGTTCAACTAAACACCTTGAGAAGGCCAAAACATATGATTCACTTCATTTTCATCAAGCCCTCCTGCCCCGTGGATGGAGACATTACCATGCGCATCAGGTTTTTCCTTTCCTTTGTCACCTATCTTTGTATTATAGATTTGTCAGGGTTGAGATGTACCCCAACGCACGCATATAAAAACTGACAGTCAGTTCCTTTGAGACTAGAGACTTCTGCCAGATGGAAGGAATGGAACATGTTCCCAAGGGTTTTGGCAAATTTCATGTTATATTTAAAACGTTTGAAGACTGTTTGCAATTGGGAAGCTATTTCACATCCATCATAGCTAGAAAGTAGAAAAGATATAAAGACATGTTGCCATTGCATGTTAGATGAGACTCTTAACCCTTTTTCGGGCAGTCAACCTTTTCAACCTTAGTGGGTTATTGGAGGACATAACAAGACTTTGTTACTTTTGTGAAAGTTTTCCACATTTTTTATTATGTAGAAAATCAATGTTAATGAGGTTACCATATTTGCCTTACCCATAAGTGGCAAAAAAAAAATCCAAGAAGTATATAGAAACTAGAAAAGCACTCAGAGAGTGCAGTCCTCCGCCAAGGCAGATCAGTGCCCCCCCCCCCATCACCACCAACATTTAATCATTTGTTCCATCTGCCAGTATCAACATTTCCTGAAATTTTCATCCAAATCTGTCCATAACTTTTTGAGTTATCTTGCACATGAACAGAGAGACAGACAAACCAACGCTAGCAAAAACATAACCTCCTTGGCGGAGGTAAAAATACAAGAAAAACACATGTAAGGTGAAAGGAACATGTATTTTACAACATTAGAACATCGCTTTTACAACATTACAACAACATAAATGCTGATCCAGACCCCTGTCCACATCCACATTATCCCTTTGAACATCATTCCTTACATTAGTACCATTACTTCATGGTACCTAACAAAGCAGGTCCACTCACTGTTCATGCAGAGGTGGACCTCATAGACCCTGTAGACCACACTGGACCTGAGATTGTTGACTCACTATCCTCACTGGAACTGTTGCTGTCACTGTCTTGTAATGTATGCGGAAATGACCAAAAATGGTCACTTTCCCAATAAAGGGTTAATGTCAGTACAGAAGCTAAAGTCAATACACTGAGCAGTAATAGATACTTTTAATAACCATTTTTTCTGACCTACCCTACACTGTCAATACCCTCACGCCCATATTCATAATTTGATCATTTCATCAGGCTTTAGCCAAAACTAAATGCTTAATTCCCAACCCATATTTTGCTAAACTTAGTTATCCATCTTGATGAAAGTAACATCATCAGAATTGCAAGCAACTTTGAACTTGTAGAAGCAGCTATTTTTTATGAGGAGAGAATGAGTGAACTGACACTCCACTGACAATTTGACCAGAATGTTCAGGTTGAATGGTTTCATTTTGTAGTTTTTTGTTTTTTTTTTTATGTTGTGTTTTTTCTAAGAACACATTGAAAACCAAGGACTAAGAGGCATGTTCAGAATATAATATTTAAAAAAAAGGTCAATCAGTGCCAGTCAAATGAGATGAAAGTCCCCCTCTGTGAATAAAGAAAACCTCAGTTGAATAATAAAACCATTCATACAGTTGAATCAGTTTGTTTTGCAGTGTGGCTCCTGTTTAGGCTTTTGACTCAGTGACCTTAACCCCCCGCCAACACATGAGGAAAATATTCTCCCTCATACACTCACATACACACTTATGCTAGGAATCCGGACTCCCCTTGAAATAGCTGAAGCCCCTGTGCTATGTAGGTGACACACACAGAGAAAGAAAGTGCCCAGAATAGCAGCTCTGCTACATCCATTGCATTCCAGTACCCAGCTGGCTGCACTCTGGACACAAATACTGTGGTAATCCTATATACATATGCAGTTACAGCATCTAATAAGTGCCAAAAAGACACTGATACCTCTTCTGTCCTGCTACACACGGTAGAGTGTTCCCTAATCATTCTGATTTGGTGCATGGTGTTCGCTCCCTCACCTTGCCCTGTCAGCGAACAATACAGGTTCAGCCTCACAGAGTCCTAATCCCTCAGCTGTTTGGACTTGGCAGTGGGCAGCCCAACACTGGAATAGTCTGCGCCTCCGCCAAATGCAGCACAGATCAGATATCAGTTTGTCAACAGAGCTGGCCGGCTGGCTGGTCGGTCGCTCGGCTGGCTGGTTGGTTGGTTGGTACAGAGCCTGAAGGCAGAGGTGAGTCAGCAACTCTGACGGCCAAGAGTCGAGAGTCAGCCAAGCAACCAGCCAGTGTGTTCAGCTGCAAAAGTCTAAACTCTGATTCTGGAGAAAAGTTAGTGAAGTTGAGGAAATGTCTGTACTCCCTCTGAAAAACATTCTATTATCTTGCAGTTTTAACACAAACTCCTCTTTTTCACTAATTTCTTTCAGATACCGTCTTGATAACAAGCTTTTTTTTTTTTTTTCTCTGTCCCTCAACACTGTGGGTGTATTGTATTTCTAACTTTGTTTGCTTCATGTGGATTTTGATCCATTTCAGCCCCACGGGTGAGGTTCCACACACATTCAGAAGATCCCACGACGAAAAGCATTTTACTGCTATTGTTTCTTCTTGTTTCCAGTATTTACTCTCACCTCCTTCTCAGAGCACATTGATCTTGAGAATTTGAGTGGGATGGCAGCTTTTGGTGCATGCAGGGAAACTTGCCGTGTTTACCAGCTGAACTTTTTGGACGATGCTTTCGGATTGTTGTATTTTAAGGGAGACTGATCACGACATCATCAAACCAGAAATCTTATCGGCTGCATGGTATTGAAAAAACACTGCAATGAGATGACTGATTGAGTGCAATATGCTCTGACATTTGAAAAAGTGCAACACTTTTCACCAGATTCTTTGAATGTGGGACCTTTTGTAATGTGGTGTAACACTGGTATCCAAAATAGTAGTTTGCTTTGGATGGCATTCAGATTTGGTTTGGCACTCATCTGTGGCCTTACTCATCAAACAAATTAGCCTTGTTACCTCATGTTGTGGCAAGAATTCCACTAAGTCCCGCCTTTGGGTTAGTATCATTCTTTCTATTAATGAAATAATTCTATACAAGTGGTATTGCTTTTGTTTTTGAAGCCAGATCTTTCATTCTTGTTATTTTTCTTGTTGTTCCCTCATTTTCAGGTTGTGGTTGATGACTATGAGGACTGAGACATCCTTTGCTTGTTTGGCAGACTGGTCACACGTGATTATGTTTGGTGATTTGCTGTGCATACAGAGCTCACATGCCACTGAATAACATCAACCTCTGTGTATTGAAGAACTCTTATAATTGTATTTATATTTATTACTGTGTGTTCTGAGACATTTCCCATAGGTGAGTCATGGTCAGTGAGAATGGAGCTGTTTGACTACTTTTTGTCATTGCACATGCACATCACAAGGGAAGCAAATAAATACAACAAACACCTCGTGCTACAGCTTTCTGAGTGCTTGACACAAAAAGATTTGCATGATTCTCATTTTTCAGCTAATAGATGAGGTATAACATGATTTACTGTACCTAAGCTGTGGTGGTAGTCTGCTACAGTTTCCTAATGAGCTACTGAACACAGTTATACTTGTGCTAAAAACACAAAAGATCTTAAATCTTGTGTTAATGCTTCTGCCTCAGCAAAGCATGTGCGGACCAGGACTTCTACATGTCGTACAACTCTGAAGTCTGCATTCACCAGCAGCTCACTGAGTTACTGCAGCAAGAATCTGTTCTCATTTGAGTCATTTTGACTTTATCATGAGGGGTGCAATACTCTGTAAAACTACCTAATTTCCCTCCAGAAGGCAAGTCATAGCACTGATGGAATATTCCCTCCACTGGGTGGCTACTTCAGTTGGTATTTTCCTCCTTTGTACTCGAAGCCTGTGTTTTTAAAGTCCACCTCTGAGCTGTAGCTACGAGTGAACAATGACAGGTTCTTGTTTCCAGAGTGATAGTGGATTAATGCTTTAGACCTTTCTTGGACGCTGCCATGGATTGTATTTAAGGTCAAAAAGGATGCTTGTTAAAATGACAGAAGTTCACCTTTTATTTTAGATGTGTCCATGCATCTCTATAAGACATGAATTCTGTTGATTGGTTTCCTGTTTATTCTTTCCAAATCATGCTCAAAATCAATTTTCTTTTATCAGATTGATGTCAGACTTTTTAAGTAGGTAGTAAGTGTTAAAGCTCCTGACTAGAAAATGTGATATAGGTTTTGTAAGTAATACCAAATCAAATATGGACACATCACTGAACGTTGTTGTGTTCATTTTCAATACAGATACATCTCCCTTCTTAAACTTTTTATTTTGTTTTTTAATGCAGTGTTTTTTTGTTCAGCCATAATTTAATCTTCTACTTATTTTAATGAGATGTTTTAGCTTTTTATGCCTTAAAAATTGAGCTGTTCTCGCCTCTGATTACCACAAAGCTGCCTGTCGGTGGTGGCTCCTGTGAACCGACTCTCCGCTGCCTCTGATCTGAGCCACTGCTCTTGGACTCCAGCCACATCCCGCTGTTCGGGCTGTCGTCGGATCATAAAGGCCTCGTTTTCCCCTTGCGTGGCACATAGCTGAATTAAAATCTATTATGAAATGTGACAGGGCCATTAAGAAGACGGATGGTCAGGGCCCTCTGCGGCTTCGACTCGCTCTTTTGTCCACCTCGGGCCCTATCCCAGCGACAAAAGCTTGCCCCCGGGCGGACCCTGCTGGGCACAGAGCACTGACCTGCGGCATTGTTTTGTGTCAGGAAGCGATCACGTATGCATAAGTGTGCGCATACAGGCTGGGGTTAATTGTGCGCATTACAGTAGAGGCTTGCGGTCAGTCTCTTAGCACCAGTTGGGTGGCGACCAGGTTAGGACTCCCAACCGTCACAAGCCGTTGCATCTTGAAGCACACACCCATAGACACACAGTTCAGCCTCTCTAGGGTTCATGTTCGAGGACAAGAGGTGAGGGACAAGGGGGGGGGTTGGAGGCATGATGGATGGCAGGGAGGAGGATGGAGGCAGGAACACTCACAGCTCAGTGGGAGGAATTTATAGATTGAACAGAACAGTGAGTACTTGACTGTGTCATCTCCCGGAGTGCGTGTCGGTGTATGTGCATGCTCGCTCTTTTCCCACTGTCTGGTCACCATGGATATCTGTGAATGTTTTGTCTGCGAGCGCTCATTATTCCTCTGTATGTGGAACAGTTTGCTTTTTGTCTTTGCTGCCTGTTATGATATATGACATATATCCCCCTGCTTGCTCGCTCTATTTGTATCTGCTTGTTATTCCTGTCGGACTCAGGTGGGTTCCAGGAAACATGTTTCAAGGTTCCCTCATTGATTTCCATTTCAAGCAGCACTGACAATATTTTTATTATTATTTTGCACAATATCATCGACCCTGGATCAACTCAGGGCCCAGGGTAATGCAAAAAGAAAGACCTTTGAATTATAGTTATTCAGTACAGCAAATTCTTATCTAAGGACACCCTCGCACTTTTGAATCTTTCGTGTCTCATTTTTGCCAAAACTGTATTTACAAAAGAGTGCAAAGATCTGCGAGACCACTTGACACGCACAGCTAATGCAAAATGTTCTTTTACGAACATGTATTTGTTTGTTACAGGTGTCAGAGACTCTAATTAGCATGCCATTTTGATTAAAAATAACTTAAAACATGAGGCTGCATTGAGACATTTAGCTCTTAAATTTGAATTCTGAGATCAAATGGGAAAGGTGAGAAAAAGCAGAGAGATTGTTACATCCAAAAGAAGTGATAATAACATTCTCTTTAGTGTTAGTCTCCAAAATGTTGCTCAAATAAGGCCATAGTAGAACAGGGGAAATAAATATTGGTAATCAATATTACCTTATGCAAAACTGAACATCTAGAAATGTAAAAGTAAACCTCTTTGTTGGCCATGTTTTATAATATTTCACATGTATTCTTCTAATTGTAAAGGTATGCAGAATATAAATGGTACAAGACATTCCTTATGAAGGATATGTCCATAACACAAGATTCTTTTACTTTCTTTTATTTATTTTTTTTACTATCATTTTTTTTATTTTGGAGAGTGTTTTCTGATATGTTGTTTGGTGCATTTCAGTATCATTTCTATTTTGTGTGAGTGAATCTATTTCTCATTTCACACCAGAAATTGATATCGTAGTGGCACCTTGAATATATGGGCTTCTCATGCAGCCAATATACTGTAACTCCTGATGCTTCTGGAAGCAATAGCATTGGGAAAAGTTCCCCAGAGCAACCTTGCAAAATAAATGAAGTAAAAAAAAAAGTGTTTCAGGGGGAACTACTCTCTCGCGCTCAAGGATTCCTGCAGCTCACGCTTCGTGGTCATCTATCAACCCCTGTTGACCAATTACTGTGCCAAGCGGACCGGCTTCTAATGAGCTGCAAAAAAAACACAATGGAATAAGAGTCAATATCAGGCAAATGAATTATTTAAAGCTGTCTGAGATTTTTATTTGCCGCTTGCAGTTGCACTTGGCAGGGGTTGAAAGGAGTAAAGCTGGAGGAGGTGAGGCTTTGGCTTTTCAATTATCTGATTTTTATGAACTCTACCAGTGTGGTTCACTGCAGGACTGGATGGATTATAATCTGGATTTAACATAGTAAATTGAATTTTGCCAACCTTCATTTATTCAAGACATTTGGCTTTTAACATACTCATGAACCCTTTTAAAGATCATTTAACATCAAGATCATTTTATTGTAATGGGAAAAAAATTGCTCAATTTGTGTGACCTACAATTAACTAAAAACCGTTATGATTGGGAAAAATACAAAACAAAAATGCAAAAGTATATGATTTTCTCTTTCGACTTTAAGATACAAACATCCACCTGGACTCATAGAGGAACTGGCATGAAATTGATGTTCAGAGGTTAAAAGTCAAGGACACTGATGTCCTGCATTCTGCTATAAATCAAGTCTCATGTGTGTAAAACTGATATGTTTCTGACGTTCACGGTGTGTGTCTTAATATTCTGCAACACCACATCATCTTTCATTTCACCAACAGTATACTTAATTCATTAAATTCCTTTAAATTTCACAACATGCAGCTCAGGAAAAAAAATCAAGAGATGACTCAATTTGTAGACATGACATCAAAAGCTTCTCAAATGTAATCAACAGCAAGATGAATGGTCCCACTGAGGGTCGGGCCATCTCAAGATGTCAGATTGTAATACTACCTCTGATGTACAACAAGTCTGATTTACAGAGATGCTTTAGAGTTATGTTCATGTGTAAAAATGATTTAGATTTGTTATAAAAGTTCAGCAGGGCTCATTAGTCTGCCACAGTCCGGTTAACATCAATAATGTTCTATGAATCCAGATGTTACTGATATTGCCAATACTGCAATACATTTGGTCCAAAGTGAAACAAAAAAGTAGAGTCTCTATTCTGATGTCAATAAAAAGCACCATCCCAAACAGCCTAAACCTCCAGGAACCGGAGAAAACTAGATTAAAACAGTTTGATTGTGACTTTGGTTTGATGTTCTGGCCAGATCATGCAGCCAAAGACACATTTTCCCTTTTATTAAAACATTAGTATTGTGTTGTTTTAATCAATCAATATAGCTATGAAAATGAATGTTCTGCAAATACAGGTTGGAATTTTAGAGAAGTTATGTCAGGCGTCATGTTAATTTGCCAAAAATATTAAATCCTGTAGTCCCAGTAGGTTTTCTAGAGCTGTGTTTGGCAAGTGAATGAGTTTTAATCAGTGGGTCAGGAAAAGGAAGACAACTGAGGATCTTATCTCTTTTTAACTTTTTTATTGACTCTAGTAATACTCGACTACATTTAGTTTTCAGGTCTTTGTGTGATCATCAAACAGACTGTATCTCTGTATCCACCACCGTTAAAGCCATCAATGAAAGCATAAATTGTCCTCCGCATTGCTCCAAACAGCCCGTTACAAGTGTTTTAGAGAAAATAATTGCGCTGCAGACCCAAAAGTCCAATATTTACCTAATTATCTCCTGTATTGTCCTCACTGCAGGCGTCTGTAGGATGTACACAGGACAGGCTGCAGTGTGTACACTGTGACCAAAGTAAACTCAAGCCTCATCAGGCGCTCAACCTATTAGCTTCATTTGACTCTTGGTATCGTGCCATGTCCACACCACCTCCACCTCCACCCCTTCCCCCTCATCCCTCTGGCTCGTTTGCATTTTTGTGTACCTGTGCAAGAACAACTGTGACTAAGCAGAAAATACCCAAGATGCAGCACCTTCTGTATGATATAAAACAGCAGCAAAGTAGCTTAGCTTAACCATATTGCACTACTAATGCACACCATAGGAGTTATTAATGTGTATTACTGCCTTTTAATGTTCCTGTGAGTTCAATCTATGCATTTGTGTGTTCTTTTCCTTACATCTTTGAGCACTTAATATCTTTATTGGCCGCTCTGTGGGTTGCACAGGTGATCACAGGCATTATCAGGTTTGTTGTTATATATTTTTCCCTCTAATCGCTCTTGTGTTTTCCTAAAGTTGCTTCATAAAAGTTGATTGTAGAACACTTAAGCTGTTTTCAGACAGAGAACTGTGATGGTGCTGGTTCCCACACCTGATGTCGAACCGGCCGACGTGTTCACACTGAATATCGGAGTGTTCAGGAACTGAAAATTTGGTTCCTGACGGGCACAAAGTAACACTTGGTTTTTCTAAGCAAACCGTGGCTATCTGCTGAGGTTACATCTCTGGATTCAGCGTCACCGCCTTCTTCTCCACAGCAGATGGCTTGGTGCAGATAAGTAATGATCTGTATTTAGAGTACTAATGCTCACAGGTAGCTGATGATGCGATCCATGGCACTGTTGTTATTTTCTCTGCCTTGAACACATCCTCTTTCGTATGGCCTTTTTTCTTTATTTATTTTTTGGGTGGTGAAGCACTGCCATCTGTTGATGATGCATCACACATCGCATAATTGTATGAATGCAGGGAACATGGACAAGCACTTCAGTTCCCAGTGTAACTGGTGTGGAAACTGGTTCCAACACCGGACTGGCCGTTCTGAAAACTGCTTTAGAGAGCATTTTGGACACTCTCTGTTTTGATCCTCATATACTCCATTCTGCAGTACAATGAGATCCAGCAGAGATGTAAGG
This sequence comes from Sphaeramia orbicularis, assembly GCF_902148855.1. Lineage (NCBI taxonomy): Eukaryota > Metazoa > Chordata > Actinopteri > Kurtiformes > Apogonidae > Sphaeramia > Sphaeramia orbicularis. The sequence continues at coordinate 15,018,326 of NC_043958.1, forward strand.
TTAAAGGAGCTATATGCACTTTAAAATATTCAAATAGAACTTATTAGTATCATTACAGCATTCAGAATATAGACCCCTCAAGTCCTGCCAAATAAAATAATGCATTGGATTGTACAGATATGAAGTGTATCTTTCTTCACTGACAGTCTGACAGATTTATGTGACCACTAGAGGGAGTCCTGAGTCACTCTTCCTCACCATGGGAGATTGGCAAACTAACACCACAGGGCTTTCATCCGGTATCAGAAACTGATGGGATGAGAAGCGCTAAGAAACAACTTTGAGAGTCAAAGAAAGTGACCCATTGTTGTTGTTTTCACCACAGGACACAGCTTTAAATGAAAAGAATGGAGTTTGATGCTGAAGTAGCAGCTTTTCTGCAACTTGAGTTTGATGTTGAGGCTTATGAAGGTATTTATTTATAATGTTTTTTTGTTATCTTTGCTAAGTTGCCATTTGCTGATCAATGGATCAGACTAAACCATGACAGTTCCGACCTTGTTTGGATGATTCCAAACAGATTTTTTTGTGCAGCTATTGACAACACAAACTGTACATAAATCTGAGATGATCAGTGGTTCCACTATGGCTGTTTTCTGTCTAAAAACGGAGCTAAGATAACAGAGCTATAATGTAAACTATCAGCTGACGCAGCACATGAAGACACTATGTTATTTTGGCCGACCGTCAAAATATACAGCTATGTGTTTTAGTTTGAAGAAAACTTGATGATACCATAACACAGATGTGGGTTAACAATGAACTTTATACTTTATTCAGGGAGTGATAGAGTCTGTGGACACATAGCATTCATTGGTGGTGTTGGTAGTCTAAGTGTGTTCTGGTACACAACTTCCCCCTGGTGTTGAGAGTTTGGAATATCAATACTACATAGAACCCCTTCAAGGCCATTTTATAATCTGCTCTTATATGACACTAATCTGGTCAAACCTTCATTTTTTCCCCCCCTTCTATGTCTGTAGACAGTCCTGATATAAATAACCTGTACATGGGTTGTGTCCATTTAAGGTGGTTTGGTTGAAAACTGAAAGAAAAAAAAAGAAAAAAGAGAGAGGGTAGACAGATTATCATCCAAAGCGGTGTGACCTCTGGCGGTGTGCCTCTCTCACTATCTAACTGCCTTTAACTTTATTTGGCTGTCGACTTGAAAGAGGCTCGCTGCGCCGGCTGCTGCTGCTGCGACTGTCGACACACACATTCACGTTCACACACTCCCTCTCTCTCTCTCTCTCTCTCTCTTGCACAGACTCAGAGATATCCTCCCATATGGCATCATTTAAAACTCCTGGCAACTAATGTTTGTTTTTATCAGGACAACAAAGCAAATTGCTGGACCACAATGGAAAGGGGAAAAAAAAATCCTGAAAAAGGATCAGGTTTAATTTAGCAAACATGCTAGCAATTCATTCCAGTGCTATTATTGCCGTGATGGGGGTCACCAGAGGTCATGGTTGGCCTGGCTTATGTTTAGCCCACATTGTGAACACATGTCTCTGTCCAAAGCCTTGATACAGAACCAGCCCTGTCTCCCGTTTGGTACACGCATACTGTTAGGTGCTTCAAGTTAATCCTCTGATAAGGCATTACTGCTCCTATTATCAATTAATAAGTGGATTATGCTTGTAAAAAGGCTGTAAATAGCAGTGCTGCCTGCATAGGAGCCTGACTAGAGCTTTATTCTTGATCCCTCCCTTCTTGAATAAATGCAATTATATGCTACAGATTCACTTTATAGCACCTGAAGTTCAATTATTCAGCACATTGTTAAAATATAATCCCTGTAAGAGTTATCATTTTGTCAGACACAGGACCCTGAGAGACCTCATATCTATTAGTTATATGTTCATTTTGAAAAAGGAAATATCATTTATATCCAATTTTTAAGGTAAATTATTCACACTTCCTGGCCAACCTCTTACATCAACTTGTTAAACTTATCTATACATTTTCATGCAACCTATATCAATGTCATGTAATTGATTAGGATTAGGGCCCCTATAATATATATATAGTTGAAGGAAGGAGAACATAATGGATGATGAAAACCAGGTCCGACATTGCAAACATTTAACACATAACTTCTGCTTCAAGAGAAGAAAAAGGTGTTTCCATCAGGGGAAATGATCCTAAACACCTCTAGATATTTCCTCTTGATCAAGGAGACAGGTTTTGTGTGGTTGTTTGTTTTTGGTGGTTGGCAAACAAGTGGTCTGGGTCCTGATCTTCTTTTTCTACGCAGTTTATCACAGCTATTCATATTATAACTTATACCACCACCTTCTGGTGACCTTCTATGTCAAATAATACAACAATATAGGCAACATAGTTTATTCACTCCACACCAAGTGTTGTAAATTCTCTTTCTTTATCTGTCTTTTTGCAATACCTGAAAAGCTTCACAAATGTATTTGACTGTTGGAATTATGGCTACTGTTACATTAAGTCTGTGATGGTAAAATACTTAACATTCTGTCCGGTTAAGGTAGGTAAGTAATTAAAATAAGAATGCTACATGCCAATTAATACCACACTTATCTGTTGCTATCCACCTTATCCACACAATATTCCTTCCACTCATTTTAACACACACGTTTTGATGTTGATTCCAGACTGTCTTTTCCTAGTTTTGTCAATTACATGTTGAATATGACAACAAGGTACAAATGTTTAGTGTTGTTAACACAACAGGACGTAACTATGGGTCATAATAAACAGGTTGCTGAGACAACCTATGAACACAGCTTTATCAGGGGGACAGGCTCTTCCTGGCAGTTGGGCTGTCATAAGTAGAATATGTGAACCAGCAGAGTGAGGACCTCAGCCATGGTCTATGTATAGGGCTAGAGTGCGTAACGATAGCCCTTTTTGGACTTCCCTGCAATTCTTGTTATCTGCACTGCCTGCCAATGAATCCACACTTTAGGGACTCTCCTCTGACCTACAGAACAACAAGCTGTGTGTGTGTGTGTGTGTGTGTGTGTGTGTGTATAGGATTCTTGGGTGGTGTGGAGGTTGGGGGTGGGCAGTCGCGGAGGAGGCAATGTTGACGGTGATCGTAATGACTGTGAGCAGAAATAGCTGCTCCGCTCTGAGGCAGACAGATGACTTATTGCACAAACGCTGCTACATGTGTGTTATCCCAAACAGCAAAATCAAACCCCGAACACACACAAACACACATGTGCTGTCTGTAATGGTGACCCATTGTACAGGTCATTGGTATTAGCACTCAGCCCTCCGTGCCCGGTCATAATGTGATGAAAAATGGCCTCATGGCACCTGGCCTCCACCTCAGCTCAGTCTGTTTGTATGTGAGCAGTTGTGTATGTGTTCCATTTAGCCGTCCGTGTTTCACCCACCTCCCTCTTGCCGGCCTCCGTCTGCGTCCGAGCTCGAACTCGCTAAGGGAAAATGGGAAACAATCAGAGGTAAATTGCTGCGCTGCCGCCGACCGCCGTGCACAAGTGGAAGGGGAAGTGGCGTGTGCTCTCAGAGGGCGGTTAGCGAACAGCAGCTCGCTGATGGATGTGAGGCAGAAATGATACACACTGATAGCACCGCGCCTGTTTCAGTCCCCCGGAAAGATAGATTGAGTGCGAGCGCCGCTACGTGAGTCAGGACCGACGCCTTTTGCAAAGCATCTGGCAGCACGGCCCTTGAAATGTATTCATGGTACCATTCACGTTGACTGGAGCGCAGTTTAAAGTACTTCTGGAAATAGCCTGGAAAGACAAGCAGTCACAACAATGCATGACTGCTGCCAACTTGCTTGTAGCAGGGACTGCATTGTGTAAAGCAAACTCACTACACACTGTTGTTTTCTATTTGCAATGTAATGGAGTGAGAAAATAACTCCGGCAAACTGGCTCCTCAGGTTAACAGCGGTCCAGTCTGAAATCTGTTAGTAGCAATGATGAGTATCAAAATCGTTTTCGGCCCTGGAGTTGCCACGTCAGCACCCGCCTAATGGAGAGGTGCTGCGCGAATTGACAGAAAGGGCAAAGGTAGAGAAACTGGGTAGAACAGGTGTTTGTGAGCACTGAGAACCAAGGGGAGTTTCCTACTGATTGCCAATTTAGTGTCCGATTTTGTTGAGCTCTGCTGGTTTTTTTTTTTTTTAACACCAGATAGGTTTGTGGTGAGCTTACCGAGCTTTGGCTAACTCCTCTCACTGTTAGTTCCTTTTATCTCTGCAAATAATGGGGAGAATCTACCTGGTTGACAGTGATGTAATGAGGTGAATTATGCATGCGTTCGTGTATATTTCAAGTATTTGCTAGCATAAGCATGGCAGCTGTGTTTATTTTTGCCCACAAAGGTTTCCAGCCTTTTACTTTCCTCCAGCACCGCCGCCGAGGATTTTGGGTCCAATGAACAGATGTCATACTGGACCCTAACACCCCAGGCCATATCAGCCCTGTAAATATAACACTGTGTAGACATTTTTGAATATTCTGCATGCAGTCAAACTCAGAATGTAGCTTCTCAAAGAAATATGCTAAAGGCTAACTGTTTATAATGTAACTATAATGATAACGTTTTCTCGAAGCTGTAATGCTTTTTGTATTTAAGATCCAGACTGTAAGATTTGGGGGAGTTTCTAAGCTGCCGAAGAAAGGAAAGCCAGAATGGTCAAAATAAACACTGGGTCTAACGAGGGCCTTTTGCCTTTTTTGTGGCCACCGTAGTGGAAGGTGAGGAGGGTATTTAGTTGCTTAAAAACAACCAACTTCACCACCAGATTCCACTAAATAATACACTGAACCTTTCAAACGTTTCCGATCGACTAGGACTGTGTATTTTGTCAACTGTTGCATGAAATGTTTACTACAATATTACATTTCTAAGAACTCCATCATTTTATTCAGTATAACAGCCCTTTCATTCACCTGTCATCCATGTCATATTCCATAATGTTAGTGTTTAATGCTAGTCACGACTATTTCATCAGAATGAAATGCCATAGCCAGAATATACATCATTAAATGTAATGTGAAACTGTCATACATTACCTCGTCTGTAAACAGGATTTCTACCCGTGCTCTGTCACAACACATTTTCATCAACAAAAAAACAAAACAAAACATTACTGAGACTTCAACTGCAAGAAATTACAGTCTGTGCATTTCATATTAATGAATAAGTTGAAACCAGTCTTCCATAAATAAACATTAACCTTCAGCTCCTAAAACAGACTCTAGGCTGCAATGATTGTTATATAAAGTGTCTGAATTCTTCTTTTCCTGCAATTATGCCAGATGATGTGTCGCTGAACACAGTGCGGCTCAGCTCCTTCTTCAGCTGGGAGTGGGGCCGGTTCATTGGTAGGACTATGAGGCTACTCAGCCTGAAGCGGCATCTGTCGAGCCTGGCACCAGGCAGCGTCAGGAACAGCTGATTTAGTATGAACAGCTGCTAAAAGTTTGCCTGCGTTGATTCAGTGTCAGCTAAAAGAGGAGGAAAATGTAAACACTCATTCTGTGAAGATGTTCTGTAATTAATGTTAGGTAAGCATAGGCAGGTGTTTTGTTTTGTTTTTTTCCTATATGCTAAGCCGAGTTAATGTCCACCACTCAGACTGTCACCCTTTGCTTTCTACATCCTGCTGGATTTATCTTCAGAAAGCTAAGAAATTATACTCCACCAGAACTCCTCCATCCTTTTAAACAGCCCTACTAAAGAGAAGACGAATACTCTTAAATGTGAACATATTATCACATTAAACAAAGAAGAAAAAAAATCTGCTAATGGGGAAAGCACATTTCACTGAGCAGTTCCAAGTCTATAGCCACTGGGGTAGAAAAACAAACTGTAAAAAAATCATCACACTATTCCTATTAAAAAGCAACAAAACCCCTACTATTTAAGACAGTCTTAATATTCTTAAATCAAGAATTTGTGCAAGCAGGCTTACTTTTGCAGTATAAAAAAAACATGTTGAATCTGAGCGGGGGTATTAGACATACCACTGATTTTAGTTACTGGTTAAATTTAGCTCTATCTCACCTAAAGTTAGACATATTCTCTTAAAGTGAGATTACTTTTCAAATACAAAACATGCTTGACAAGATTATTTTTCACTTTATGAAAATAGGCTCTTTTCCCAGAAACAAAGTGCTTTATTGTCCTGAAATTCCCTTCTTGCAGTGTGCTGTTTGTGTGTGGTTTGGTGGCAGGACTGAAACACTGCCTGTTAGCCAGGAATAAGAGAAACCAATTCTTTCATAAGTGCTTTATAAATAAAACATTTGTTTAATAAATTACCTAAAGGGCCTATAATTTTGTCGTGCTTGTGTCTGTCTCATGGCCAAACCTCCGCCCGTATGGTGCACCTGCTTTCCTCTTAATTATACATCACATTGTGAACAATAGCTGCTACAGGCCTCTGCCGGTGTACCACTCTGTCCCTTTAACTGCTGACAGGTAGCACCTGTCCTGCCCAATGTGGCCAGATGGACAATGCCCCAGTGCATCTGCCCCAGTTGGTGGTTCTACCTGTTTTGTGCCAGGCCTCTGTGCTGGCACCAAAGTATGCACACATACACAGTCGGAGCTCACGGATACCCCTTTCCCATGGCACTTGGCATAGGATAAACATAATACAGCCACATTTGCAGGGGAGTGCAGGGAGGGAGAGAAACCTGTTCCCATTTCAGCTGTTCCTTTCCATGAAGTTATCAGTTTTACAAAGAATACACAGCATTCTAAGATATGCCTGGATTATGAAACAAAGGTTCAGGCTGTGATGAGCATCTCGCTGTCTGGGAAATCATCTGTTTTCTTCTTGCTTTGACACAGTGGGTCAAATACCACATTAACAAGAGTGGGAGCAGGTTGGAGAAGAAATCAATCAGAGCCAGGAGTCACTTGGATTGAGTTCAGTTCTATTTATTTGGAGCCAATCACAGGCAGAGGACTTCAGTCACAGTTTTTATTACTTGAGACTTACTTGACTCACGCTGATGAAAGACTTGACGTGACTTAGACTTAGATTTCCTCTCACTTGACTTGGTTTGGACTCGTGGCAGATAATTTGACAAGTCATTTTGAGAAGATAAAATTGAGTTTTGAAAAATGGCTTCCAGTTGCAATAAGAGATGGAATGAATAACAGTAGACTGTCGCATGCCGCTCACCACTGATAATTAATTAGAAGTCTGTGTGACTGAACTCATCACTTGCTTGACCTGAACAATGGCTGGATTTGCTTGATATTTGTGCTTGAGAAACTTACAAAACTCATGCTTAATGCTTGGTACTTTCACTTGTGTAACTCACTTCCACCTCTGATAACCATAATACACAATATCTCAAGGAACCTTGCAAATTAGAGTAAGCCCTGAGTGTAAGCCCATGACCATTTGCCTTGACCAGATGGGGTGAGCTGAAAGAAGCAAAAGAAAAGAAAAGTGCAGAAAACCACACAGACAGACCCTGGACAGGCTGGAAGACCAGGAACAGCTCATCAGGACTAGAGCTGAAAATACCTGCAAAAGCAGTAGGAAGAGAAAAAGTTAGAAAAGTTAGAAGTTCATAAATACATAGAGAAACTGAGGAGAGGAAAGGTTCTTCATAGGTCCTCCAGCAGCCTAAGGCTACCGTCAGGACTGTTCTGAACTCAAAACACTTCACTGTAGCAAATGAGAGGGAATCCTGTTGCTGCATAGACCAAAATTTCAGAATTAATGTATGCAAATTTTTTGTTTTTATCTTTCTTTGCATCTTACATTTTGCTTAAAAAGCAATTTGGGCATGATAACTAATGTCCACTGGTTTAAACAGGAGAGATCAATACTACAACTACAATTCAAAAATGAAGGGCAGTTTTACCAATGAAAAGCTCTGCCTATTTACTTGATATTTAACCTTTTAACACCCTCCAGTTCAACCCACTTTAAGGTTAGAGCCTAGTTTGGGATTATGGGTAGGGTAACTTTAAAGCCATAAGAAGATATTCCCTTTTCAATTGAAGACTAATACTCGCAATTTGGCCTTTGCACTTAGATCTGTTGTAACCTAAGTCTAGGACTAGACTTAGGGTTTAATAAGAAGAGTGGATGAGGAAAAAACAAAAGAACTTCACATTTAACAGTAATGAGCATCACATCCAGTTGTGTGGAGATCAAAAGAATGTAGGTGCTGAATTGAGCCGCCAAATTTACCAAATTAAGAGAAGCCTTTTCACACATCTGGTCATTCGGAATTCAGAAATCAGTGAAAAAAAAAAAAAAACACCTCCCAGAGCCATCACCACAGCTCTTTGTAGTGTCTGCACGGCAACAGCTGAAGGTGTCTAGCACAGCCTCACCCCTCTGGATTAGGACAGCTGGACAGTAAAAGACGTTTAGTATGTCACTCAAACTGTAGAACGGTTTAAAAATAGGTGGAGGATATAGAAGTCCTAAAATGCCCCCACACAGACAGGTGGTGAGCAAAGACAGTAGTCTTTAAAAAGAAAATAAAAAAAATGAGTACTTTGCAAGAGACTTTTCCAATATCCCTCTGAGAGCCAGGGGCCCCAGGAGTAAAGGCAAAAACACCTGTGTTTATTGTGGCTTCAAAAACCACAGAGACAGTGGGGGGGGGGGGGGGGGGGGGGGGGGGGGGGGGGGGGGGGGGGTGGATGAAGAGTGAGAACAATATACAGAGACAAACTTGGCACAGAACAGGCAGAAAGCTGGTCACACACAGTCCACCAGCCCCCCCCACAAACTCCATACCCCCACCACCCCATCCCACCGATCCTCCCCCACTCCTCTCTCTGCTGAGCATGTTTGATTCAGCTCTCTCCATTGCCCCTCCCTCAATTCCGCCTTTGATACCCCCTTTTCTTTTCCCCCCAGTGCTTTTGGGAGAGGCAGCAGAAGGGTGTAGAAATGACATGATGTGATGTGAGTTGATATGGTGTCTATCTTTATCTATCATCAAACTGCACCGTCAGGCACACGAACACATTTCAAATGAACGGTCTGGGGGCTTTTTCTGGTGTTCTGGGGTTCAGTGACGCACTATCTAAAAGAAGTGAGTGTGACGTGACCAGCCTTGAGTTTGGCGTTTTGACCATCACTGTCCCGGCTTCCCAGAGCCAGATGTGACCATATTTGGACAAGTTGGTGTTGCTGGGAAAGGGCCAAGGGTGATGGGTGAGACCATAGATTTATGCATACAGTAGCTGCCGCACTGAATGTTTCAGTCCATTACTGTCATCACTGTATCCACCATATTGGACCGGCGTAGTAAACGGACACACTTGGATATTTACATTTCAATCATCTCAAATTTGTATTCAGACAAAATGAGACAACTGAGGAAATATAAATGTAGCATTAGCCTACTTCTTATACAGTGAATGAAACTTGCCAAGCTAACACTATAGCGAACTAACAAGGTCTAGCTAACAGTCATATTAATATGTAATGTATAAACACAATAATAAAGGCTAGCAAACATTAACCCATAAAGACCCAAACAGGCACCATCAACCAAAAGCATCTACTGATCTAACATGTTTAATAACTGTTGAGCCACTAATTCTATCAATAAATGTAAATAATTGGTGTAAAATGCAGTTCATCATCTTTTCATGATCATCAGATATGACCCATTTGGACGTTCAGAAGCTCTGTAGTGAACGTAGAAACACCCTCATCTATTACAACATTGATTCACCAGTAAAACTCATGGAAATGGATCAGTGACAGTGGATGGACACACTTGGTTTATGTTCAGTTAATGATATATTTTACTGAAAAAGTATCTTTTTCTTCAGTTTTCTCTGTTTTGATATAATAACCTTTGAATTTACGCTGAGCATCAGGAAATTAAATATAGGAAAATCCATGATTTATGGTGAAAAGTGAAAAATACATCGGATAATATTATAATAAATGGTGATAAATCACTTAAGAAAGGTTAAATAGTGAGAAAAAATCATTTGGGACCAGTCACAAAATTAGCAATGGATCTTTCTGGGTTATTGTAGCAATGGTAAGCTAGCAAGCCCTAGCATTAGAATTAAACATTTCACAAAACGTGTGTAACCATAGTGTGACCGCGGTTCAATGGTTACCATTGGTGCTTCACAACAAGAAGAGCGTTTCTGAGTGGAGTTTGCATGTTCTCCTGATCTTGTGGTTACCTCACCATTACAAACATGTATGCTAGGTGAAGTTTTCTGGTAGTTCCATTGAGCAAGGTAGTGGCTTAGATGTAGAGTGGGTCCCGGGGTGTCCTCAGAGGTACCCCACTGGTCCTTGTGTTGCACTTGTACCTTTGACAGTTTTGTTGGATTAACGTAACCTCAACTGTAGTAGAGCTGTATTTTAGGGGAGTCCATAAAGATCTGTTTTGGCTGCTGCACTGGGAACTAATGCTAATCTTAGCTGCCGGCAAATTTTTTAGAAAATGTGCGTACTTATTAACTTCTTCCTCTGCTCTTTATCACCAAGAAGTAAAGTGGTATAAGGACAAATGGATGTGTTTTATGGACTGTGAGAGTACTGCAGCAGATTTAATATAGACTGATGAAAAGAAGTGGATCTGGAAACAGGAAATGTTGTTAGATAGAAGCAGTCATGGGTATTACACTGGGCAACTTCCACATTACCTGCAGTCTTAAACAATAATACTTGCTGTTTTGGTTTAATACAACAGCCATGCAGGCTTTAGGATCCTAAAATTAATGTGTTACCTTTTCCTAATTAGCTTTTTTCCTAATACATTGCTGAGAACAGTACACCAAGGAAAAAAACAAACCTAAGATATAAACTATGAAAAGTAACTTCTGATGCCAGCTTCATACAGTATCTTTTGAAAAGAAAAGAGAAAAAAAAAGAAGGGTTTTAAATAAAATTATGTTTACCTTCTGAGTGAGTCAGCGCCAGCCCCTGCCTCCTCCCCCCGCCGTCTTCGACAGAGGTCAGGAAGATGTCGTGTTTTCCCGCAGCTGAGGAGGTGGGCAGCCTTGCACCTGCTCTCGCATTTTTTTTTTTTTTCCATTTTTTTCAGTAGCTGTCTCCATTTCCATTTATTCACCTACTTTTTTGCCAGTCCTCAGAAAGAAATGCTTTGGCAGTGCTGTTCATGTAACCAGTGTAGAAGAAGAGAGATGTTACATACAGCTGAATAATTGTGTGTTTAACCCACATTATTAAAAGATGAGGTCACTGGATTCTGAAGTTGTCCAGGCATTTTGTTGACTGGATTTTACAGCATTAAATATGCTAGATTCTAATAATTAGTTTATTGGAAAGCATTAGCTATAGTAGTGCCTGAGGCAGATTTTTTTTTTTTGTATCTCTTATATATCTTCATCATCATGGATCATGATTAAAATTAGATGGTTATTGATGTATGTTTCTTGCATGATTAGTCTTAATAATAACAATAATGAGGATTAAAAAAAGCTAAATCAAGTGCTTTATGAATAAATCTGTTGTTTTTGGCATTGTTGTCAGAAATAGAAGCATTTTCTTTTCAAAATTCACAAATAAAAAGACAGCAGATACATTTATAAAGGACTGACCTTTACAGAAAAAAAAGAATATTGAATATTTTTTCATTGTACATCAGCTTTAAAATATAGACTTTTTTTTTTTTTATAATGAATAGTGTGTATCCACGGTGCGAAAAAACTCACGGTAGCGCTATTCATTGGGTTCCTCCTTATTATTTTTTTTAAAAAAGAAATACCGTTAAATAAAAACCAAATCAAGCCATGTGTAAATGATTTATCTGTGTTTTTCTGATGACGGAAAAGTGAGCTCCATAGTTCGCATACTAAGACTTTTCTGTTCCCACTCTCTTACAATTGACTTTCTCAGCTGAATAATGGCAAAAAAAAGAGCTAAAGACACTGGGTATGAAAAGAGCAAGCGAGGGAGTATTTATGTCATGTGGGTGAAGCAGGGCGACAGCATGCCTGATCACGACCCTCCTTGTACCGGTGACAACAGACAAAAAAACGTGCCTCCACATTGGGTCGGATGGCTGGACCGATTGGCTTTTTGTCCTGTGACAGATACACTCCACATGTGTCACAGCTGTGCAGCCGTCACCTCGGCCGAGCAGGCAAGATGAGATAGGGAGAAGAAACAGGAGCCTGTCAGCCTGTCTGTCCTGGCGCATTAAAATAGACATCGGCTGGCCCTCTCGCTGTCTCTGCCCCGCAAACCTCCATTGTTTTCGTGAGGAGGTAGATGTCTAGGACCTGCCTTGCTAAGTGCTTACAGAGCACCACTCACTGTCACTGCAAAGTGCCTCAGCTGCCGGAAAATACAAGCTCTAATATAGTTATTTTATTTGGCTGCAATAGGGAGAAGGAAGAGTGTGTTTTTTTCCCCATATAGAAGTGCAGTTACCATGACTCACTTTTTATCTAGAAAACTATGAGTATTTGTTTTTAAGAACACTGGGCCTGGATTTGAACTGGAGAAAATAGAGGCTTGGCTCCAGTACTGAGCTCTGACAGCTATTCCAGAATGTGTTCCAACTCCACTTCATGGTACTTAGGATACACTATAAATGGAACCCAAAATGTAATGTTGCAAGAAACCAGTAGAATTGAGGGTAATCAGAGGTTGCAGTGAAGTACATAATGTTTTCCTCTTGATAGTTTGCCTTGACCCAATCCCATCCATGTTTATGCAAATCATGAATCTGACTTATCATTTCAGTGTTCCAAAAGTAAGTGTCAAATCTAGATTTCTACTTTCATGTGTGACTCGTGTGTGTAACAATTTGCATAGTTAGATTTACACCAAGGTTCAAGGACCTCTGCTCCAAAATGAACAAGGTGGAATTCCCAGAAGTACAGTTGTTAGGGAAATAACAGTAACTGGGGGTGGCTCAAAATGGTCCTGGCTCCCATAGACTAGCAATGAGCATTAAAAATACTCACTTAGTTGGGTTTTTTTTCCAGTTGTCAATCTGGTCTCTTTTTTTTTTTTTTTTTTTTTTTTTTAAATTTGGACCGTCTTATAACTGACCTAGCAGTCCATCTTTAAATTGCTGCTTCATTCCTAAGAGTTCAGGTTGAAGAGAAGCTTTGTCTGCTGGACTGGGTATGGTCAACAATTTTCAGAATAACTATTTATTTGGTAAAAAATAAAAAGATAATAAAATCGTGACAGACAGCTCCACAGTTGTTGATACTAATAGGCTCCAATAACACAGCTGTAATATGTCTTTGTCATGCCGTACTTGGTTAAATTTACAGTTTTTCTGAGTCAGTAAGCTAACATGTAGCAATAGCTCACCTCTGACACCATATTCTCCCATAACTCTGCCTATGTTGTCCAAATATGTTCACTTCACCCTTCAAAAAGCTACCATGGCAACGGCAGAATCACAGATGACTGGCTTCGACATATTACTGCTTTTTTGGATAAGGGGATCATAAGTCATGGACCAAAACAGTAGGTGTGTCAGTGTACGTTAACACAGGATACATACCTCCTGCCAATCACTGCTTTCCCTGAAGGATTAGACGCAGCACCCAATCCATTGTAGACAGTACATACACAAAAATAAGGGAAAATTAGTGCATGAAAGCTGTGGAAATTACTTTTCCAGATGGAATGGTTATTGTTAATCCCTTGTTTTGCTTTGTTTTTTAAGCTTTTTGGACATTTATTATGTGTTACCTGTCATGAATTTAGTTAAGTGATATGAGATTTGATATTGTTTTATTGGAAAATCCAAAATTTTCAAATATCCTACCTGTGCAGCTAACACTTCCATACTCAATAATATCATGGCTCCTTCATTCACTATACACTCTACGGTTTACTCTCTGTCAGTGCTTAGGTCGGGATATTAAACCAAATCCACGTGTCTTTCCCTGAACTTAAGTGGTTTCATTGCAAAAACCCCAAGTACCTATGAGAGCTGGGATGCATATGCTGGATTCTGGTGGCAAGGTCCTGGATTCGGTGTATTTGCCATCCTACCTGATCATCTCCACTAGTGTTTATATCCAAAATAGTTGACATTTCACTTTTCTTCCTACCCAAAACCATGGCGATGAACACTCATTCTCCTTTTGTCTGAAGTATTTCACTTAGTTGAAAACACAGCACTAAATCAGGATAAACACATTTGCGTTATCTACTAATTATAACCATAGAAAATAGTGTGAAAGTATCTAAAATGTGCTGTTTTTAGTTACTAAAGATTCCTCATTTGGTGTTTTGCTGTGGAGTGTTGTCCTGCTTACTCACCTAAATAATGTTCTGGTACTGTCCAAAATTTCAGAAAAAAACAGGACTAGATGCCAGAGTTAGTGTCTGTTGTCTACAGTTTGTGGTAAGTTTTAAAACACAGTGAGGCTATTTTCTGCTTTTTATAAATTCCACCTCCTCTGCCTCATCTCTTCTTCGCTTTCTGTCCTCACTTGTATTTCATACATACTTTATCTGTAAGTTGCACAGTGCTTGAAACGCAACACAGCTGAGTTAACATGTGTGGTGTTGTCTCTACTGGCAGAGGAGGTGTCTTGAGAATGCAGCCACACATAAAACAAACAAAAAAAAAAATACAAAAAAACCTCACAGTTTACACTTTAATATGTGAAGCTATGTGGAAATACAGTTTGTATGAAGGAGGCAAAGGTTTGTGTAAGACTAGCTGTCAGTCTTTCATAATTGTTGAAAAGAGTCGGTATTTTGTAATAGAAGCAGGCCTTAATAGTGCATGGGCATCATGGAGCAGTTTGCACCCTGGATTCTTTCATTTCATGCAAGTCAAAGATCACCTTGCCTGTTGTGTGGGCCTTTTTGCTTTTTTACAGAAAGCAGCTACGTAAAATAAAGTTGAGTAAATCTTGTGAACTTGAAAATGAAAGGCAAAGGAAGGAAATTTAAGGGAGCAGAGGAGCCTCTTATGCCAAAATGGCCTCCATTCCGAGCGGTAAATGTAACTCTGCCCTGTGTTTTCTCACATAATGCCACAGTGTGGTGTATAATTCAAGACAAGTTGAATGGAGCGGACTGCGGGTTAATTGGAGGTTGTTGGCAGCTCGGGGAGATTTTGAAATAACGTCCCAAAACAGCCCGAATGGACATGAATGTTGTGCATAACCCTGGCATTCTGTTGGAATGGAGGCGGCGCAGTTGGAGCACCCGGTGGACTATCTCTGCTATGTGAGGAGTATTAGGGCCAGTGTCAGGGTCAAGGTATTTTTAACCAAGCATGCATACAAACCCGCTTTGCCTTGTGCCACCTGCCGGACCCTGTCAGCTGTTAAATAACTGAGGCAGCGTGAGTAGGGGGGGCCAAGCGGAGGTATGTTTTGTGTGTCCTTTTATACGATTGTGTCTCTTTTATACAGTCACTAAATCTCTCCCATGTTGAAAGCCGTCCTGCCATTCAGCCAGCAGTCGGAGAAAAAAACAAATTGAACGACCGCTCCAGTGTATTTTACACACAAAATTCAGATAAAACTAGAAAAAAATACCTGCAGTTTACAGGCGAGGAGGCAAGGTTGCTTGTTTATTCCACCCAAGAGAGCCGAAGGTGGTGGTAGATCAATACTTAGCAGATATTGATGGTGCTATAGTGGTTATTTGTTCTTGAACCCTTTGGCTGTGGACATTCCTCCAATAGGTGAAGGCATGGAGGGGAGGGGGGACTCTCTCAATATTTCCCCTCCTGTTCTGGTCACAGCTGCTCTCATAAACTAAGGTTCATATTGCAGCAGCTGGTCCCACCTCAACAACACTAATTGTAACAGCGTTTTAGCCTCTGCTCCAGAGACAGATTTGCGAAGGAGACCCAACGAAGGCCAAATGATCAAAATCATCATTGTTAGGCCAAGGATGTCATTGGTTTAAAGATTTGTATTTATTTTTTTTCCAGATAGGCTTTAAAGTGTTGTTCTTCTCAGGTTGTATACTTTGTTTAGGATGTCTCACCACACAAACATGTTTTTTCTTCTCGTCTCAGCAGCAGAAAGGAAAGGATTCCATCTAAAGTGTCCTGTGTCCATGCCCTCACAACTCTTATGACAATTGGACTGCCGTTGTACCGAGGGCTGAAAGAGAACAATCCTTGGAGCAACAAAACAGCCATGCAGTTTCTAAACACTCACATACACCAAGGTTACAGATACTTACAGATACACGTGGACTGTAGTGTTGTGTGTCCTGTGTGTACATGGGTTATCAGCACTGAATGATCCCAGGCAATTTTAGTCATTGTGAAGTGACCGAAGTGTCCAGCAGGGCAACCACTCACGAGTTTTTGCCGTTACCTGGCAACCACAGAGAATGTACGCTAAACAAGGGTATGTGGGATTTGAGCGACAGTGTATATCAGTCCACTTTTAACTTTCCACTGAGCACTTATGAGCTGGACATGACAGCCCAGTTGAAATCCACTCCACGCTCTAATTTTGGATGGTTGTGGTGTTGGGGGTTAGTCCAATCCATGCCACTGCTGACATACTCTACGGGGGTGTCACTAAAAAGAAAGTCCAAGCAAAATGTCCTTAAAGTCGAGAATGGGACACACTTAGACTTAGCTTTGGTTTCATCCAAATTAACTCTAGTTGTTGGACAGGATCTGTTAAGAATTCTTGAACCATGAGCGCCATCTAGTCATTGTAAGGATCCACGATTTGCCAAGTCTTTTTTTTTTTTTTTTTTTTTTTCCAGGCCTCGTTAAGCTTTTAGATGGTTCATCATTTATTGAGTTTTAGTCCAACCACTGGGTTTGGTCTGCGCATTTTTTCTACTGCCTTCTCAGACTTCTTTGTTCTTGTTGTCTAGGGTTAGGGTTAGGGTTAGGGTTGTCTTCTTCCAACAATCAGGTCATGATAACTTATTTTTCAGGTCCCCAGCTTGAAACCAATTTTCCACGTCCTGAACCAGTTTATTTTAGGTGTAAAGGAAGGCCATGAATCTTTACCTCATGGTGTTCTCTGTAGGTGGAAATTAGATAACAGTGCATTCTGGATGTTTATATGAAAAACAGTCCGTATTCACACCAAATTTAATTTAAGTTGTGTTTGACTTCAGCAGAACAAGATCTGGGACCTCTCATTTTTCACTGTTTTTAATTAATTTCCTAGTGATCTCATTCATTAGTTTTGATACAGCCTTAAAAAGTTGGGAGATTGATCAAAATGTTCTGCATAAACCGTGAAAAGTAATTGGGACTATATCATGAAAATGACAAATTTACCAAGACCATCAATTCTGAAGCAGAGAAGACCATAAATATCCAGTTGCAAAGTTGATAGACCACGAAAACATTTGTTGACTCATTTCTTTGCAAGAAGGATGCTTTTAAGGAACATTGCTGCATACTTTTAGCACCTTTTAAATTATTGTTGGTGTTCTGTATGCTTTTAGCACAGTGTTTTAAGTATGGCACTGAGTGTTTCTGCTGTCTTAGCTGGGACACTTTTTTATATATGAGATTTTAAACCTTAACAAGTCATTTTTGCCTGCTTAACTAAAGGTTAATAATAATAATAATAATAATAATAATAATAATAATAATAATAATAATAATAATAATAATAAAGGATTGCAGAGAAGCCAGAATGCTAACTACTTCACACAAAGGGTTTTGTTTTCTGCAGCTAACCAGAGTTACAAAGCAGACCTACATGTTGAACTTGCTGTATTCATATCTAACCCTTTTTGTGAAAACAACTGAGGAATCATGTGCTGTTCTCCAGGAATTATCTGAACTGTACTAACCTTTTTGTGTGCAAAGTAATTTGTTAGGGCAGTACACTATAGTCTTCCTGAGGGAGTTCAAGATTATATCTATTTTGATTGCATCAAGTACAAAACCCCTTTAAAAGCCAGCATTTGTTTTGTTCAAAGATGTCTTTTCTCACTATACAAAACACCCAAGTATCCCTTCAGAATCCTGAAAGACAGAAACAAGAAAAAAAAAAAAAAGAAAATAACAGTGTGACATGAAGTAGGAGCTGTAATTAGCTCCTGGCAAAAATAACGTTATCGCCGTTGAAAAGCCCTTATCAGTCAAACCTTGATGACGTGAGTACCCACACGCTTTGATGGTGTTCCAGACACCTCTGGCACAGCAGCCGCAGCCAAACTTTACGTCGGAAAACCGGGCTCGTCTCTCGTCGGGCCCCATCCACAGTGATGCGATGTGACAAGGACAAACATAACGCAGCCGTTTCATTGTGTCTGATCGTCTATTGTTTCAGTCCATTACGGATATCAGAACTGGCAGGGATCGGATTGTGTTCTCAGCACCTGCGTCCCTTCAAAAAAAGCAAACACACGGGGGGATTTTTGTGATTTGCTGGACGGTTTCCAAACCAGCTGTTGTTCTGGAGGCTGGTGGGAGTGAAGGTGGTGACTGACGTGGGGGACAGTTGGAACCATCACTTTTACACTGGACGATTTTGGTTCCTGCATGCAGACAAATGGACAGGACATGAATTTGTTTAGTTAATTGTTCTAAAGAGTTATTAAGCATTTACATTTCATTTTGTGCATGGAATCAGAGCTGTTCCAACACATGCACCTTCCTCCTCCTCTTTCTTTTCTTTTTCTAATATATTGTTTGGCTGTTGATGGAGCAGTTTGTGTTGGCTTGGCATTTTTTTTTGTCTTTGCCGCTGGCTTCATGGAGCCAACATTTTTGACTGCTTCAGGCTGTTTACTTGCCTTTTTTTTTTTTTTTTATCAAAGCCCCTATGTTTTACTCATCCAAAGCACTCTTGTAAGATTTCCAGCAACAGACTCCCACCTATTACGGGCAGATCTGAAATCGTAGTCTGTCTACCGTTCAGTCTTATAGTCAGTCAATGGAAACTAAAGGCAGAGTGTAAAACAGAATACTGGGGAGGGAGGTCAGGGGAGGATTTGTGCTGGTTTTTAATGTCCTATTGGTATTTAAGTGTTGAAGACATTAGTTTTATGCTTCTTGATGTGGAATCATTTATCATGTACATCTCATGTGGTTGTATAAATGGTGCACTTGTATAAATACCTAAATGATTGGGTACTTCCGAGACTGGAAACACTAATACCACCCTATAAAGCAGTATTATACTAATATATCAGATACAGTGATGCCTTCAAGTGCCCAAACCTTTATTATTAACTACAGCTAGAGCTAATATTTTTCAGTTTTTGCATAAATTTTCAAATACATGGTTGATCATCAGAGAATAGGTAAAAGATCATGCATGTAAATGTGCTTGTAACAAAAGACAAACATGTTAATTTTACTCTTAAGTTGCAGGAATCAAGGAAAACTTTGAATCACTTAAACTGTTGTTTGATTATGAATAATTTGCTACTGAAATAATCAGCTGCTTGTTGTTTCTCTAAAGTGTAACTTGACCCTGTTCTGAGTCCAAATCCATGCATCTCATAGTTCTGAAAATTACAACAAAGCCGGAAAGTGATTATCAATTGCAAATGGAATGTTTTCTTTTTTTTTTTTTTTTTTTTTTTTTTTTTTTTTCTTTGTTGCATACTTGTTATAGCATGTGGCTCAGTGTGTCAAAGACAAATAAAACACAACACTTAAGAAATAAACCCTTCATTTCTTCACAGTGGCATCTTTTGACTGAAACAATCCACACATGCAGCATAGGAGTGAGCTATCAAAGCAGCAACGACACACTGATGTTTTATACAAAAGTCTGCCGCCTTTGGTAGTGTTTATACGTTTTTAATCGTCATATACTGCCTTTGGTGATTTGGTCATTTTTCGTTTTTTCCACTCTCTTTTCACTGCAACAAAGACACAGCACAACACAATGACAGGGCAGTAATCAATACAATATCTAAATACCCAGAAGCAAAGATAATTATAGGAAAATTACAGTGCAGCGGTCCACAAATGTATCATAATGGATTTTAAGGGATTGGAAGGGATTATGCGCTTGGTTTATGGATCTGATGTGCTTTTCATGCTTTTGTTTAAAGCGTTCATTCTCAGTGTAAGGATTCAACAAAAACTGTAAAATAGCAAATGCATCAAAGATATAAGCTCAAATAACAGAACATAAAGGCAGAAATGGAAAATAGAATACACTTATTAATAAATTAACACCGGCCTACTTTTTTTTTTTTTTTTTTTTTAATTATCTACTTCGGAGATTAAATGTGCTAAATGTTACGTATTTTAATCAGATTAATTGGAAAACAAATGACAAAAGTGCTGTTTTGTTGATGTTTTCAAGGTATATGATGAAGTGTTATTACACATATATATTGGTTTATGTAAATTTATACAATAGATTTATAAATCTTCCACTAGATAGAACCTGTAAAATGAATGTATTGTAATGTGCAGACAGTGTTTTGAAATAGATCTGGTAGCTCTGAGATAAATATTCCTTTTTTCTTTTGAGTAAAACCCATTCTGTTATTGATTTCACATTTTGACCCAAGACTGTATCTCAGAAACTTCAGCCAACCAGCATTTTTGACTTGATTTTTCTATATCCGTGACTCAGACTTGGTTAAATTTCACTACTTTTATTTGGAAGCATTTTAGTTGTAGACCATTGTAATGTATCTTAACCATAAAACAGATGAATAGTAGAGTAAAACTTGACAAAATGTAATAAAAAAGCAAACATACTGAATTGTTTTCCCAAGAGGTTTTAATCGTGAACAAAATGTCACAGTAAGATACAGGGCGCAGGGTTTTCCAAGAAGTGTACGACGGCATTGTAAATATAGTGCAAAGCAAAAAATGTCTACTTTGTCACCTTTGTTGAGGATTAGAAAAGTGGAAGGTTTTGAGGCTTTTGTCAGTGCATTCACTTTCAGAATGTAAGAAACTGGCAAAAAGTGTAAAAACAAAGGAAAATGATGGAAAAGTGTGAAGAAAAAAATTGTCTGAACTATGAGAAAATAAACAAAACAATAATCCTTGTCCCTTTGTTTGAGACTTCTGTGCTTTTGTCTAGACACTCAGATTGTAACTAATAGATATTTAATTTCAGAGCAGACATTTTGATTCATAGTGCCAGTGAATGAACTGGTGTAATGCCTTTAGTTTACAGTGGCTGTGTTCCATGATGCATCTGTTCCAGGGTTTTTTGTGCCCGCTGGCTCCCTGATATGGCCTTTCCAGGACGCTTAAAAAACACAGACCAGATCCATTGTTATTATTCTTCCACCTGGGTTTTTTCCTGCTGAGACGGTCCAAAACATCCGCTGCGGAAAAAATACTGTCGGTAAAAATGGTTAAAAACTGTTAAACTAACTACACAGACAACAGCAATTACTGCGAATTTGCAGAAATGACTTTACCTGATCTAAATCACAAAGGCCAGTTCTGCTGGTCGGTGGTTCTCATTCAGCGGCGGACGCACAGTTGGAAGATTTATGCTCTGTCCTCCCTCTCTGTATGTATATTCCCATGTCAGCACTGTACACTGTGGCTCTGTTATCAGCTTGGACATCCCATAGCTGTATTTCCCCGTGACCTCTCCTGCTCGCTGTTGTTTGACATTTTTTTATTCTGTATTGATTGTCATTGAACATAGCATCCACAGAACAGATCCTACTGTATATTAATTTTCCTTGAAAGCATGCAGTATCTTGGTCAATACGCTTTTCCTTATTTATATTCCCCCCACAGGAGTTGGGGACACCGTACTATTGCTCTGCACTCAATGATTTTTCCTCCTTGTGGTCGAAGTTGCAGCGAGACTTCCCAGCTCGTTTTATCCCCTCAGGGGAAATGAGCGGACATCACTCATGTCGAGGAGATTGCGGTCCAGGCTTGGTCAGATCCTATCTCCAAATTGCTATTGTCTCTGCTTGCGTGCACGATCGTGTCTTTGTGAGCATGTTGTACGCCAAAGGTTCTTAAGTTCGTGCATGTTTTCCCACCCGTAAACCCCCTCCCCTTGTGGCGAGGACACGGGTCGATTGGTGGATCAGGCTTTTTGCACAGTACTTACCTGTTATTAAGAGCAGATCAGCTGTGATAGCGGCAGATACCCTATCGTACATGTTCAGCCGGGGGAGCACAACAGCAAACAGCTTAATCCTTCCGCTGTGTTTTGCATCTGATCACAGACAACAAAGGTGCCGATAAGAACGCAGGGGGAGGCTTTTGTTTTGTTTTTTCTTCCACGCATTTGTCTCAGAAAAGTCATTGGGACATGCTGTTATTTGCATTATTTGTTTGTTGTCTTGTATATGTGTGTTTGTGCGCTATGCGAGCACAGGAGGTGGGTCACGCCGGGAGGACAGGCGCCGGCTCATTTTTTATCCCTCTCCTTGGTGCCTCAGTCAGGGGAGGCTTTGTCACCTGCTATCTGCCTGCCAGCACTGGGGATTGTTATTCCAAAATACAGGCCAGTTAACATTTCTCTTGTCACTGCTACATCTCCCCCACAACACAACACAAAAACAAGGCAAACGGGGATGAAGATGCTTCCTTCCAGCTCTCCTTTTTTGCCCTTTAAAAAAACCCACACACATTATGATTACACATTTCTGAAAACCACGGATGCATTTAGGGCACAAAAATATGTTTCATTGATTTTTACTGTTTTAATAACGACTATAATAACTTTTGCAATCATGTAACACGAATAAACACAACCAATTTCCGTACTTGGTAAATGTTAATACATACAGTAATGCAGACTAATTAGCATCACTTGACCTAATTAGCAGCTAGCTGACAGACCTAATAATGCAATACTGAATTAATGTTAACAACAGCTACTGTACTGAAGCAATAGTATGCAGTTAATAAGGACATTAACCATTAACGCTTAATTCACTATGTAGGTCATTCTATGTTCTGTTGTGTCATATTTAACCCTTAAAGACCCAGTGGTACTTTTGTGGCAGTTCCCAAAGGAATTTTCCTCGTTCTTTTAACCTTTCTGAAGGGATTTATTGCCATTTATTCTAATATAATGCTCTGTATTTTGCATTTGTAAGTATAAAACCAGTATTTTCCTATATTTAATGTGCTGATCATGCAGACATCAATAAAAGCTCAGATAAAAATTAAGGGTTTGTATATGAAAAACATAGAAAACTGGAGAGGACGTGACTTTTTTAGTTAAATATATCATTAACTGAACATAAACCAAGTGTCTCCATCCACTGTCATTGATTCAACTCCATAGATTTTGCTGGTGAATCAATTTTGTTGTAGATGTTGGTGTTTCCACGTTCACTACGAAGCCTCTGAACATCCTAATGGGTCATATCTGATGACCATGAAAAGATGACAAACTGCATTTTACACCAATTATTTACATGGATTGAAGGGATCAGCATGGATCAACAGTTATTGAACAATTTAGATCAGTATATAATTTCGGTCATTGGGTCTTTATGGGTTAAAGTCAGTGTAAGAATGAAAAGATGCAGTGACTGTTCAGAATCAACGGTCTGTTCAAAGAGGTACAAACTGTCGTGCTGTTGTTAAGAGTGGGACTCTGGCAGAACAAGTAGATTATGCTGGACCACCACGCTTCATCAAATGCGTGCGTGCAAAATCTTTTGACAGTTGTCTTTTTAGTGTTGCCAAGTACAGCTGTTTGAAGCTCTGCTTTCTAGAAGTATTTTTAAGTGGCTCATCATGTCTGTGTGATCTGCTGATTTGGTCAGTTTTACTTCATTTTTGTATCTCAGCCGCTGGTGAAATATGCCAAGTAATGTGTTATTGTAACTTACAGACAGTTAGTGCAGCTAAGTGGAGTTCTGAACAGCATCAATCAAATACCTGTAGCTCTATTTCAGTTGCTAAAAACTAGAAATGTAGCGATATGAAAATTTCAAATCACGGTCAACAATAACATGATAATAATGATAACCGTGACCAAAATGATCACGGTTATCATTATTATCGTGCTATTGTTGAAATGTGCTCAAAATGTTCAAAAACTACTTATACACACTGAAATAATTTAACCAAGTTTTATTTTGAAAAAAAAAAAAAAAAGAAATAAAAATAAAATAACATGCACAATGTGCTTTCTGTTGGCAGAAATATTGAATTATTTAATATAGTTGTGGGTGGTGGTCACAGAGATGGCTCATCAAAGTGTTGCCCCCCTTCGCGGGGACTTTTTAAAGCATTTTCTGCAGACATGTTGACCATCTTCAATTAGTTTCCTCTCAGCACCCTTTAAAAATCCAAAATATGTCCAGACTTCTGACTTGGTCCTTTTAGTGGGGTGAAAAATCTTCTGAGCGCTGTCCGTGTGGGTGCATTCCACCATGTTTTCAGAGGCTAAACATTGTAAACTGTGCATGCTCACCTAGAGTTCTGCTGCTTCTCCAAGAAATGAGCAGTATCACTGTGAGTTTTTCAAAGTGCGGTAATTAAACACGGTTTTAATGATAATTACCTCCGCCAAGGAGGTTATGTTTTTGCCAGGGTTTGTTTGTTTGTTTGTTTGTTTGTTTGTCTGTCTGTTTGTTTGTCTGTCCGTTAGTGTGCAACATAACTCAAAAAGTTCTGGACAGATTTGGATGAAATTTTCAGGGTTTGTTGGAAATGGGATAAGGAAGAAATGATTAAATTTTGGTGGTGATCGGGGGGGGGCACTGATCAGCCTTGGCGGAGGTCTGCGCTCTCCGAGTGCTTCTAGTTAGAATTTGAAACAGTAAGACTAACCATCGGGAATTTTACCGCAGTTTATCATTATACCAGTAATCATTACATTCCCTACTAAAAACATATTTGTCCTTATGTTTGTTTTGTATCTGTATTATCATTGTAATTTCGTATGATCAGAGTACTGTATTCTGAAAATTGACCAGACCCTGCATGCTTTTTGTGTATCTGACTTCCTGCCCAACTTGTGAAGTGGGTCTGTCAAAAATAGACTTGGTATAAATCTCTAGCAAAGAGAGAAGTCAGTTTTGGGAGGCTTCTGATGTACATTGCATAAGCACTGGGTCGAGTGGCCAGAATCAACTCCGGAGGCTGTGGTGTTGCCATGTGACAATGCAGGCTGGAGCCAATCGCAGCTGACATCAGGTGAAGGCGGGATGCACCTTGGATATGTTACCAGGTCAATGATGGGCTGACGTAAAGGGACAAATAAGCAATTATACATTCACACCTGTGGACCATTTAGAATGATGACCTAAACATGTTTGTAGGTGGTGGGAGGAAGTTAGATGACCCACAGAGGGCCCAAGCAGACCTGTGGGAAAACATGCAAACTCCATTTTTAACTCCTGTAAATGGGTTGCTTTGATTTATTTATCCACTGTGACCACAAACAAGTCCAAGTGGAAAGCAGACGTTTCATTAATTGCTGACCTTTACTCGATGTTTATAGATTTGGGCGCCACTTGTTGAGTGGATCGATATTCTGGTTAATGTTAGTTAAAGGTATCAAAACTAAGACAAACACGGGTTTATTACATCTTATGTCTTGGACTGAGATGCTTTTCTTCAGTGAAATATATCTGTAACCATGGTGCACAGATGTGTACAATAGATCCATGCTATTGTGCTGATTGTATCGCTTTTTCCTGCCTTTGTCTCCTGCTGATTCTTTCTCCTCTACCCTTTATCCTCCTCAGTCACAGATACACAATGAGGAAAAGATCGCGTTCAACATGTTTTCTGCTGAATAAAAACCCACCTCTCTTTCAATAATGCAAGGCTGATGCTCTTGTGAAACACAGATACTATTTGTTTTTCTGGGATCTAACTTGGGGCTCCTCCCTCCACGGTGTGCACTACTCATAAACGTGGTGAAATATTTGCAGGAAAGAGTTTGTACTGTGACAGGCAGATGCATTTTGTCTGTCATGTTGTTTTTTTTTTTCTCATCCTGGGCTCAATGTGTATCATTCAATCCCCTGCTGAAAGGCTCTTGGAATACAAAAAGCGCTTGTATCAGTCCACCTCAGCCGAGACACATGATGAATACCTGTATTCATCAGCAAGCGTGGTATTTACAAATATCATTTGCTGGGATGATGAATGAATTGATGAGCTGGATTCATACTGAGTGATTAGTCCATTACCTTGTGGCAATCAGCATTAACACTCAGGCACCGTGGGCGTTTGCCAGATGCAAGTGTCCCCTCGGACCTTTCTGAGTTGATGACAGGGCTTTCTGTGCCCATATTGGTGAGATTTATTTACCCCGCACAAGGCTGGCAGGCTCAGTCGCCCCGCCGTAAAGTCTTTTTACGTGGTACGCTGTTCGATTGGGAGCACCTCGTAACTCAGGCAGTCTATCAAATCAATGGGTAGCGTGTTGAGCGCTGATTTAGGATGGTAATTAGAGATGTTAATTGTTTTCATTAGTCAGGGCTGGGGGAGGGAAGCTCCAAAGAAAAAGATGTGATGGGGGTTGCGTGGGGGGCAGCAGTTCAGGGAAAGATCGTGAATTTCATCACTCACTGATGCCAAATGACCTCACACCCCCTACCCCTCGCATACAGATGTCACCCCCGTCCATACGTGATTTCCATGTGACCCCCATCAACGATGAAGCTGCTGAATGTTTGACCTGTGAATAACCTTTGTGTACGGCTGACACCGCAGCAGCAAGGTTACACTTTGATCTATTGGTTTCTGTTAAATAATTAGCTCCGAGGTTGGACATGATTTGCAGCAGAAGGGGGAGGCATTAATGAATAGTACACCATGAACATCATTGCCACTGACACTCTCCTCTTCCCATTTAAAAATAATTTATGAGGGTAGAGCCTGATAAAAGCACATTTACAAGCTTAAACCCTTAACATCTCTGGCAACGGGAAAATGGGGAATATTGTGCCTGCAACGGCTCAGCCACGTCCATGGCCCAAATATATTTTTAAATGGCACATAAAAGGAGCGAAGTGAAATGAATAGCGATCGATTTGTGCTTGGTAGGGGTCACTGTGCTTCGTTGGAATGTTTTTAGTGTTGTCTGCAGCCTATTCAGACGTTAAGTGCTGAAGAAGTTCATTTAAAACAAAGTAAGATTTGAAGAACATGACTGCATGTACGAGAGAGTATCCATGATGCTATTTCCTACACTAGTCCTTGGATGATGAATGGCTTTCATCAGCTCAGTGCTGTTTTTTAGGGGTTGATACTTTGCTTTGTGTATCCCAGAGGCCGTGTGCAGTAGTACAGATGGTGTCTTGGATCTGAGGGTCAGGTTTTTAGACAATTTAGTTCTTTTTTATTCTTGAATCAAAATTGTAAAGTATAAGCAGAGACCATCTGCTTTGAGTCTGTCTTAAAAGACTTACTGTAGCTATTATGTTGCTTGAACGTATTGTTGCATCACTGTGTTGCTGTGTTGTAAACAGTAAATGGAGGACAGGAGGTGATCTACATTGTTTATGGTCACTCTGAACAATCGGGCCAACAAACCACAGGGAGCTTTTTATGAAGTACCAAAAAATATGGTTCATAGCAGGGAAGAGTGCTGAAGAAATGGCTTGCAAACCTTTTTTTTTTTTAACCATGTTTTTGTTGGTTTGCACTAGTGATACATTAAAAACCTAATACACATAATATACACAACACAAAGGCTGTATGAACATAAATACTGCTCCTAAAGACTGGTCGATCTAGAAAGTGTTTAGTGCGTGATAACTTCACCCCAATCCTGTCCTCATCTATGGTGGCCCCAAAAACATGGAAACAGGTCCCTCATTGACGATTAAGTTTCCTGTGTTTATCCTTTATTAAAGTGATTTTATTTAAGTGCAATAACAAATACAAGTGATGATACTGGTGATGGCAGTGATTAGCACAGTTTCCCTCAACAAATACATACAAGGTTGCTAAGTTAGGCTAGTATGCTATGCTAATTCTCCTGTTAGTACCTTGACCAAGGGGACTGACAGTGTTAGTCCAGTGTTCCTGATGGTAAAATTTTCCTGTGGTGACAGTAAATGTAAATCTAACTTTCTAAAATGGAAATGAGTCCAGTGGCTTATTTTCAGTTATTGTAAAAATAAAAAAATAAAAATGACAGTACAACATTGCAGACATCACTCTCAGTGTAGATATAATTGGCTCATTCTAAGGCAACAAAACAATGATTCTCATTTTTATGTGATTATACACTAATGAAACCATAATCATCTGTTCAGTTTCTGCAATTAGATCCTATTAAATCCTCCTAATTAATACACACTGAACCTAGTGAGCAACTGTAATCTTAACAGAGTGGCACCGCTGCTTGTATGATAGACATTGTGGACTACAGAGGTACACACATACTGAACAATACCTCCAGCAAAACAAATAAATAAATAAAAAAAGTCTGTCTCCATACATTTTTAAGCATTCATTTGTTGTCTGGAGTTGTAGGATGTCTGATAGACCTAGGTAGTAGCACATATATATCTGTACTATACCAGGGAAGTCTTTCAGGTTGGTTTGATGTGGCTCTCCTTTCAAACAGGCCATGCCCAATATTTGTTTTAGTAATTTTATCTGCTTCTTCCTTCATAATTTCATCTAAACTACCGCAGTGTTGACCATCTAAGCCATTGTGCTTTTCACTTCTTGCCCTCCATTTGTTTCCAGCAGAAACAAATTAAATATCCATCCACATATCAGCCTGAGGTCTAAAAAAGACATCCAAGTCAGAATTTTATGTCTTTTAGTGTGACTGCAGGACACAGAAGTATTATATTATAATCAAAGACATTTTGGCAAAAGTTATGTTTAAAGAAGTCTTCTCCAGGTCATTTTCAGTGGAATCATCATCCCTTCACCCTCATGGACCAGCCACCACTGGTGACTGCTTGTCTTACTACTTATAATTTACAACTTTCCACTTTCAGAGATTAAAAAACTGAGATCCCAACCAAAGTCAGAATCAAAGTACACAGATCGTCAATCGAAAAAAAAACAAAAAGACAAAACACACAAGGACACAGAGTCAATGAAATTAAACTACAGGGTGTATCAGAAAAAAAGTATTCTCTCAGAAAAAACAACATAAAACCAAAATACAAGGACATTTTGAAAATCTGGTCATATGTGTTTATTGACCATGTAATTCTCCCTTGGACACCAGTGTCCCGGGTCAGTTTTTATGCTTCAGTGAACAATGCTAATATTTGAACTGTGCAAAATAAAAGTGTTTTGTGCATGGAAGTGTCAGGGTTAATATGAGATCTGTCGCCATGGATGACAAGTTCTATTGGTCTAATTATTTGCATACATAAAACAGGAAAAAAAAAAAAAAATTACATGTTAACCCCCTACCATCGATACAAAGATTTCACACATCAGTGAGAAACTGAAAATTAATGGCAGAATTTGCTCAGTGAGTCAAGATTTGGGTTTTACACTTCAGGATTTTAATTGAAGGCACACACTTCCGTTAGTCGAAGGATTCCAGTGCGTTTAGTCTTCCACATGGGCCCTGTTCCTTGCCACGCAAATTTGTGCCCTCCTCAACATATCTGTGACAGGATGCCTAAGCATACCCCTGTCCTGCCTCAGGACTTCCACTTCAGCTGTGATGATGTAATGAATTACGTATGCTGACTAAAATGTTTAAAATTTCAAATGGTCAGCTCAAAACAAGCTTAAAGAATCCTCAGTAACAGCATGAACCCCTTGTGTTTGGCATGATAGACTCAAACCTGTTGTTAATGTGAAATTTTTGTATCGATGGTCGGGGGTTAACATGTAATAATTTTTTTCCTGTTTTATGTATGCAAGTAAAAGACCAGTGGAACTTGTCATCCATGGTGAAAGATCTTATATTAACCCTTGCACTTCCATGCGCAAAAGACTTTTATTTTTAATTTAATTTAATTTAATTTAATTTAATTTGATTTAATTTAATTTAATTTAATTTAATTTAATTTAATTTAATTTAATTTAATTTTTAATTCAAATTAGCCTTGTTCATTGAATCATGAAAACTGACCCAGGACACTGGTGTCAATCAAGGGAGAATTACATGGTCAATAAACACATACGACCAGATTTTCAAAATGTCTTCGGATTTTGGTTTTATGTTGTTTTTTCGGAGACTGTACTTTTTTCTGATACACCCTGTATAATTTATGGTCAGTAATGGAGAGGTGAGACTGAGAAGCACCACTAAATGTGACTATACATCTGAACATAATCAGTCCATATTCATTTTAAGAGCTCCTCAAAGACCTCTCAAAGTGAAAACATACTCATAGGAGAAGGAAAATGGCATATCCTCTGCAGGAAAGTAATTATTCTACTCTTATTTATCCATTGTTAGCTGGGCCCAAGTACTGACCCCCACTGATCCTAATGACCTCTTGAAACTGAATCACGCTCTTGAAAGGCTAAACATACTTACTGTCACAAGTGGAGATTATGTTTTATGGGACCCAGGCTCTGGTTCCACCTACAACCCCCTACATAAACCCCAAAAGTCCACCATTTGTTATAAAATGTACTATTTTTTGCCTTATTTTATCCATTTTCCAGCATTGTACTTAACCCTTTCATGCATGAATTATGAGAACCTTTGTCAAGTTTTTTTTTTTTTTTTTTTTTTTTTTCTGGAGTGTTTTTATACCTCCTTAGGCATAAAAAAAAAATGTGATCGAGTTTTTTTTTCGTGGAGGTACAAAAATGTCCATGCATTTAATTTTTTAAGTAAAGAAACATGTATTTAAAACCCAATATCAGAAAGTAAAATGAAAACAATGAAATAAAAACATTTTTCAGGCTGCTAATTTGATGTTTTCTTACATTTTAACATACTCTAATGCTAGTTATTACCTCATATAATATGCAAAAAACAACTATTTTTGTCTGACAAATAACTGATTTACACTTAAACATGTTACTGCAGATCAGGTTTATCAAGAACTGCAAAGTTATAGTAATGGTATGAATTAGAGTGTATTATGGGATGTTGCATAAGTGTCCATTGTGTTGGCTGATATGGAAGTAAAACAACAAAACCTATAAATATACAAGAGAACAGCTGTAGAATAACTGTCCACTGTAGTGACCACAATGCACGAAAGGGTTAATCTACAGAATTAGTCATATAGACTTCATCACTTTCACCTGAAGACTTTTACAATGAAAAGTTAAGAAAATTATGAAGTTTTTGTCAAAGAGACGTGGCAGATTTCATTGCTCAGGCAGAAATAGCTCATTAACACCCCCTATGAAACCACGTTGTATGAGGTTTCATTTACCTTGCATTTATTTGGTAGCTGCATTTACCAGGTCCAGACTTTAAAGAAAGCCTCTTGGATTCATATCCGACACCCAGTAAATCTGAGTCATGTTACAGTGATACCCAGAGATCAAAATCTCATAATTCTCAACTGCAGTCTAAGGTCTTAGGGCTTACTGTTTAGCAGAGAGTTTAGTGTCCACTCTCCCCTTGTGCCAGTGTTGAAATTTCACACACGACTGCCCATTCTTATCCTTTTAGAATAATGAGTGTGCAGTTCAGAGTACTTATCAGTAAGTGACATTTTTATGGGGTGAATTAGTCTCAGATGTTACTATCTTTGGACAAGGGAGTGAGACCTCCGTGACCCTGCACAGAGAAAATCCTCCTCACTTCGACCAAGCGTGATTAAGATGTTTCCCCCTTTCTGCCGTCTGCTTTCTGCTCATCATAGTTACTGCTTCATGTGAGAAACGCTGCTCCGCGGCCTAAAAAAGAAAACCCATCTGCAGTCTGTCCATTTTAAATGAGCTCCTTCAGATTGAGCGTTCTTGTTCTTCGCAACGATGTTGATTTGTGTTTGTGATCTGTTTCTTTAAAAGGGCTTTCCCTTGCCTTGCGAGCTTTGTGAAGTAGTCTCCATGGCCTAGAACTGTATGATCAGACCAGCTCTCTTCTGGTCTGATGCTGGTACTAAAAGGCTTTGACATTTTGGAATATACTCCAAGGCATATGGGAAAGCTTTAATCTGTGTGTACATTTCCATAAGGCGGTCATACTTCATATTAGCTACATATAAAACAAAAAAAAAATCTCCTTCAGAACATCATACAGCAATTAAGTTGATCTATTGAAGTCTTTGAACCATGAAGCAATGATGGAGAACAGCAGTCATGAAAAAACCAGGCATTTGATGACCCCGCCATAATGTGCTAATGCCTGTAATTATGACAGCTGGGGACACTGAGTTAAGGGACATCAAAACTCACAAACACTGTAGGGCCCACTCTGCCACCTCGTCTGAGTCAAAGCAGTCGCCAAAAATAGCCCTGATTGGGCCCTGAATAATTCAATGTCATTTTTCCCCCTCTTCTTTTCCCTCTTCCAAAAAGGACTCGGGGAGCAATTGATGAGAGCGGATGAATATTTAATAGCTCGGAGTGTCTTGGACAAGCTGGGGCCTGGGATGACAAGTACTGTGAAATCAAACAGAGAAGAATAAGAAAAGGAGGTTGCATAGCGAGGAGAGGCACAAACACTCAGGGGAGATGGGAGCTCAGATACTGCTGGAGTTACATGGATGCCATTTCTTCAACTTCATTCAGATCATTCTGATTAGAAGATTCCAGCTTAACTATTTACATGGACATTAAAGGGGTCATATTTTGCTGAACCCACTTTTATTAGTCTTTGGTAAATTTATTTGTGTATTTGGGCACCCTAAGAGTTCAAAAAGTTTGAATTTGAACCCTCCAAGTGCTGCAAGACCATCTTTATATTCATTTTTGCAAAAATTGAGTGGATTTCTACAACCTGTTTTCATTCCTGCTTAATTTGTTACATTTATAATTAGTTGCGTCATGACATTTGCACATACAAGGTCAACATTTCCAACAAACGTTTCTCTTAGTACGCCATAATTGTTTGCCAGCAGCAGTGGTTTTAGTCCATACTGAAAACATGTCCCAACTTCAAGCTGATTACCTAAAATGTTCAGTTGTTGATTGTTTTAACAAACACAAGTGGCTGAATGGGACAGAGCAGCACAGTCAACAACCTGGAGGGGGCGGGGCGTGAAGTGGCTCATTTGCATTTAACCCTTTCATGCATGAATTGTGAGAACCTCAGTCAATATTTATTTTTTGAGTATTTTTATTCCTCCTTAGCCATGAAAAAAACAATGTGATAGAGTTTTTTTTTTTCTATGGAGTTACAAAAATATCCATGCATTTAATTTTTGAAGTAAAGAAATGTGTTTAAAACCCAATATCAGTAAGTGATGTGTAAACAATAAAATAAAAACATCTTTAATGCTGCTAATCTGATGTCTTCTCATATTTCAACGTATTCTAATGCTAGTAATTACTCACTTCATGGAGATAATATGCAAAAAAAACAAAAAAACAAAAAAACATTTTGTCTAACAAATAACAATTGATTTACACTCAAACATGTCACTGCAGATCAGGATTATCAAGAACAGCACAGTTACAGTAATGGTATGAATGTCAGTGTATGGGATGATGCATAAGTGTCCACTGTGTCGGTTGATATGGAATTTAAACAACAAAACCCATTAATATACAAGAGAACAACTGGAGAATAGCTGTCCACTGGAGTGACCTATGTGTGAAAGGGTTAAAGGGCCAGTGCTCAAAACGACCTTTCTGTTGTCATTACTCAGAAATAGGGTTGAAGATGGACCTGTGGAGTTGAATTGAAGAATTCAGACCCAAGCATAACATTTACAGTTTATATAGACCACAGGGAAATGTTTTAAAATGCATAATTCCATTTTAAGTAAAGTGTTTAAATGCCCCAAAGCAATTCATCAGAATAGAAGTTTTTTTGACCAGCTGTGAAGCATATAACATGTTGTAAGGTCACTGATGGCCGCTGGGGGTGGCTCAAAAAGGCCCGGGCACCCTCAGACTTAGATTTTAAATGGAAAAGTTTTATTTTCTAGGAGTCATTCCAGTCTTAGTTGCTTTAATTGGAACCTCCTGCCCTGGTCCATCTTCAACTTTTCTCTCCATTATTTAATGTCAGGCTAATCTGAAGGTTTTGATGTTGGATCAGGCTGGAATGACAGCATGTTCACCTGCCCAGTCAGACTTTCATGTTTTTGTTTATTTAATAAAATGCATTCCTGAGAAACAATTTGAGTGTAGCTGTGATTAAATGGTTACACTAAAAAGACCTGTGTACAATGTTTGGTGAAATGGACTATTTTACTGTGTCATTAAGATGGCATTGAGCTGTAACTCATCTCTGGCCTTTTACACTTTAACAAATCTACCCCTTTTGTCCAAATAATGGTCACTTCCAGTGCCAAAAACACAACACAGTGACAGCAGAAATGCAACTATGGGCTTCCAAACAGCTGTTCAGAAACCAATAGGTGATGTCATAAGTCCTCTAATTATATACAATCAGTTTTCTTGGCTTTTTGGTTAAGGGGGTCATATCGATGGTCTATGTCAACATAGTAGGAGCATGAGTGTATCCTAACAATGGATGCCACCTACCAATCAGGGGTTTCTCAGTCAATATGAGGCTTAAGTGCAGCACCCAATCTATGCCAGGCAACATAAAACATGAATTAAGGCAAAATCAATACAGAGAGCATGAAAACTGTCAAAATGACCTTTCCCAGATGTAATGATTGTGGTTGGTGCTCAGTTTTATTTTGGGGTGTTTGTCACATATTACCTGTTCTGGCTTTTTCTAGTTTTTGATATTGCAGTTATAATTGTTCACAGTAATGTGTTTGATATTTTTTGTTGACAAATTTCAGATTTTCATGTGAGAAGACAAGCCCACATTCCAAACATATGCACTTTTCTCAATGTTAGAGAAAATGCTATCAAACATACTGACACTATGTGAAAATTAATAGTTTAAAGTCAAATAACATCAACATTTTCCATAATCATGGTACCATAGAAAACTCCTAATCAGACCCTATGGAGGAGGACTCACCACCTCTGTATGATAAATGGATCCTTTTAAGGTAACAACATTCAACAATTATCATTTTCAGGCAATAATACACAATGAAAACAATATATTTAAACTGATGCCATTAGATCCTGATTAATCTCCCCAAGACTGAACTTTTGATTATGTTAAGGTCTTGAGCAACAAAGTTCTGTTGTATCAGTCAGAGACCACTCCCATGATTCTGTCCCTCCAAGAAACCCAACTTATTGCGCAATGTTACCCCCACAAGAGTCAAACATGCACATAATTAATATACTGCATTCATTCCAACCACAGAGAAACATGGGCATTATAAGCTAATGCATTTGGGCCGGTCTCTGATGGAAGTGGTTACAAGAGGCATTTTTATTTCCATTATTAGAGCAATACAAGGGTCCATGTAAATACCACAACCAGCTTCCCTCACATATTAAACCATACAATAATGTTTGCTTTAAAGTTAGTGGTTCTCCATTTTTGCCTTAACTGATGGAGGTTTTATAGGTGTATTAGATGTTTCCAACAAACCAATAAAACATTATTAGGGAGTTTGAAGCTGAAAGAGTTTCTACTTCTTCAATTCTGCCAATTCTATTTCCTCCCAAACATGTACGGCACAGTTAATTTCCCAAGAGATGCAAAACTATATGTTATAGAGTTGCAGTTTCCAAAGTGATAGAAGATAACACATCAGAGGTCCCAGAGCAATATGACCCCAATTGGTCCGAGCGTGACGGCGTTATTGAGGTCGAAACTAAAAATTTTGAACTTTACATTGTGCTACTGGGTCACATCAGCGGAATTCTCAAGTCGTAAGAAACTTAGTTCTCAAGTTTTATGGTACGATTGTAGATTTCACAATGTCTCTGCTGGATTCATCTTCCTTGGTAGACTGACACACAAGGTTTTCAGCAGTTCCATCAGACAAATTGAATTATTAAGGAATGAGCTAATCGGTGCTCTACTCTTTATTACGAAATTCAGCCCAAACTTCAAAGAGAATTTTCGAGTCAACTCATGTAGTAAAGATACTTAAAAACCTTATCTGCTTTGTTTTGATGTCTGAGGAATTTCTTTCAATCTTGCAACTCCACGCAACTGGAAAAACACACGCTTCTGCAGCACAACAGTCACAACATGAATCATTTCTATTTAACAAGAATTTTACTTTCAAATCAATGGAATTTGAAGCATTAGTTTTGTAATAACTTTATGCTGTGGCTGGTACTTCCAGTTTTACATAAACTGTAGCTGAAAGCAAGTCAATATGATGATTGATTTTTTTTCTTCCCCATCTAGAGCAGTATTTTAAATGTTCTTATTAAGGTTTAATGCAGAATCTATCAAAAGGGGAGTAGAATGTCAGCCCCTCGGGTGTTGCAGAATGAAAGTCAGAAACGAGTTTTTACGTGTGAGGTGCGTGATTCAATTCTAATCTCTGATGTTTCTGACTTAATGCTTCCATTCCAAGGCCATTTCCTTCTTCCATTTTATCCACAGTAATAATTAAAACATGTTTAGTGTTGGAACTGCACTTGTAATAACTGTAATCCCAAAGCCCTGTCGAGCTGCTGAAGCCCACTCTAATCAGAACTCATACATATAGTTCCAGTATGTCTCATGGCTTTACAAAGCAACTACATCATTTGCAAGATAATACGAAGTTGTACAAGTCAGTGTGGTACAGCATAACCAACACGTGCATCAAATTCAGTGTAGTTAAGTTTTCTCAGTTGAACAGTATTTAAAAAAAAAAAAACAAAAAACTATCACATGTAGCACAAAAGGGCTTGACGCACATTTTTGCACTTACATGTTGAAAGCATTTTAGAATTAATCATTTGTTCCTTGTGCCAGTATCAACATTTCCAGAAATTTTCATCCAAATCCGTCCATAACTTTTTGAGTTATCTTGCACACGGACAGACAGACAGACAGACACAGACAGACAGACAGACAGACAGACACAGACAGACAGACAGACAGACAGACAGACAGACAGACAGACCAACGCCGGCAAAAACATAACCTCCTTGGTGGAGGTAATAACCTCAGCATCACAACACACATCTAGCAGTGTGCTTCTCCTTGACAAGAGGTTACAACATATTTAATGATTATGGAACTGTTTAAACTGTAGAAATAGTACAAACACGTCAATAGAAAATAAGTTATCCTTGGGTTTAAACGGCAGAAAAAGTCTGAAAAGTCTTTTATTTTGCTGTCTGTCAATACTATCGTCAAAAACACCAATGAAATATTTGCATCTTTAAGCCCTGCACAAGTCAACACAGTTTAGTCAACCACAGCAATGACCTGAGTGTTGGGTCAGTTTCGTGTATAACCTGGAGTTATTGAACTTCAAGTAATGCTTCTTAGGACTGAATTGCCCTTCATTTTAAAATGATTGTGTGCAACCCACATAGCTTGTTGCATGTGATGTTTTCCACATCTGTAGTTGTTACTAGGACGCTGATGCATTTAAGGATTCAGTTGTAAAAAACATGTTTAAGGGTTTAATAGGTGATAGTTGGTGCCGCTAGGCAAAAATTCCATATTAGCCATTCAGTATATAGTACTTAGACAGACGGGGGTATAAAAACAGGTGATCAACATCCATAATGATAAAGGCGCTCCACTTACCTGGTACATTTTAGCTTCACTCCTCCATAGTGAAAGGAACCTGAATGGTGTGGACTTTTTGTTCAAGGAGGACAGATTTGCAGAAGGAGGTTACACAAGTCATGTACAACTCAAGTATGGCTTTGAATCATAAACACTTAGGTATGATTATGAGGGACTGGTGTCAAAGAACTGAACAAAGTAGGCATCAAGGGTGGTAACCAATAATCACTGGCATTCAATCAGTACGCTGAATCCACGCTACTGATTTTCAAAAAACTTAAATTGGTTTCGATACCTTCCAACCACAAAGAAAAGCCAAGAGGTGAGATTAAATATTCTGTCCCCAGAGTGTTGATATTCATGTATATTCACTGCGGAGAACACTTTTTGAAAATGAACAATCACAGATGGAAAAGGTCACCGTTGTGCTGAAGTAGTGCATTATGGGAGTGGAATAATTGCTTTTCTCACATTAGTTGCTATTGTAATGAAATCTTGGCAGTGCCCGACACTGAATGACAGATTACGCCACAGTTCAATTACACAAGTGTGGGTGCGGGGGCTGCGATGGTGGCGGCGTCGGTGGCGAGGAGGAGGAGGAGGAGGAAGAGGAGGATGCAGGAAGGGAAGGGGGTCAATTGGCTTTTGTTGAAAACTGGCTCTCCCAAGTCTCGGCATAAATCATTTGTATCATTTTCAGTCCTTTTACCTAACGGCGCCACTTTCATCAAGGGTTTGTGTCATTGCACTCTAATTGTTTTGAAGTGAGAGCTATTGTCTGAAGAGAGAGACTGAATAGCGCGTAATGATTTGTAATGTGGCATATTTAAAGACATGTGGCATGGCGGTGGAGCGGTAATTTAGCAGTTCCTTTTTCCTTTCTCTCTGTCTGTCATCCCCCCGTCTTTGAATGTGGGTGTACTCATGTGTGTTGTACGGTTGTGCGTGCCTTCCCGTGCACCCATGTGTGTACTTGCGAGAGTGCAGTTAAGCGCTGTTTCTTGGCGCCGCTCAGATCTTTGAAACCCAACTGTGTTAATCATGGTTTATGTGTGGGAGACATCAAACCACCCTCTACTTCGCCTGCCTCACCCACTGGGTTATACACACACACACCAACACGAACTCGCACACAAATCTCTCAAGGGCACCTTCACCATAGCCCCTTCATTTACAAGGCTGACCATGAGCGATCAGTTATCTGCTGCAGTTTTTCTCTATCGGAAAGATGAATCACTTTATTTAACACAGACATTTTTACAGCAACTCACGCCGCTACATGCCTGCACCTATTTATCCCCATGTATTGACCAGCCCGTTGCATATTTACAACATCATAGCTGCTGAGGACTGAGGCAGTCTGGGCCCAAATCGAAAACCCAGGCTCCTATCTGGTGCCTGGATGGCCAACCCGCTGGTGGATTTTAACTTCAAAATACCCTCTTTCGCTTTAAAGCACAAGGGGAAAGCGCCATGCAGCCATGCCTCAATCCTGGATAAAATGAGCAGTTGAAGCAAGAAAGGTCTGTCTGTCGGTCTCTAGACAGAATAAAGGAGACTGTATCTCACAGTGGTAAGATGAGCACAGAGGGGGGTGAATAGGTAATCACCTTTCTTCAACTCAGGCCTCATTTTGGGGACATAACATGTTTGGCTCTTTTATAAATGTTGTAGATTTCTAAAGGGGATGTGACATGTCTTGTTATATGCTAAGGTCTAAAAGTGACACCTACCCTTTATGGTGTGGGGTGAAGACATGAGGTGTGTGGGGAGGCGTTAAATGATGGTGGGGAATTGTGAAGGTGATGCTGAATCTCCTCTACCACCCGTCAATTTTTGAACATTTACAATTTAAGCTCTTATCACATAAAGGGAAAAATACTCAAGTACAGTTTTGATCACATCAGTATTTCCATTTTTAACCCATAAAGGCCCAGTGCAATTTCTGTGTCAGTTCCCAATTAATTTTTCTCTCTCTTTAACTTTTCATAAGTAATAATTTATCATAATATCATCCTCTGTATTTTGCATTTTGCATTACCGATCGTGTACTTTAATCATCATGGTGAGATTACAACTTAGAGTTATTACTTTAAAAACAAAGAAGACTTGAGAAAAGGTGACTTTTTCAGTAAAATATGTAATTAACTGAACATTAAACCAAGTGTGTCCATCCACTGTCATTGATCCAACTCCATGGGTTTTACTGGTAAATCAATGTTGTAGAAGATGACGGTGTTCCCATGTTCACTATGGAGCCTCTGAACATCCAAATGGGTCATATCTGATGACCATGAAAAGATGACAAACTGTATTTTAAACCAATTAT
Source organism: Sphaeramia orbicularis (assembly GCF_902148855.1). NCBI lineage: Eukaryota > Metazoa > Chordata > Actinopteri > Kurtiformes > Apogonidae > Sphaeramia > Sphaeramia orbicularis. The sequence continues at coordinate 15,058,101 of NC_043958.1, forward strand.
TTCCATGTATTGATAGGATTGGTGGATCAGCAGGCATTAAACATTTTAGATCAGTTGATGGTTTTGGTCACTGATGGATGTTTGGGTCTTTATGGGTTAAGGTGTTCTATTCTTCTCTCAACACTTTGGAGGCAAATACTGAACAAAAAGTGGTAATAGTAGTGGTGCTTCACAGGTTCAAAGAACACAAAATATAAATGGGTGCTTCTATGAAACTGGTTTAATTTTGGTACCTGACACTTTGCCAGCTTTTTAGACCCAATAATAAAAGAGAAATTTAGACATATTTCCCCCCAGGATGTACCTAATGATGACCTCAGATAAATGCAAAAAATAAATAAATAAATAAATAAATAAATAAATATACATACATATATATATATATATATATATATATATATATATATATATATATATATATATATATATATATATATATATATATACTCTTGCTTTGAGCCATCCCATAATTAATGCATTTTTAATAAAATATTGGGGCCAAAAATAGGACCAAAATTGGGACATGAAAAGCTACCTAAGTGTTAGTGCATTTTATCTTGAAAACATGGCTTGAAATGGTCTTCTATTGTGCTATAAATAGAGACACTGTTAAATTTGATGATCCCAGTGGTTTTTCTAATCCAGGTGTGCAGGTTTTTCATGAATCAGCAGTCCCATTCCAGGTTTTGTGTGTAACTCGTCGCGTCCACTCACGTTGCATGCAGAGCATGCCCATTTAAACACATATAAATTGGGAGTGATTTTGCAACAGCAGTCATTTTTGTGAAACACTCTGCCTTGCATAAAATGTACCTGGGAGAGAATAAAGAGATATTTGAAAAAATATTAATGCGTCATTTTCGCGTTGCTTTTACTGTGTTACATGCAGATTTTTGTATAAAAAATAATATAAAAAATATAAAAATGTGTTTTATCTGAAAAATAGTTTCCCTTTTATCTCAGTAAATATTTATTTTCCAAACCTGCTTCATAACATTAGTCTTCATCTTGTTTGAATTTTTAGTTCCTCTGTCCTGCTTTTAGGGACCAGTTTCATATGTATAAAGGAATCAGGTGCTCATCAAGGACAGGGGCAGAAATGCATGAAAAACAAAAGTTCAAAAAGTAAGTTGTGCAAAAATACAACAGCCAGAAATGAATACGAGGCACTGATACAAAAATAAAAGTCCTTCATTCCCTTGAGGGACACCATCTCCATTGTGTTTGGCCTACAGAGTCTTCACAGTCTTTGTCAGGACATCAATGCTGGTGTCCCTATAAAGGATTTTTATTTTTGTATCAGTGTCTTGGACTTGTTTCTGGCTGTTGTGTTGTTGCACTACTTACTTTTTCAACACCGATGATAGTTTTTTTGCAACAGTTCTTTTTGCTTAACTGTTTTTTCATGTAAGCGTTTAATCCATCAGGTGTTTGACAGTTTTAGTTTGCATAGTTTTCAGTAGAACTGCAAGAAAAAAATCACAAAACAAGAAATTATCCAATTGCACTTTTTAAAAAATGAGTGATCCATGTCTTGTCTGACTTTTATATGCATTTTTTAGTTCTCATAGGTGTAGCTACAGATGAATTAAAGGCGAATTGTGAAGGGAATAGTGCCTTTCGTCAACTCTTTATCTTCTGTTGCAACACTATCCCATCCCAACCTTGAGGGTTCTAGGGTTAGTGTTCGGCAACCATGACAACAGTGGATGCTGAAAGGTTAAAAAACTGCCATTGTAAGTGAGTTGACAGAACCATGGTCTATTTATCAGACCTACTTACAGTGGAGTATTAACACTACCATGTCGAAGAGAGACTCACTTGACTTCAGTCTCTTACTGGGTTTTACAGTTGTGTCCAGTTAGGATGAAGTCTGTCTCATTTAAAGACATTGGGTCTATTTCAGAAGGTTGTGAAATTATCCACATCGGGTACAGTTTGCACCAAGGGAACAGCACTGACCCTTCAGATATGAGGCTGATGCCCATGATGATACATTTATGAGAGTCCAGTAGATTGCTTATGAGCCTTTTGAGGCCTCAGAGGCTTTGTTCCTCATATTGTTCGCTCCACAATGACAGCCTGAGCAGATGGATGTTTTTGTGTTAGCTGTGGAATTTCTACATCAATGTCCAAGACTCCAACTCCTGGATAGTACTAAGTTGCAGCCTAAGGAAGTGTTGGACTGTTGATGAGCCAGCGATCAAAGTCTTTGATAGAGGATCAGTAAGTGGACTAGGCAATAGGTTGAGACATGATTTCTAGGGCTACAAGACCAGGCAGCCACTCCTCCACTGGCTGTTCGTTCCCCAGCAGGGAGCAGATGGTGGGGGACTGACTGATGGAGGTCAATCAAATCAATCAATCAAATTTTATTTATATAGCGCCAAATCATAACAAAAGTTATCTCATGACACTTTACATATAGAGTTGGTCAAAACCAGACTCTAAGCCAATTCACAGAAACCCAACAGAATCCTCCAGGAGCAAACACTTGTGACTGGTGACAGTGGCGAGGAAAAACTTCCCTTTAACAGCAGAAACCTGGAGCAGACCCAGACTCCTGAAGGATGGCTGTCTGCCTTAACCAGTTGGGGTTAAAGAGAGAGAGTAAAGGAGGAGAAAAGAGAGAGTGATAGAGACAGAGAGAGACTGGGGGAGAGGAGGAGAAGGGGGGAGGTATGGGGAGAGACATGGATGCAGTTGATGCACAGACGACTGAACTAGAACATCTATGGAACTATATAATAAACACTATCATAATGATATGGATAAGTGAGTGGTGACGATGAAGGAGGAGAGAGGCAGGACCATGGCAGCAGGTTCAGAGATGATCCAGGGAAAACCTGTAATGATCCTGGGGAAACCTGTGAGGTGATAAAGCACAGAGACTCCAGGAAAGAAGTCAAGTCAGTAGCATGTATTCACTGGAGCGTAAATAGAAGACAAAATTAGGAGAGAAAAGGTCAGGGAGAAAGAGGAGCAGAGAGGAGGTCATAGAGGAGGAGGAGGAGCAGAGAGGAGCTCAGTGTATCCAGATGAGTCTCCTAGCAGTCTAAGCCTATAACAGCAGGTGGTAGCAGATCCTTCAATGACATGGTTTGCCGACATTAAAGGTCCCGTATTATGCTATTTTTCAGTCACGTCATATAGGTCTCAGAAGCCCAAAAACATAGTATTTAAGTTTGTTCGCCCCAAAATCATCCTTTTTTCGGAGTTTCAGCGGTCGAAAAAGTCCCTCTGACCAGCCCTCCTAAGAACAGGCCGTTTCTGGGCCTGCTTCCGGGTATGCAAATGAACGCATCTGTCCACGCCCACTCTGGGAGAGGACGCGGCTTCCGCTAGCGGTACTACGCGCTAATGTTGACTGTGAAGCCATGGCTCTCTCGTCTACAATACACATGTCTCAGACAGAACGTCTTTCCAAACACTGGCTTTCTTTGCCTTGAGGCGTGATTGAGCCCCGACGGAAAACGGCGGTGTTGTGTTGGGTTCGTGGACCTGACACGGAAAGACGCCTGCCGCCACTAATGCAGGCGGCTACTAACAAGCTTGATGCTAACTATACTGATGCCAACCACAAAAGGCCCGTGTTCAGAGTAGTTCTGTTGAATGTCTCTTGATATTATCAGCTCTTGCATGTTAACGGGGACGCAAACGTTAGCAGCAGTAACCGAGCTATGTTAGCTGCCATGCTAACGTTAGACGTACACATCAACACCCACCAGCTTATCCGTAACGTAGGGTTATGCAGTAAAGATACAAAAAAATGATAAGAACTTACATCTCCCACACTTGTACTTGGGTCACGAAGCGTTGGTACTGCGTCCTTCTGGATTCGGAGTCTTTGTGCTAAGCCGGAGCTGTATGGGCCCATGTTAAAAAACACTCGTCCGTGAAATGCCGGGGACACACATACAAGCGTTTGGGAATGTTGTTTGGTCCATGACCATCACAGATAGAATCCAGACACTTTTTACGGAGAGGCTCGGAAGTGGGGAGCAAAAATAAACTATCGTGTTGGTGTGTGCAGCCAACAACACCACAACTTGCGTGTCTCGCCTTCGCCATGTTTGTTGTCCAAGAGGTACTTTGCCAGGGCGGGGCTCGCTTTGCGAGGGTGGGGGCACAGTCAAGGGGAGGAGTTAAATCCGCTTATGTCGTCATAAACGGAGCCAACTCAAACTCGGCCGTTTGAGCAGGCATTTTCACAAACTGTGGTGTAGCAAGGCAGGGAGGAAACAGACAGTTTTCAAATTCTAACCTCATAATGTGGCTACTGCAACACACACTACTATAAGAAAACTGTCACAAAGTCAGATTTGCATAATACGGGACCTTTAAATTGATGTTAAATGGTGACATTTAATTCTGATGACTGGGTTGTGGGCAGCGCTCTCTATCATCATCATCAAGTCATCAATTGTCTTCTCTTAAAATGATGATCATCCCTCCAGTCGAGTTCTCAAACATGTAGAATCCATGTCAAGGATTACTGAAGAAGTTTTAGCAGCACAGAATGAACTGACATCTTACTAACATGCTCCATGCTGGTTTTTCCTGTTGATGCGTCAACTTTGTGTTGTTCATGATGACTGGCTCACAAGCACTTTTTCTAAATATGATGTGATATAGTAAATGTTTAATTCGCATATCTGATCAGCTGGTTTTCCTGCCCTGGGGCAACTCTTTCCATAAATTGCAAAAACATACCCCGAGGTAGCAACAGGTAGTGTAGACCAGTTAATGGACAAGGACTTTGGCTCCCAAAAGGAGTCCGATACAGAACTATCCTAAAGTTGTAATAACACTGACAGCCACTGGGGGTGGCTCCAAAAACCCCTGGCTTCCATAGACTTTTTAATTATGTACTTATTTATTTACTTTTTAATTAGTTTCTTGTCTAAGAATACTATCCAGCGATCATTCTCATCTGTTTTTATTCGAACCCTTTAATAAGAGATTCGGTGCATTTCTAAATCTGTCCTCAGTTAATCAGATCTTAGGTCAAATGCAGGGTTTTGGTTTCTGCTGTGTTGGGCTTTGACTGACAGGTCTGTATGACAGCTGACTCGCTGACTTCATCAGATTTTTAGAGTTTTAGGTTATTTAATAAAAACCTTGTTTTTTCCTGACAGGCAGTTCCACTGTAACTGTGGTTAATAGGATCCACAGACAAAACTAGAAAATGACTTTGGTACACAGTCCTTGGTTTGGTTTATCATTTCACTGAGTCAATAAGATACCACTTAGCATTAGCTCACCTCTGACCCCTTGAGTTCCCGTAGTTCTGTCTCTTTTGTCCAAATACGGTCATTTCTTGTTCATAAAAGCCAACATATCAACTGTCAAATTACCAACTACTGGCTTAAAAATGACAACTAAAAAATCAATGGATGATGTCATGGTTTCATCCCATCCTCTCAATGAGACTGATGGGGAGACTGAAATATAAATCCATGAAACAATTAATAAAAAAGACACCAGTTTAAGATAATTTACAACCATGTAGCATACCCTGTAGCGCCACCTTCTCACAAGTGATGCAGCATAGGTTATTTGCTCCACCCAGGTTGCAAAACATAAAGTACATTTTTACTTTCTTTATACTTTATTTTTTCTATCATTTTAGGAACTTCACTTCTTATTTGTTCTGTGATTGTATGGAAACATGGCTGCCGTGTGAATGCATTTAAAGAGCTTTGATGTTTACATTCTTGGTCATGCCTGCCCTCTTATACCAACAGCAGCTCATAACAAACACAGCCGTGGCCTCATCCATGTGGAACTCCATGCAAACCCACTTCCACTGTTTACACAAATCCGACCTTTATGCTAATTACTTTTATGATGATAAAGAGACCAAGATGAGGACAAGAAAAAGGGGGCATGCAACAAACACAAATACACACACATGCATGTACACACACACATGCTTCTAGTTCTTTATGCTGATCACAGCTTTCACAATTAGACAAAACTGTGATAACGCCATTTATGCAGCGGGGAGATCCATAGCAATTATGCTTGGAGGGCATTTCTCTTCCAGCGCAGGGTGGCCCGATGCCGCTTTTCCATCACATATTCATCTTTGGAGTATACACACACGCTGTTAGGAAATGCACGGCTTCTCTTGGGAGGTTCGTAGGGCAAGGGTGTGCCCTCCAATCCCCTCTGATTTGCATTCACTGATGAAAGAATGAGACAAGGGACTTAATCAAAAAGGAAAATAATATTAGCATGTTTTTGAATGTGTTTTTGAACTATATGAGCTGTATGATGGCCAGTTTTTTAAAAGACTTTCATGTCTTTCATAAGGAGTCCTTTGTAAATATTTTAACAAAACCCCTGAAGTAGCTGCAGAGAAGCAAAGATGTAATGGTTTAGGGGGGAAAACTGTCCACAACACTGCAAAAAGAGGCCAAATTCTTTAAAAAAATAACTAAATTGCCTTGTATTAAGCAAAAACAAATCTTGATTATGTGCAGGGATTTTATGCAAACTATTCTCTCAGCTTGTTACTGGATGAATTTAGCTCAGTAGTCGCAGTTTTAGCTAGAATATATTATTAAAGAGGTTCAGTGTAGTATGATATTCCAAACTGTCAACAGCAGCTGGAGGTTGTGTATCAGACCACACTTTGGACTTCCAAAACCATGTATCCACAGATGGTATCACTCACCAAATGAAGTACCACTCTTATTGTTTCCTCACATCTGTATTATTGTATCATCAGGTTTTCTTCTTCAATATAAAACTCATAATTGGTTATTTATACAATTGCTCAAAGTAACACAGTGTCTTAAAATCTTCACGTGCTGCATCAGCTGATAGTTTACATTATAGCTCTGTTAGTGTAGCTCTGTTTATAGACAGAAAATAGCCACAGTAAAACCACAAATCACCTCCATTTTTGGACCAGTTTGTGTTGTCAGTAGCAGGACTAAAGATCTGTTTAGAATGATCCAAACAAGGTCAGAACTAGGGACTACAGATGGAAATTATGTTCATTAATATACACAGTCCCTAATAAGTAAATAATAAACTGTTACTGCTTAGTCTGAACTGTGGATCAACAAACATCAACTCGGCAAAGATAACATCACACAATATCTTTATACGTTCATAAGCCTCATAATCAAATTCACTTGAAAAAACACTGCAATTTCAGCATCAAACTCCAATCTGTTCATTCAGTGCTGTGTCCAGGGGTGAAATCCACAACAGTGCCTCTAGCTTTTATCACTCTAAAAGTTGTTTCTCAGTGGTTCTCATCCCATCTGGTCACTTTCTGATGTTTTGGTCAAAGGGCCTGTGTGGGACTCACTACTCCCTCTAGTGGTTAATAAATGTTTTTGCCCAGATGTTTGTATTCAGTTCACATCTCTACAATCCAATACATTGGCAACTTTAGCAAAAGAGCTTCTCAGCTCTTTATTCTAAATACTTATAAATAAATAAATAAATAAATAAATAAATAAATATATATATATATATATATATATATATATATATATATATATATATATATATATATATATATATATATATATATATGTTTCTTTTTTTTCCCAGATTTGGAAGTGGAAATACTGCATATAGAGTCTATTAAGACGCAGTGTGATATATTTGGCAAAGTGAGACTACTCTCTATTGGAAAACATGTGTTCTTCTTAGATGTGTCCATGCATCCCTGTAAGGTTTAGCAGCAGTCAGTCGTTTGGTTGTTCCCCATTAAAGATAAATTGAAATATCCAAGGACAGAAGCTTTTCAGATTTGCTACAGAGCTTCACTTCAGCCCAAGGACAAACTGAAAACATGCTGACCAAATGTCATAGCTGTGTCGCCTTCAATTTTTGGCTACACTGTGATACAAGGATAGTCGATGCATTTAACTGAGCTTGTTTTTAAAAAATGACAAAATTTGCCAGAAACCAGGCTTTTTACTTTATTAAAATTCAGTTTTTACACTATAAATCCTATTCATTATGTTTTGTATAATTGAAACAAAGGTATTTATCCAAACACATTATGCCAAAAACAAAAAAAGAATGAAAAAAATCCTAAATAAACAGCGTTTTGGCTGAACATCTGCTCTCAAAAAGCTTATTTTCCAATTGTGAAACTAAAGGCGAGCGGGCTGGGGATGAAAGAATGATGCTGTATTATTTTCTGCTCTTCCCCCATCTGGGGTACACATTACCTTCTTATTCACACCAGCGCTGCTTCACATTTTGAGGAAAGCAAACATTGTGGGTTCAGAAAACAACATAATTTTTATTTTATGACTGTTCCTCGCCTGCTATTCCCCACCTGAAGTCAAGTTCTCAGCTGTGTGACATGCAAGGTGAAGTGAAACACGCTCTTTAATATACATGTAGAGTCGGTATTTCGTCCAGTATCAGTATTGTGGAACAGACAGAGTTCCCACATGTCCACAAACTTTTAACATTTACATACATAATGGTTCTTTAGAAGACACGGTTATTATTTTGCTCATCCATCAGGACACTAGTTGGCTCTCTTAGTGCTTTAACGCACTAATCCACTGTCTCTAAGGACCCAATTTGATGAAGATCAACGGATCACATCGCTGCGCCTCCATCCCTCGTTCTCCTCTTCATCCACCACCTTGTTGCACAGTCACGTCTGGCGCAGCACAAGCTTTGTTAACGTCGGAGGAAAGAGGAGAAGAAAATAAGACAGACCCTTTTGATCAGTGGGTGTTTTTTCCAGTCTGCTGTTGTCTGCTGTTCCTGATGTGTGACTGGTTTTCATTGAAATAGTGTAGTGTGGAGAGAAAAGGAAAGCATCACCTTTACACATGCACCGACTGACAAGTAATTTACTGACACATGATTCAAGTCTCCTGCTGCAGAGTTCTGTTTGCTTTATTTATTGAGCACAAGCAGGGCACAGTCGAAGCCAATTTCTTCATTAGGGGCTAATTGGTATTTTATTGATTGGGGCACCATTTGCTTAGTTGATCTTTCTTTTTTCCAGGCTACATTTCTGCAAATCATGTAAAATGTCAGTACTTGTGACCAAATGTACTTCTGCAACTTTTAGAGCCTTTCTTTAATACAGAGGCCAAGTCCTGTTCTGCCTTATGTACCCCATGTGTCTTAATTTTACTGTTAGTGTGAAAGATCATAAAGGAATATCTGGTTGTGTTAAACGGCTCAATGGACTGCGTCTCTCAAGGCACATGGTACACATTAGTGAGGTGCAGATCAGTGGGTTACCTGTGGGTCAAAAACGTGTCACTTTATTTGCGGGGTGGGGTGGGTCATCGATTGAGTAGAGACACAAAAATATGTACAGTACCATGTATAAATTCCCTACAGCAGGTTAAAGTATTTATTGATATATAGCCTCTTATATTTTATATTATTTGATGGTTAATACTAGTGATGCACGGGTCCCACGGGTTACCTGCAGGTCGGGTTGGGGCGGGTCAAAAAATGTCACTTTATGTGTGGGGCGGGGCAGGTCATTGACTGAGCAGAGACACAAAAATACGTACAGTATCATGTATAAATTCCCTACAGTGGGTAAAAATATTTACTGATATATAGCCTCTCATAGTTTGTATTGTTTGATGGTTAAAAGTATTACGAGAGGTGAAAATTCCTACCATTCTAGTCATGTTGAAGCTGCTGTGATGTTCTCAGTAGCCCTGAGCAGACTGTGGTCAGACACAGGTTCAATGACATCACTTACATGACTTTCAGGGGTGTATTTTCTGGTATTTCCAACAGTTTAACAACAAGGTTTTTTCACATTAAACCCAACCCTGGTATTTTCCCTAACCTAAACCTAAAGTTCAACACATCTGACAGACATGGGTGAAAAGCAACATGGTTGGTTTAACCATTGAAATATTTATTACCTGGAGCTAAATGTGTTGATATTAAGCTGGGTTTTTCCTGCATAAATGGTGCCAATGTAAATGGTAAATTAGTTTTTTGGTGAAAGTTTTGTGATCATTGTTGAGGACAGTGCCATTTAATTTTGCATGCTCTACATAGGAAGAAAAGCCACATGTTGGACTGGTCTTAAAATCAATTATTTAGTGTCTTACTCACTGCTCTACAGATAAAAACTGTTGCATCAGCTGGTTTAACTGGAACTCTTAAACCTTCCACCAGTGCTGCTAGTGTATAAAGTTAGTGTGGAGCCTGTTAATATAACCTCAAACCAATGAGGATACATTTTAAGAAGCCTGTGAAAATGATATCAGAACCAACAAAGAGCAGTGATTTATTCCACTGTCTGCTTTGGTGTGGGATGTTTTTCTTCCATTGCCGGTGTGATATGAGTGCAATTTGAAAACACAAATCTGCAAATTTGCAGCATCTCTGATAAGCAGACGTTTATACAGTTCCTAAAACTTGTCACAGCGGTACTTATTTACTATCATAATATAATATACCGTCCTGCCTGTGTTGCTGAAACTTTTTAACCGTCACATCATTTGTTGTGCAAACACTCTATTCTCTATCTCCAATATTCTTGGTTTTCATATTTCTGTCGCCGTGCGTCCCCTCCTCCCGCCGTCTGGCAGCTGCTCGGTCACCCGTTCCCCGCCGTACCACCTCCCACCCCCACTTCCCTGCTTCCCCTCCCGTAATTCTCCAGCCGGCTGTCTCAGATTGATGCTGAGTGCACCGCTCCCAGATGTGTTTCCTCGTGCCTCTGCAGTTATTTTGTTTGAGAAACAGAGTTAATTAGAGGCAGGAACAGCAGTAGTGTGTGTTTGATTGTGTATGTGTGTGTTTGTATTGATAGTATCTCCATCTGTATGCTGCCTAATAAATGCTCAGGGTGTAGACGGAGTGGATCTCTGTGTCTGCCGTGGCTAAAATAACACCAGAAAAGGACCTTCTATATTTTGATAAGATCAATACAACCTCTTTCATCTCTCCTCTTTATCTGGCACATCTCCCTCCCTCTCTCTTTGTTTTCTCTTTCACTCTCACACTCTCTCTTTCATTGCTGTCCAGCACATTGATGCTACAGATATGAAAACCTATCCAGCAACAATCCGCCTGATCTTCTGGCTGATATATCACAAGCAGTGTCTCTCTTGTCTGATTCCAGCCGCAATAAAACACAATATTCTTTTTAACATGCCCACAGACACTGCAGTTTTTCTCTCTTCATATGATGTTTGACAGATAAAACCAATCTTTATTCTCATAAAGTGAGCACTAAAAAAAGAATGAGTCTTTCCCAGCGATTTCTCCTCAGTGGCTGCAGAGTACACAGTGCCATCTAATGAGGGTTCTGGATATTTTCTAAAATGAATGTGCTTCACTAACCCCACACTTAAATCCACCCAATTTCCTCAAAAAAGACCAAGCTAACCACCCGTAAAGTGCACATTACAGCTTAACTTGGGTCTTGTGCATGCTCAGAAATCATTAGATCTGACAAGACAATGAATAGAGGCCACTTTTCAAAACAGAAGTCTGATCAGGCTAACAGGGCCTGGTGTATCACATTTAGACGCAGGAAGAACAGCCACAACACATAGAAATGTCTGACAAAATGTCTAGTATTATGTAAAAAAAAATCCAGGAGTTAGTTTTGTTATATAGATTATAGATATGGCACCTGTTACACTGTAATGTGATTTATTTTTCCACATTGAGTCATAAATGTTTGGCATTATTTATGATATTTCTTCAGCCCTTAAATTATCCATGTTGGCAAATGTTGGATCCTTTACTTTTTTTTTTTTTTTTTTTTAACATTTCTGTGCATTAATGTCCCTGTCAAATAAAGCAAGAAATGACATGAAATGACAAAGAAGTAAATGAATTTCTTTGAGTAGAAATGACATTTTAGCCCCTGAAAGGCCAAAATGAACCCAAATGATTTAAATCAAATAAATGCTGAATTGTACTGAAGATGAGATTATTACAAGCAGCAAAATGTAGATATTTAAGAGACTAAAAGATATAACAGCTACTAAAATAAAGAAAAAATAGAGTTGAAGAGGTTGTGGATTTTCATGGCTGATGTATTACTGAAAGCGCAGACATCTGACTATGACCCCTGAAAACTTCCACACTGCTGAAATTTTTTAAACTCATAAGGAACTAGACTAACTGTTGCGCCAAACATTTAAGTTAAATTAATGCATATTGAAGCGTATAAAGCATATGAAGCTTGTAAGTGTTAAAAATCAGTGATTCTAGGTGCAACTTTAATTTTTTCAGCTATTATTTTCCATAGAAGTCAACATTTCCTGTGTGCTTCAATTGTCCTGGCGCTAATGTTATCTGCAGTACTTTATCAATTCAAAATGTTATGTATTTAAATTTTTAATGAGGTTACTTTTAGGATGAAAATATGTTGGAACAGATTGTTTGGCCTTTAAATAAGAGCAACAAGGCTTTTTACGTCCAATTATCTATTATTGCAATGGGTGTTTCATTGATTTACTATGTAGTAGATACAACTATACTTCAATTAGAACAGGTACATTTCATTGCTAATGTAAAACTTGAATATTGTCTGAGCTGGTGGTCATTTCATCCTAAAACAAGTAGTACCAGGCAAAACAAACCCCACCCCTCTCACATATTGTAGCTTAGTTTGGCATGGATCCAGCTGATGTCATCATGTCTATGCATCTGGTGATGTCAGTTTATCAATTGCCTCTATGTTTGTGCCAAGTTTGAAGTAAAGTGAAACCAAATTGATGTTTTTTATAGACATGTGAAATGTTGCTCATTATAAGTAAATGGGAGGAAAAAAGATTTTAAAAATTCATAAGAAATTTAAACTGTGACCTACTTTCCCCAAAATGTAGTGACTTCTATTTTGGATCAGTGGCAATCTATAGACCTAATTTGATATGAATTCAACCAACAGTTTTGCTGCTACAGACATGTGAAATTTCGCCCGTTATAAGTAAATGCGGAAAAAAAAAAAAAAGATTTAAAAAACTTACTTTTCCCAAAATATAATCAGATCTATTCTGGGTCACTGGCAATCTATAAACCTAATTTCGTGTGAATTCAACCAATAGTTTTGCTTCTAGAGTGCTAACAAACAAACAAAGAAACAAATAAACCAAACCAAAAACAATACCCCTTGCCTCCCCTTTGGTTTGCAGAGTAATAATGTGAGAAAGATTTAATTGTAGTTTGTGGCTGGGCCTGTGCTATAGGACACAAAACCAGGCTACTGAGGGGTGCTTACCATGAGATATCATGAAGAAGAAAAACCTATATATATACATTGTCCAGGGGTGAAAGATACAGATAGTCACTTCTCAATAACTGTTTTATTGGTGAATTTATCTCCCATAATCAACTGAAGAACATAACCTTGTAATGAGAGCGGTGCCTCGATATATAGGTGCTCTTTATCCTACTGAAATCACATTATCTCACTATATTGACATCCATTGCAGTACAGCGTGGTGTGTGTAGTGCATGTGAAGGTGTGCCTTTTGTATTTCATCAACAACTTACACTGTTACTACCTGTAAATAGTAGTATATGAAGTAATTATGAATATGGTCAGAAAAAGCCAGCAGGGTATTGTTTTTCCTATTGTCTGTGTGTTTGTTTTTCTAATGGTTACATCAGTCTTTATGAAACTTATCATGCGTGTTGACAGAATGAATATCTGGACTCTAATGTATAAAAACGTCTGTAAAACACTTGTTACTCTGCAAATGAAAGGTACTCTATATGGAACTCCATTTATTCACAAGACTGAAATATAGTAAATACAGTTCAGGAACCTGTAGTGCGAGACTTATTGAATGCACACACCAAATACTGATTGTAATTTGAGATATTTTACATCATGGGTGTCAAACATAAGGCTCGCGGGCCAAAACCAGTCCACCAAAGGGTCTAATCTGGCCTGTGCGATGAATTTGTTAAAGGAAAAATTTACACTTAAAATATTATCAGTCAATTGTGTCAAAATTCACGTTCAACATTTAGCCCAACTCGATCTAAAGTGGGTCAGACCAGTAAAATACTGTTAAGATAACCTACAAATACTGACAACTTGGAATTTTTCACTTTGTTTTAGTGTAAAAACTGTAAAATTACATAAAAATGTTTAATTTTACAAACGATCATGAATCTAAAAAAATATGAACAACCTGAAACATCTTAAGAGAAATAACTTTTTGTATATTTGTAGATCCACTGTGATCTATGAATTGTAATGTATACAGTTGTGGAAAAAATGATTAGACCACCCCTTGTTTTCTTCAGTTTCTTGTTCATTTTAATGCGTGGTACAACTAAAGGTGCATTTGTTTGGACAAATATAATGATAACAACAAAAATAGCTCATAAGAGTTTAATTTCAGAGCTGATATCTAGCCATTTTCCATGGTTTTCTTGAGAATAACCAAAATCACTTCAGTTCTCACATCAGTAGCTATGGCATTGTACTGACAAAAACAGTGTTTTTAGGCATTCCATGTTTTCTTTTCTGTCTGTTTTAGTCACGTGATACACACAGGAGTTAGTACTTGATTGCATAACCATTGGTTTTGATTACTTTTGATGGTCTGATAATTTTTTCCTCAGCTGTATGTGTAAATGATAAACTAAGGCATAATATTGTTCAAATTTCACTTATTTTTCTTAAGAAATGTCAGATTGTTCATTTTTGTTCATGTTATTCACATTTTTTAGAGGATAGTTTGTAGATGTAAACATTTTCATATTATAATTTATTTATTTATTTATTTTTTACATTTTTCACTATAAAACAGAGATAAGTTTGAAGTTGACATTATTTGTATATTATGTTATTTTATTGGTCTGGCCCACTGGACATCATGTTGGGGTGAATGTGGAACTGGACTAGAATGAGTTTGACACCTCTGCTTTAGATGTTTCTCGGGTGAAAGGCTAATCTGAAGTCTTGTTTTTAAGCACTAGCTGATATATGATCAGGTTCAGAGGGTCTCCGGTAACACAGTGGGCATTAAGTCACACATGTACAGCCTGTCTGTCCATGGGAATGGATCTGTCCTTCAGTGTGGTTCCTCTTTTTCCCGATGGGTTTTTTGGAGTTTTTCCTTGCTGAGAAAGAGGGTCTAAGGATGAGGGATTAATCCATTTGTTTCATCAACTGTTTAACTATTCAATAAATTCTGTATAGCCCTGTGAGGTGACCTTTTTGTGATATTGGGCTCTATAAATAAAATTGAATTGAATCAAGGGGTTAAAACTAACTCCCAACAGCAGTATGTGACTTTCTGGGTTTGCTGGGCATGCTTGTCTCTCTCCTCCGTACGGGTCACGCTAACTTTGCAACTTCATGTCTATCAGTGAAGTCTGTAAAACAACAGGCAACTTTAGGCTCATGTGGTTTTGTGACTGGAACATCGATTATCTTGTGCTTAACTCCAGGCTACATGAGCTGTTGGAGAACTGAAGTGTACATGAAATGTGTGTGTGTGTGTGCAGAATAACTCATGAACGACTGCATCAATCTTTGACACTTAAGCAAAGTGGTTAGGTTTTGGTGCGATTAGCTTCAGAATCAGGCTAAAAGTGGTTTGTGTGTTATCTTAACGTGGATGTTTTACAGACATGACTGAAACTCCTGAAAAATAACTAAAAAAAAATCAGACTCAGCTTTATTATCATTTGATCAATGATATATGATAAAACGAAGTATAGTTACTCAGGTCTTGGTTTTGTAGCATAGATGATAAAAGGATAAAATACAAAAAAAAAAGTATACTGAACAACAAAAGAAACGCAAGCATGTTTCAGTATTGGTTTATATGGGAGTTTTATTATGAATATTGGTTTCATATGAGATATTTATATCCAGCTGTGAAATTTACAGTGGGTCTCTCTTGCCGTCCTTGTAGCACTGAGTTGACGGTCACGGAGATGGGCCAAGCGAATATGGCGATCCTGATTACGGGTGGTCATACGTGGTCTTCCGGATCTTGGTCCGTCCCGAGTGGTCCCTGTGTTACGGAATCGTGTCCTCAGCCTACTGATGGTGGACTCGTGCACTTGCAGACGTCTGGCAACGTTGCGAGCCGTTAAACCAGCATCAAGCATACCAATGGCGCGTTCTCTCAGATTATCGTTAAGGCGAGGCATCGTGGTAATGCAGTAACTTTTGAATCTTACCATTTCTTTTTATAGCCCCCGGATAAACAAAGGGAATTGACACTCCCATTTGTTGCTCCCACTACCATATCACTCAAAACGTACTGCACCTCCGATACTTAGTACACGTGCTCAACACCACTCGTGGTCGTGTTTGCCTGCAAACACATGCTCCACTGGTTTCATCTCACTTATTGTAATGTGTATCTCAGTTGCCAACTCAACAGGACAGCTGAACTCTTGCCTAAATTAAGGAGCAAAACTTGTGTTTCTTTTGTTGTTCAGTACATAAAGGTAATTACGGTTGAATAAAAAGTACCATAAAATGTGCAAACAAAATAAAGATAAAGAATCAAATAACTTCTTAATATGTACAAAATTTCACAGTATTTAACAACAGTACAGTTGAAAGTGATGATGATGAAGATGTGTGTCAGAAAAAGCCAAGTAAACTTTACTTGATTGAAGTGTGAGGATGTCTACCAAAAACACGATTTTGGATCAAAATACAAGATCACTACACATGGTTAGATCCGCCGTTTTCGCAGTACACCTAATGAGGCATCGATTTCTCCCAAAAAGGGTGCTGCAGGGAATCCTCCTTTTGCAGAACTGGCTAATTGGGCAGAGACCTGCTAGCCGGTCAGAGGTCTTGCAGTGGGTCTCATTCTGACGCCGGAAATCCAGAATCCTCTTCCCTTTCCTAATCACCGGCTAAAGGAGAGTGGAAATTTGCCCTCTGGTGGGAAATAAGACCAACGTGGCTGCTGTGCCTTTGTTAGCTGCCTTTCTTCACCGGGGCGCTGATGAAATCGAGGTCTGAATTTACTAATGAGAAATCAATGAGTGCACTGGCAGAACTCCCCGAGGCTCCCCCTGTTCCTCGGGTGTCATTCTTTTCCTCCTCACACACTCACACACTCTGTTCCTGTCTGGCTCACTTCATCCTGCTCTCACTCTGACATATTTCGCAGAATTTACTTTACTGCGATAAACATCATATGTCTTCCTTTGAAAGCCAGATCAGAGTGGCATATTTTACTTTACTGGCCTAGAAATCCAGGGTTTTAACTCGGTGTGTGTGTGGGGTTTAAACCATGCTTAACATCTCCAAGTGTCTTCAGATAGCGCTGAGGGTGATCCAGCTATCTGCTCCTCACTATATCTGTAAACTAACACATCTGGGCTTCTTTGGGGGGAAGATTACTTCCACTAAAACAAATTACCATTCTGAAAAGATAGGACTGTCAAAATAAAACTCTTGAAATGCTGTTGTTTTGCACAGAAGCCTTAAATGTGCCAAAGGGGCCCTGCGAAGGAATTCTCAAGGGGGCCCTTCCAACTATCATGTTCTGACACCAACTAAGAATAAACTTTTTTAAATGCTTTTTTTGGGAACAATAATAATTAGGATAATACCTGATTAAATTAAAAATAAGTAGAAATTACACTCAGCGATATATATTGTAAATGACCAAAAATATGTACAAAGTTATACAAAATACATTAAAATTGAGTGGATTGTTTTTTTAGAAAACTAAAGCCACATTAGTGTAAAGCCTGCATATTCTATATACAGTCTGCAGAGGTGGCATTAGGTCTTACATGACAACAAACAAGTCTAAAGCTTTAAGTCTCAAGGAAGTCAAGTACCTATGAAAAGTCGTACGAACTTGTGATGATCATAAAAAGTTAAGACATCAGTTTCAGTTCTCCAGACCTAACAATGATGCTTTTAATTGTCTCTTGCTTTCTTTATTCCTTCTATAGCTGGGTTTCTATTACAGTTTTCCGCAAAATAAAAGCGATATCTCTACAATTTTGACAAAGTTTGTAAGTGTTTCCATTGAAGAGTATTTGGCTTCTGATGCGTGATTCTACTTAAGTCCCATCTCACAAGACGCTCGTTTAAGGAAGATGAACGCATAGAGTTTCCTTCCAAACCTCCACAGTGTTGGTACTGTAGTGTCGGTTTATCTACTGCTATTGCCGTGACTGTCTTAACGAACAGAAGAAGGGAACCTGTAATTGTCCCAAGGCAAAGTCCTTATTTATGGCAGCGGCCACGCAGAATGGATTTTGTACATGGGGAACTCACCAACGAGTTGTGGATCCAGAATTTCCGAATGACCCGGGCAACGTTTAATGAACTGTGTGATGTTATTGAACCTCTCGTGACACCAGACTTGTCATGCCCTCAGGAAGCAGTTCCTTCACAAAAGCCAGTGTCTATTGCCCGATAAAAACTAACCACCTGTTCTGAGTACAGGGTCAGAGGGGAGACGTTTGGCCTGAGCAAAACCACCACACACAGATATGTGGAAATGCACAGAATGTGTTTCCATTACACTTTTGCAATGTACTTCTACACTGAAACGTCTCAAAAACCACCTCAAGAGAGTGTAAAAACTTTTTGCGATCTTTGACAGTTTTTGCGACATTTTGGTGTTTCCGTTACCAGTTTTCTATTGCGCGATTTACATTTAGCACATTTCTGAGGGTAATGGACGCTGCTTCATAATTATTGGCAACATTGCATTAGAAATCCCAGTTAAGCAGGTTATAGACAGAGTAGCTAACATACATAGATTAACCTAGTCATCATACAAAATGCAAGTATAATATGACAAATGCAAAGAACGTGCAGATGCATAATTGTGCCTCCATGCTATTTAATGCCTTTAAAAGTGTCATATTTCAGAAGTCAATTGTGACTTCTTCAGTGTGTTTCTGAGCATGATGACAAATCTTTCGTCGTCTGGACAGATGAGTAGATGTTTGTTTCTCAGTACGGGTTCACCGATATATGAGCCATCTTTAGTATTGACATATAGGATGTCTTTTCACTGATGGCGGTAGCAGATATTTGTGTCATAGTTTTTTCATGATGAATCTGAATCATTCAAAGAGGACTTTAAGATAGTAACTGTTTTTCTATTTATAATGAAATGTCATTTTTAAGGATAAATAATAATAAAAAAATGAAATGAAGAAAGAAACATCAGTATCAAGATATTTTAAATGTCAGTATTGAATTCATTGCACACATACAGTATTTCTCATTTTTAGTATGATGTCTTATTATTACCTTTTTTTTTTTTTTTGGTAAATTTTCAGCAGTTGAGTTGAGTTTCTCAGCTCCAGTGTCACATTGTGAGACACTGCTATGGAGTGTAGTTCCGCCTCTGCTTCAGAGGCCCTGAATAGCCCAGGGTCCTGTGCCCTCTCTGTTCACATTCTGCACATCTGGCAACAAAGTACAGCCAACGCTGTTCTCTGCAAAAGCCAAAACACTCCACCTCACAGTCGTTCATTTGATGGATTCAACTGTGTTTCTCCAGCAATTGTGCACAAAACTAAGCAAAACAGCTGCAGGTTAACTCACTATTCATGATGCATACACTGTATTTACATCTCATGCTGCAATCCGGTTCCACCCTTGAGGGATATTAATTATGAATGCTATGACATTGGCATGATAAACTTTTTTTTCTCTCTGTCTCTCCTTTTTTTTCCAGGTAAGCCATGTGTCCTCTTCTTTCCTCCATCCAGCTGCATAGGCTCCCCTGGAATGGTCATGAGTAATGTATGGCTTGTTTTTCATGATCCGTAATGACTATGTATAAGCATCATATGGCAAATCTGGTTTATGCCATAATTCATGAAACAGCATGGGTTATTCATTGCGTTTATGTTCTCGCACAGTTGATTGGAATGCAAATTCAATCATTACTTGCTGACTGAGAGATAAAAAGAGGGGAAAAGAAAGGGAGCGGGTGTGATATTTGCTGATTTGTCGACTGCAAACAATCATCCGCATACTTAAATATGGATTATTTGTGGAATTTGGTGCATTTGCTGATCCTGTTTTGTGATTTTCCATGGACACAAGAGGTGATACAGTCATGGTAGATGTTTAGTTTGATTCTGTTTTGCATTTTTTTGCTTTGTAGACATTTTCAAATTCTGCAAATCTGCAGTCACAGTACTTTCGAGGTGTACTTTTCACATTTCATATCATTCGCGTCCCCTTCCCTGAGTGTGAACATGTGCCGTACAGTGTGATGTCTTGGCTTGGTGAGCTTCAGCTGTTTTCTTTTCTCATGTGAAGTCTTTCCATCTTGTAGCATACATGTTATTCTTGCCTCTCGAATGGCTCTTGCTAGTCTGATTTCTGCTCTTCTTGTTGCCAAAGTGAAAGCACTGTGTTTGCTTCTCATTTCCACATAAAACACCATCAGCTGACTTTAGTTCTGCTCGACACCTCCCATGCAACACCTTTCTGCCTAACAATTTAACCCTTATCCTACCAACTTAACAGGGATGACTGACTACATTTCTGCAAGAAAACCACCATCACATGTTCACACGAATTAGTTCATGTCATTTGCAAATGTAAACTGAAAATTGTAGCTCATATGTGTTAAATGAATATCTACTTCCTGTCCAAATTATTACTTACAAGCTGAGTTACTATCCTTTAACTCTGGTATTTAATGTAAAACCATTTCAAGGTAAAACCATTCTGGATTCATTATAAAGTAACTGACTCAGTAGTTTAGCTTTCACTTTAATGTTGTATTTCAGCCCAAATGTAGATAAGACACATTAATATTTTTTAAAAAGCAGTAATGCACTGTAATGTTATAATGATATTGTTGACTGGTCAATGTTAAATCTCTTTAATACACAAAATCAGTCCACTTTCAACAGTTTGCAATTCAACATTTAAGTGATTTCCCCACTAAAATATAATAATTGCTAAAATATCCCAAACATATCTCAAATATAACCCTAACCTTTGAATGAGTCCTCAGTGACCTGCTGGATGTTATGAGGTTAAAAAATATATTAAAATTAAAGTTTAAAGCAGCAATAAGTGGGTCCATTGGGGTGGATTGCAGTGGGGATTTTATTGTAGGTATGTAGATGTCTTCAGGTCTGGCCTCACATTGGAGTAGATGTTATATGTATAACTGGATAATCTGTTCCTGGGCCATCTGTGTGGAAGTAGACATTGCTCTATATTATTTGTAGAATGGATCACTTTTATTTTCAGTCATTTGGATGATGTTTGTGCCATAAAGTATAGTCAAATTTAATCTTTGCGCGTAATCCGTGGACTGCCAATGAAGGTTTGAACTCCAGATCAATGCCAGTACTTAGAGACAGCTGGACTAGAATACATGATTTTTGGGAGAAGCTGGAATTCAACCATGCAGCATGAACATGAAACCTCCACACAGAAAGGCCCTGGTCCAAATGGGAATTCAGTGTGGAAGCATCTTGCTGTGAGGCAGTAATATAAACCACTGCATCACAGTGTCACCCAATAAAGCTGACTATTCCTCAGCATCAGCATTTAGATGTGTCCAGGTGTCCAGGGGTGGGCTCTTACAATTTATTTTATGTGAATATAAAAAATAAACAAACAACATCAACAAAGGAAAAAAAATGTTTAAAAAAAAAAAAAAAAACATTCGAAAAGGGGTGGGATGAAGTGCAACTTATATATTCCCACCCCTTAACCCCATCTTTTTCTACTGATCACAAAGTCCCATGTCAGTTCCTCAAAGTACCTTAACAAATCTTACACATGTCAAAATAAATTCCAAACAATCCTGCACAAAACGTAAAAAATATTATACATATCAAAAATAAACTCCATTTCAGTAAGCTCTGTCCATTTTGTCCATGATGCATACAGAATGTGGGACAGATTGGATCATTTACAGGGTGGGGAAGCAAAATTTACAATATTTTGAGGCAGGGATTGAAAGACAGTGTATGACCAATTAGTTTATTGAAAGTCAAGAGAATGTATTTGCCACAAGAAAATTTACATAATAGAAAATGTTTTTATTCTATGTGTCCTCCTTCTTTCTCAATAACTGCCTTCACACGCTTCCTGAAACTTGCGCAAGTGTTCCTCAAATATTGGGGTGACAACTTCTCCCATTCTTCTTTAATAGTGTCTTCCAGACTTTCTCGTAATAGTTTTGCTCATAGTCATTCTCTTCTTTCCATTATAAACAGTCTTTATGGACACTCCAACTATTTTTGAAATCTCCTTTGGTGTGACGAGTGCATTCAACAAATCACACACTCTTTGACGTTTGCTTTCCTGATTACTCATATGGGCAAAAGTTTCTGAAAAGGTATGGATAATAGTGTTAGGTATGATTATGACATCAGTATACGTTTGGTTTCAAAACAATTGATGTAGTGCCTGCTGAGAAAAAACAACTAAATGTTCGTTGTAAATTTTGCTTCCCCACCCCGTACATCTAGGTTATAAGAACTTATGTTTTCTTGGCCAGTTATTTGCTGCAGTGCCATGGCCACAGCGTTCAATCTCTTGCCAAAAATGACAAAATGTGATCCTTTTGAGAGGATGGTTTTAATCTTGACAGACCTGTCATGGTCTTTGCACAATTCACACAAGCTTAGCCTTAACTAATTGACTTGTGCGCGATTCATCAGTAAAAACATCTTTAACACCATTGGTAACAATAAATCATCTATCTTGTGCAGACCCTGTATTTGTACGTCTCATACATTTTCTGATAACAAAACATTCGCTGTCAATGTCCTGACAGATTAATGACAGAGGCGATAATTGTCCCAAAAGAACTTGTTTCCTTCTGGAGCTTTTTTTTTTTTTTTTACCCAATAACCATTTCTTAAACAGCAGTCATTCCACAATGCACTGATAGCGGTGCCAATCAAAAACATAGACTTTACATGACAATTGCAAGCACCTTTCTGTGTGCTGCAGATAAGAGTGAGGAAATGAACTGACCTCCATACTCCCCGTGTTTCCATCAGCAATTAATTAATACCTGCCAAACATTTGAACCTCGCTGCAGCTTTTCATTTTTGCCTAATTACTGAGCAGTTTGACTCGATGGATGTTTGCACACACCCACGCTCACAGTTTTGTTTGGGGGGGGGGGGGGGGGGGGGGGGGTGATTCTAGTTCTGTCACACTAGCCTGCAAACACACATACACACACACACACACACACACACAAAAAGGCCTCTGTGGTCGATTTGGAGGTGATTAGCTACGCAGCATTAAGCGGTGGCCTTGGCTGGCCCTCCTGATGTCCCCGTCAAAGCAGGGTCACCGTAATCCAGGTTGTACGGGAGCGACTATCAATACACCGTTAGCCCATTTGCTGCACTTCGATCTATTTTGATTTGGAGGCTCGCCGGACTTGGCCTGATCTCTTTAACGGCAAAGATCATCCCTGTGAGTCCTCGGTGGCGACAAGTCGTTTACATATTTCTTTTGAACGCCGGATGTTGCCTGCACCATTTGCAGAGTTAATGAGGCTCTACGTCGCTGTCAAAGTCAGATTCTTTCGCTCTCATACTGAGCTTTTAAATTTGCGAGGGATCACCAAATAAAGCGCTTCAGGGAAGACAATTTAAGACCTCATTGTATTAGTTTTCCCCTTCAAACCACACAGAACTATTTTTGTTCATTGCTTAGTCTTTGAAATCCCAAAGTGCACCAGGCCGAGCTAGCATGACGCTGTTAGCAAAATCCTGTAGCTGAAATTGGAAGAATAGCTAACACGACACTCATTTCATGGTTTTACCCTTTCTTCTTGTTGCTGTCTGATATATAAATGGAAAATGCAAGTTTTTTTTTTTTTCTTTTATACCAAAGATAAGGTGTTAGAATTAAATTATCTACAGTCAGTTGCAAATACTGCCTTAACTTCCTTTTCTCTTTGGAGCTGTGTATCTGACTTTGTAATTTTCTGCAGCCAGCGTTTAGTGATACAGACCAAACTGCAAAGGTCATTGGATTTTGTCATTTCAAACCAGAAATCCAATAGAAAGTCGCCTTTTAAAATGTAGACCAAAATATTCCAGACATACACTCCCCAAACTTCAAATCCCGGAGTGAACTTCAGTGCTTCACAAACAGTTCAGAGGAGCAGACAGAAGATGCAGCCGAGGAGAAAGGATATCAAAAAAGAGGCCAAGAGGAGAAAATTGATTTCAAGTCCATCCTCGAGGTGTAACCGAGTGGATGGCGAGATAGCATTTTTATACGGTGGAGCTGTTGCCAGAGAAGCTGATGACAGACTCAGGTTTGAAAGTAGATCTTTATACTTTGAGGCCATCTTCTGTGAAGTTGCTTTTGCAGGACATATTGCAAAGGCTGTACGAGAAGGGAGATATTTGAGTGGGTGATGCTGGATGCAGAAGTGGGAGTGGGAGTTACTTCAACCAAGTCAAAAAAAAAAAATCCAACACGGGAACTTTTGGCATGATTATCCAGATAACTGAATCAAATGAAGGAATTAAATTTGAGCTGATTTTTTTTTTTCTTTTCTGAGATTCTTTTTGAGCTTTCATTTACCCATAGTGAAGTCTCAGAACCAGAAACCCAAGTTATGTTTTCCCAGTAACCCCAAGGTGCCTCGTAAAATATAAAAGTCGTCCCCCATGACTCTGAAGCTTCAAGATATGTCTCGAAATCAAACACCATCAAGAGAAGCAGGGTTCATAGCAGGCGAAGTACTCTTCCTGTCTTTGCCAGTTTCAGTGTGGTACATTAATTCAAAGTCAAAGAGGGGAGAATTAAAGCACCCCCCCCGTGCCCCTCCCCCCAAGGACAATAAAGAGACAAGGTGTGAGGAAGAAGAGACAGAGGAAAGAGAACAAGGGAGATGGAATAAAAAGGGAGAAAGTAATACCAAGGTGGAAATCTTTTACTCATTCTCTCCTAATGTTTAGGCTCCCACGGCAGAGACAGTGGGAGCATGTGTGGAATGGTTAATGAGCCCCCCCCTCATCTCCCCAGTGCCACCAAAGACACCACTGCCGCCACCACTGCTGCCGCTGCCACACAGACAGACGATGATTCCCTCCATATTGCCCCAAAAGCTTGTAAAAACGTCTGCCATCAGTTCACAGCTGACGGCGGTGAACTTTTGGCCCCGACTTGACCAATGGACTGGAGGAGGGGGGGCTGAGATGGACCCCTTATATCAGCTCCACTGCGGTACAAGGCACAGAACGGTCGTGACTGCTGTGTGATTGGAGATAGTCGCAGATTGGTACTTTGGAGACATCTCAAGACTCGATTTAGTGTTTTATGGAGCTGCATTTAGTTTGGAGTTTAGTTTGGAGTTTTCTCAGTGGTTCACTTTCAGGAGGTTAAAAGTCTGAAGATGTATTTTCAGATCTTCAAAGTATATTCGCATATTGACCCACTGCTGTTATGGGCCGTCGGACTACATAAATGATTGAAGCAGACCCTCCTTTTCACAGTGTTTAGCATCTGATAAGCTTTTAAAAAGGAAAAGGGAGGGTGTAGCATCTTTGTTTGTTTTCAGTAACATATTTGTGAGTAAAAGTACAAGATACACTTTGAATATACAACAACTATTATTTCACTATAAAACTTAGTGATGTTCTAAGTGTGTTTTTGTGCTTCACTGCTAAATCAGTGTAGTTGTATGCAATTTTTATTCACATTTTATCAACCTTGACAACATTCCATAAGGAGTGTTTTATGTGTTAATAAGTGGCTTATACTGTGGACGCCTGAGGCACAGGAGGTTGAGTGGATTGTCCCAAACTGCAGGATTGGAGGTTCAATCCCCACCTCAGTTTTATTATTACTACAAGCACTTAATGTAAAGCAAGGTTGAATCACTATAAATGCAGGCAATGCAAGTATGTTTTATATTTTATTTTATGTTGTCACTTTGGGACCGACATTTTCCAACGATCATTAAATCATGACCTACTTTTACTGGAATTCATGTAAAGCAAATGCACTTTCCAAATACACAGAAGTAAATACATACACAATGTCACTGTAAATACTCATATTTTCAGCCCTTATATTCAGACCACATTGCCTAATAATAATGCAACTGTAGCTGCAGGAGCCAAAACCACCCCTCCTTCTGCAACTTTCTCCTCTCAGTCCAACTCAAAAGAATAAACATAATAAATACAGATGAACCTGATGTTGTTTCACACTTTTATGACTAAAATGAAGTTATTTTTACAAGGATCTGCATCAAAACATGGAGCAGAGTAGTAGAATTCAGGTTGGATACTGATCAGCGATTGGTAATTACAGCTGTCAATCACCTATGTAACCCTCCTACCTGTCTGAAAACACCTGACTGGCTCAAATGTGGATGTCACAGGGTACATTTTTTGGCCCAGTTACACTAAAACCAAGGTGGTATCAGTGTAGCTTTAACCCACATTTATGGGAATTTTTTTGCTTGAAGTAAATGTAAGTTTTTATGCATCCTCCATTTTTATCATTGGTGCAAAATTGGGCTCATATTTACTCTATAACTGGGCTACAAACGACAACATGAACTTAACCTGCGTGTCTGTCACAATAAAATTCGATAAAGTCCAATAACAAATGAATACGTAACTTTGCGACCTACATAGATCTGCAGTTTCATGTAATCTTATTATTTCATAATATTGTTAATTAACATCTATTAGAAAAAGGACAAAAGATTTTACTTTTTTTTTTTCAGTTCAACTTCATAACTATATTCCTCATATTCAATATGATTTTCAACTTAATTCTGTGCAAAGTAATATTTAATGCTGTGTTACATGGAAATAAAATGTTAAATACGTAACTACTCATTATAATCACATTATTACCCCATTACTGTCAGTGTTTATTACCATTTTTAAGCCTGGTTTTGCACTAGAATCATTTTAATGGTACATATATTACTATACGGTTACTAAAAAGTACTTAATTTTCAGGTTCTGAGTCTTGGCTTCATGTTTACTTTTATTATCTTGCATTTTTAGCCCCTTATTGCACTGTTAGATAATGTTTTTATCTACTCAGGAAGTTCCCATTGAGATACAAGATCTCTCCTCACACACTTTCACATATAAAACACATGCATCTGGTTATTGCTTTGGTAAATAAACAGTACCTCTCACACCAGTATTTGTATTGAAGGTGATGTTCAGTGCATCCGAACTCTTTTCTCAACCACAACTCCCACTGGAAGTGTCGTGCATCTGATTTCCTTACGATGCGTTTGTGTGATTTGACCCACACCATGAACATTCTGTGGAGCTGATGATGTCGTTTTGTTGCTTTTCAAGCTGTAAATAGGTTTGTCCTCAGAGGCACGCTTTTATGATGAAGCACCGCAAAGACAAAGGTGATTTTTTTTTTTCCTTCACTTTTTTTTCTCCCGTATTTCTAAAGTTAAGGTGAAATTTGCGCACCAGTCAGAAGGAGATAAAGGCAATTTGAGTCTTTCTGTTTTTGACACGGCGTCCCAGCGGATCTCCGGCAGGTCCACTCATAAAAGAACAAGTGTGCCTGTCCGTATCTTTGACAGCCACACACACACACCGAACAAACACGCACAAACACACACACTGCCGCTTGTCACACTTAATACAGTCCCCTGATACAACACACAGATACCCGTGAAAAATGTTTTACACTGTAAGAAGTGAGACCGGGCAGAATTAGTCAATAAATGCCAGTTTTACGCTCAACCAGTTCAAAATAGAAGTGACTGAACCGTTTAATAATGAGTAGACATCAATGTTATAAGAAGATAGTCTGATTTTACTATTTTGGTTTTTACATTTCTGACTGATTTAGTTGCTTTGTTGAAATAATATTTGACTAACAAAGACGTTTGCATAAAACTGCCTTCCTTTTCAAGTAAATCCTGCAAACTATGAGACATATGGTGCTAAAAACCAAAAAAATAAATCCAACAGCAGCTCTTTAAGCATCTATTTTGGCACAAATGTATCTGAAAAAAGAAAAAAAAGTTGAAAGCTTAATATATAATGCTTGCTTTTTTATCATATAGTTCATGCATTGACTGAAGTTGTTATTTGTTCATTTCTGTGTGAATTTTTTTAGTTCCTGGTCTCTTTTGGTGAACAGGTGACCTAGAGCTGTGCTGTCATTGGAGGGTTAAAGATAGTTTCCTGTTCTTATGTGATTGTTATATTTTTGCAAGTGGTCTTAAATGCGATACAGATACATTCATGACGCCAGATTAAACCTGTTTCAGATGGCAAAAGTAATGAATATGTACAGTATCAACACTGTTAAGTAAATCCAACAAAACTTTTCCTAGAGCTTTGGTTAATCCAAAATCATATTAAATCTGTCAAATATTAAGTCAGTCTAAAAATCTTTGGCAAATGTTTGCTAAGTTTGACCTTTTCTTGCCCAGTTAATGTGGCTATGGTAATATTTTAGGTGTCATTTAATACTTACAGTGATAATACATTTTATTAACCTTTTGCAGCTTTATTAACATCCCCCAGGTGACTGAGGGCTGTTTTAGGGTTAGGGTTACATTTAAGCCATGTGTAAACTGTTGTAGATTAGGTCGTGATTCAGCCACTTATTAAACACACAAACTAGAAGATGGTCCCTTTGAAATAAAGTGCTATGGTTCTGCTTCCCAGTAAAAAGAATGGATGTTAGAGGTTAAATCCACCCAATAATAATAATAATAATAATAATAATAATAATAATAATAATAATAATAATAATAATAATAATAATAATAATAATAATACAGGGTGGGGAAGCAAAATTTACAATATTTTGAGGCAGGGATTGAAAGACAGTGTATGAGCAATTAGTTTATTGAAAGTCATGAGAATTTATTTGCCACAAGAAAATATACATAATAGAAAATGTTTTTATTCTATGTGTCCTCCTTCTTTCTCAATAACTGCCTTCACACGCTTCCTGAAACTTGCGCAAGTGTTCCTCAAATATTCGGGTGACAACTTCTCCCATTCTTCGTTAATAGTATCTTCCAGACTTTCTCGTAATAGTTTTGCTCATAGTCATTCTCTTCTTTCCATTATAAACAGTCTTTATGGACACTCCAACTATTTTTGAAATCTCCTTTGGTGTGACGAGTGCATTCAGCAAATCACACACTCTTTGACGTTTGCTTTCCTGATTACTCATATGGGCAAAAGTTTCTGAAAAGGTATGGATAATAGTGTTAGGTATGATTATGACATCAATATATGTTTGGTTTCAAAACAATTGACATAGTGCCTGCTGAGAAAAAACAACTAAATGTTCATTGTAAATTTTGTTTCCCCACCCTGTAATAATAATAATAATAGTAATAATAATAATAATAACATTATGCAACACTAGGGTAACCAGTGGTCATATTTCTTACAGTGTAAAGCACTCACACACCTCACACACACTCACAGGAAGTACAACATATCTCTGGAGTCAAAACCCACTTGAGGATATCTGAATCAAAGTCAGAGAAGTCCAAAAATAAACTGTGCACTGTGCCAGGAA
Organism: Sphaeramia orbicularis; assembly: GCF_902148855.1. NCBI lineage: Eukaryota > Metazoa > Chordata > Actinopteri > Kurtiformes > Apogonidae > Sphaeramia > Sphaeramia orbicularis. The sequence goes on from NC_043958.1 coordinate 15,087,571, forward strand.
ACACTGCCTCTTGTTCTTTTCCTTCTTGTTCTTCTTCTTCTGTGGGCCTGTGTACTGCTAGTTAAAATGCCTGGCTGTGGACCAACAGCGCAGAGTGACCGCCGAGTGGCTTTGGGCTGTGTTTGTGCAGTAACGTCACATCCACACTCCTGGGAGACCGATGAAGGAGGCAACGGGGGAGGGAGGAGGGGGGAGGCAGCGTACCATCCATGTCCCATCCTTTTTCTTTCTTTGTTTTTACCCATCATTCTTTCCATCTATCCCTCCGTCTCCACAGGCAAACTGCAGAGTGATACCCCCACCACCACCTCCACTACTCCCCCCCTCCTCCACCCCTTCCCCTCCTCTCCTCCCCAACAGCCGAGGCATTCACCCACCACATAATCGCTCCCTTTCTCCATCGCCGGCCCTGCTCCCCTTTGCAAGGTCACTCCTCTCCCATTGTGCAACCTCCCAAGTCACTCTCAATAGGCTCATTCAGATCAGTTATGGGGCTTTTGTAAATATTTAGTGCTGGCTTTTCAACGACGCGCCACCTCATTTTTACTCGCTGGATAATTCACTGAAGGATTATCATGCAGTCAGATTGTGTCCTTGATGCAAACACGCAGCAGGTCAACACCTCCGCCACAATAGATGCACTTATACCCGATAAGACTCACTGAAAATGAGTGGTGTATTAAAGTTTGCTTTGTTGTTGAGCAGATTATGCTCTTTGTGAGGATGGTAAGAAGGCGTAGACCACAAAAGCACTTACTCAGTGTAGTACAAGAATGAAAAGAAGTCATTGATCATTTATTCATGGCAAAAGCTCAGTGTCATGTTCATTTCAGCTGCTTTGCTTTAAAGGTTAGTGAATCAAACTAATTAGTTAAACTTAGCCAACAGAAAGCAGAAAAGAAAAGGAAATTATAATATTTTAACAAAAATAGAAAATAGTATATTAGCTCTATAGTACCTATACAGGGTGGGGAAGCAAAATTTACAATAAACATTTTGCTGTTTTTTCTCAGCAGGCACTACGTCAATTGTTTTGAAACCAAACATATACTGATGTCATAATCATACCTAACACTATTATCCATACCTTTTCAGAAACTTTTGCCCATATGAGTAATCAGGAAAGCAAACGTCAAAGAGTGTGTGATTTGCTGAATGCACTCGTCACACCAAAGGAGATTTCAAAAATAGTTGGAGTGTCCATAAAGACTGTTTATAATGGAAAGAAGAGAATGACTATGAGCAAAACTATTACGAGAAAGTCTGGAAGATACTATTAAAGAAGAATGGGAGAAGTTGTCACCCGAATATTTGAGGAACACTTGCGCAAGTTTCAGGAAGCGTGTGAAGGCAGTTATTGAGAAAGAAGGAGGACACATAGAATAAAAACATTTTCTATTATGTATATTTTCTTGTGGCAAATAAATTCTCATGACTTTCAATAAACTAATTGCTCATACACTGTCTTTCAATCCCTTTCAATCAAAATATTGTAAATTTTGCTTCCCCACCCTGTATAATTTTTCTAATGAAATGTCCTTTGTTGTAGCTGCACAGCTGGGTCTCAGGAGGACATTTACCTGAAAATTTGCTAGAAAAATCAAGCTAATTGAGGATTAGTTAGCCTGTAAAGAAAAAAAAAAAGATTAGCTAGAAAAAGTCATTAAATTAATTATACTTACTTTGGAGCAAAGTTAGAACAACATTACTTTAGTTAAAAACTATTAAGAAAATCAGGAAAAGCTAAGTAGAAAACTAAAATTAACTCAGAATTACCAAGAAAATTTACTGACATTTACCTGCTAAACCTGGGAAATCACAGGAGTTCAGAGTGGACTACAAAATTAGCTAATTATAAAGATAAATTAAAATTAGCTCAAATGTATTAGACGAGATAGAAAAGATCTTACGTGTTAAAGAGAATTACATATCTATTTTGGAAATGTTAGAATTTGTGATGATTTTATTGTGAACTGAATATGTTGTGGATTTAAAGGGTTTGTTGGAATGAAGAATATTTTGGGGGAAATAAAATTCTGAAGTTTTTAACATGAATTTAGCAAATTAACTGAAGTAAAGTCACAACATAATATAAATATAAATGAAAATGAAACTATTCATCAGTTCCAATCTTAATGGGAATTAAACTTTTACACATCATTGGTGTTTATTAACGTCTTATAATCTGACAACGTTTTAAAACTAATTGTCTATGTACAAAATATCCTAAGAATAGTTTTACTTATTAATAAAATGGTATTGTCATTTCCAAAGTTAACTGTGACATAATAGATAAAACATTAGGATTTTCTTTATGTTCATACACAGAATATAAAGTGTGAACACATCTAACTACATCTGACGAATTATTATACATATATTACTTATCTAATGTTAAATGTTATTTAGTGGAATTTTCAATCTCAATTTGAAAATTAACTGGATTTCTAACAGCAAATATGATCTGATCTAACATTTTTTTTTTTTTCTTATGTAGAATTCACCTCCAGATAGCTGCATTTCACAAATCACAAATCTAACTTCACTTACGTAAACTCAAACACTTCTCTGAGCTACATTTAACCATCGTAATCAGCATTTTTACCATGATTTGGAACTTATTAGAAAAGTGAAGAAACCACTGAGAGTTTTGTTGATAATTGGAAGTTGCATTCACTTGTTGGTATTTTTAGAACGTATTTGAATAATGTATTTTAATGGATCTTTACCTTGTTTTTATCACGAGTATCATCTTAAAACATCAACTTTTCAAATGTTCATTCATGTCTAATTACGTGTTGCTGCCCCAGAACTTTCCAAATAGAAGTAGTTCTTTGTAAGTGTGTGAGTCGGTGGTGGTTTTTCAGATGCGTGCGGCTGCTGTGCTCCAGGTTCATGGAGCCTCAGTAAATGGCGTGGCAAACTGTGTCAAGCAGAGCGCTCTCAGCGAGGGCATGAGATTGGTTGATAGATAAATTTCACACTCCGGTGGCTCACTCTTCATGTTGGCTTCACACCCGCTTTGGTGTTTTGTCAGGGAGCATAACAGGTGATTATTCCACTCGGCTTACACCAGGAGAAGGATCAGGGCCAAGGGGCTCAGAGCTGGAGACGCGAAGTGGAAGATGTGAAGATGTGTATAAAGACATGTAGACACCAGCTGCTTAGTAAATAATGTAGATGTTTAACTATGGGGGTGGAATCAGAACCGTCACCTGCCTCCACCTTTGATCAGTCAGGCTGAAGAGTCCAGTATGATCTGAGCCTACTGAAGAATAGCATTCTGGGTAATCAAAGGCATCAAACTGCTTTCATGGTATCTCTAGTCTTAACCTAAGGCCACGGAAAAACACAAAGCATTATTTCAAAGGTTTTTACAGGAACTTCACATGATTATTAACACTAACTAGAACCCTTTTCTCAGTCTCTGGAGCAATTTACAATTTTTAAAAAAAAATAAAAATGATGTGATGTGTATTTCCATCAACCCTTAGTCCATACCCGCTTTTATCACCTTTGTTGGCTCTTCATATAACCTGAACATTCTCATTACACAATAGAGTAAAGACTCATCTGGGCCCTAAAGCTGAAAAATTAGAAATCCGATTATTATTTTTTTTTACTTTACTATGTGTAAATGGAAACGTGGAGATTACAGATTTACCAATTTGTTTTGTTCACAAAAGTAGTGTAACAGATGAAAGATAGCTAAATAAATAAATAAACAGTGCCTAAAAATCAAAAATAATTAACATTGAAGAAGGGGGGTGTATGCTGCCTTCAGGGACCAACCAGAGGCTCTGTATATCTCAAAATTCACCACAGATAAAACCAACATCTTTTCCACAAATCAACAATGTGAACTGATAGATGAATTATTTCTGTGGATGTTTTTTTGGTGGAGATATTATCATAAAAGCGGTTGTGTCCATGTAGGAGTTCTGCGATTGCCATGTACCGATGCCATTTGACCATAATCGTTCTTCCCGGAGTTCATCGTAAAACATCGCATTTGCTTCGTTGTTGTTTGTCTTTTAATTGATGCTATTTTCCTGTCTCTAATTAAGAAGAAGATTTATGTCTACATCTACATCCACATGGTTCCTGACATGCTTTGAAAGATCAGTTGTCTTGTCATCATTCATTCATGCATAAGATTATGTGAAACACCCGAAACCATCAAAACTTATTTAAGATTGTTTGTTATATATCACCTCTTTCCCTTTCAGTGTTTCCATTATTCATTTTTGTTCATAATTACCTAGAATTTGTCCAGATGCTAGTTAATGGAAACATGCCAACTGTCTGACTTTGTACCAGCTGTGATGTAGGGTGCAACTCTAGTGCAACAGCAATGTGGAAACTCTGTCACCACTGTACCGAAACAGAATAAATGCATTTAGGAGAGAATTACCCCAGATGTCCAGGTTCTGAACTAGGATTATCAATGATGGAAGTAAAGGTGATGACATTTTAACTTCTGGACGTCTACCAGATCTCCAAGTTTTGGGTTTGCATTCCACCCTTGGTTGAACTGATGCAGTTTACGTTGGGTTTTAACCATAGATACAATACCATTTTCCATTTAGGACACAGGTGTCAAACATGTGGCTTGGGGGCCAAAACCGGCCCACCAAAGAGTCCAATCTGGCCCATGGTATGAATTTATGAAATGCAAAAATTACACTGAAGATATTAACAATCTCGGACATTAAAATCATTTTAGGTCAATTCAATCGAAAGTGGGTGAGACTAGTAAAATACCATCATTATAACCAATAAATAATGAAAAAAGCAAATTTGTTTCTTTGTTTTAGTGTAAAAAAGTCAAATTACACAAAAATTCTTACATTTACAGACTAGCCTTTTACAAAAAATTTGAATAACCTCAAACGTCTTAAGAGAAATATGTGGAATTGTACCAATATTCTACCTGTTATTATATGTTTTGTGTATTTGTAGATCCACTGTGATCTGTAAGTTGTGGCGCACATGTAAAAATGATAAACTAAGGTGTAATATTGTTAACATTACACTTGTTTTTCTTAAGAATTTTCAAGTTCACATTTGTTCATGTTGTGTTCAAGTACGGTTCGTAGATGTAAACATTTTCCTTACGGAATTTTACTTTTTTTTAAAAACATAGAGAAAACTTTGGCGTTGACGTTATTTATAAGTTCTTATCCTGTTATTTATATTATTTTACTGGTCCAACCCACTTTATATCATATCAGGCTATATGTGGCCTCTGAACTAAAGTAAGTTTGACACCCCTGATTTAGAATTAAGTCTACATGCATTTTGGGCCTAACCCTTCCATGCACTTGAAAATAGCATCCAGATCTACAGGATATTAAATGTTAAACAGATAATACACAAATACTACTTCATAGCTGAGTATGTTTAAGTGTTTACGTGTTTTTTTTTCATGTCTCCTCCATAGATTTTCAGAAATATAGGTTGAAAATGACAGTGTTTTATGGCCGACTGTGCAAGGGCCACCTCCCGCTGCATGTGCCACCCTGTCCTCACCTTGCTTCTAACCCATCTAATCTTCCTGCTCGGTCACTGCCGCGGTGTCTTCAGCGCCGATCCTTAGCCTCAAAGCAATTAGCTAGAGAACTGAAACCAGCTCATCAAATACTCTGTCCTGGGCCTGGCAGATTAAGGGGATTGGTTTGCGGTGGTGGTGGTGGTGGTGGTTGGAAGGCATCTAGGTGTTTTGAGTGACAAGTAGCTGTGTGTTCAGTGCCCACCCATGTCATTAGCAGGTGCTCTTTGAGTCGCTGTAATTCTACGAAGCCGGGGCCCCTGTTGTAATTGGCAGCAGACGAGGTAGTACGACACTTAGAGGTGCATTTTAAAAGGATACCATGAGAAAAAAAACACAGCTTGACAGTTCCAGACACATACAAAGGGATATTTCTGAACACGTCTGCTGCTGTTTTCAGCCACACTCTCAGGATGAGTGACTGGGGTCGGACGGCTTTAGCCACAGTCGATATGGGAAAGTGGTTCCTTCCAGCTCAGATCCTCCTCATGAGTCCAGAGCAGATCGGTGAGGAGCTGTAACTCCCCGCCGCTCCCTCCGGACTCACTCTTCAACCTTTCCCTCATGCCTCCCTCCCTCCATCCCGCCTACATGTCAGTCTGACTTTTTCATCCATAACATTCATGCCTTGTTACCAGTGTGTTCGCCACATTGTGTGTTCTGTGGTCACTGAATACACACCAGTGCTCGACTAATGTGGGTATGTTAGCTGTTTAATTTAATGTCTAATTTTGAGTTATGTTTAATGCAAATAAGCTACCAGTGGACGCCAGGGTCGTAGCATTCACCCACAACAAGAGAAACCCTCATGATACTGTGGAGAATGTCCACACTGCAGAACTGGAACTTCATCAAAGTATAAAACCTCATGTCTGGGAAACGTCTGTTTTTATCACCACCAAGCAACTTCCCTTCAGTTTGTTATTGGAAAATAAGCTTTTTGACAGTACAGTGTTTCAGATGGAATGCGATAAATATCTGTTGTGATGTGAACATGAACATGTGATGGAACATTTAAGCAAAGTAAAAAAAAAAAAAAAAAAAAAAGAAGCACAAACTGTTAATTTCAGAGTAAACTTATTGCTAATCAGAAGCAGAACTTGGTCAAATGTAGTCTTTTTTTCCCTCAATGACTAGACTTTTATTCCACTAGCTCAATTCGAACAAAGTTAGGATATTATGTAGAATCTGAACAAATAAGTGGCTGAGTCTTTTGATTATATTATATATCATGAGTTGCTTTTCCATTGGACAGACAGTATGCACAAAACTTTACTGATATTTACTAAATGTTGAAAAAACAGAAGTGCATAATGTCAGTTTTTCCATTAAATCACAAATGTGATGACTTGTTTATTATTACGATACGACACGAGAAGTCATTCCATAAACATGGCCACAAATATAAATATGTTGATTTACAGATACATTCATTATAATTATATATAACCCCTCTATCCTGTGCTAAATTAAAAAATTATTCGGTTTCCTGGTGTGTCCACACATACTGCACCATGCTTCTTTTAAAACTCTTCATCTTTGCTTGTTGTAATGTCCGTCAACATCCGTTTTTTTTTTTTAATCACATGACTCTAATTGCGGAAAATGGTCTTTCCATTGCAGTTTTGCGTGATATACCAATTGCACTATGCCCAAAAAACCACCAGCGCAAAAACTTTTAATCAAAAAACAAGAGTTTTGCTCAAATTGACGTTTTTACCATTAGGTAAATTTTTATGCACAAGTTATATTCGCTCAATTTGAGGGTCATTGAAAAAGCTACAGATGACAAGATATTAAAAGTCTTTGTAATTTTACATCTGAAATTGTCCCACAATTTGTAGATGCTTTTTCACAGATTAGTGAACTTCTGCCCATTTCTACATCTGAGACACACAGTCCCTCTACCCAATCATCCATATATGATCCAGATAAATAGTTACGAAATGTTCCTCCAGCTGTTTATTTTTTAGTAATACCTTTTTTTCTAGCCTATTATTGCCCCCATCCAAACTTTTTAGAGGCATCCTGCTGTCATTATTTTCAAAAATTTTTTCTAAGTATGGCTAAAAAATTGCAGTTTGAGCATTTTGCATAGTTTCTGTGTTCGACTGTGAATAAAATATGGGTGATTTTCATCTAGTATCATGGCTCTGGCCCATACAGAACCTCAGCAACGGTGATACCAGAATTATCACTGGTGGTTCGGACTCCCACTCAGAGGAATAAACAAAAAGACAAACTTGCACAGAGTTTGTGCAACATTTCTTGGTGAAATCGTAGTGGTTGTTGACATGGTCATCCTACATAAAGACCACCGCTTGTAAGTCACACTACACATGGTGATTTTCAGTCATATAGTGTATCTGTATATACATATTTACGCAGTGAATGTGATTCTGGGTTTGTGTGATGTGTTGTTTTGGCACCATGACTCACCGATTATACAGGTGTTATTTTACCATAAACTTGATGGATGGTTGGTAAGCATAATACTCATCCCAAATCTCCTGCAGAGTAACCTCACCGCTTAGACAGAGTTGTCTGATACTCTAAATTAAGTTGGATTGTTCAAGTCATCTTCCTTTAAAATCCACCGTTTTCATGAAACCTTAAGCCGTCATGGATCTTTCACTTCAGGTTTGGCTCGTAACTGGAGACGGATACAGCCCAAATACATCCATTAGGCTACATTTAAAAGGGAACATTTTCTAGTTTCTGTTTTCAACATGTGGCTGCAACACAATTTCACCCCATTAGTTCAAAAATGGCTCAAATTTAACCCTAAAAGCTGTCACTCAAGGTTCAAACAGTACATATTACATGGAGTCTCCTCATTGTCAGTCCTTTCCATTTCTGCTCGAAGCCTCTTTTTTTTTTTTTTTGCAGTGCAGATGGAGGCTGCAGACGGTGGAGTCGGCGTGTGTGCATACATCTATTTGTGTATGTACGTAAGCGCTTTGTGAGCCCCAACACAGATCAGCTCTACAGCGGCCCGTACACACATGCAGAGAAACAACCCAGAACACACACAACCGTCAATGTACACGCTTCAAACACAAGTGGGGAAACCCTTGTTTACGTGTTTCTTCAGTCTTGTCAGCGTTGTTACGTCTCTGCTCGCATTGTAATTGAGTTTGGAGCTGGCCGCCGCTGTCATTCACACATACACACTTGTGGAGCCGCAAACACGAGCACACAACTGCAACTGGTGTGAAATCCATTGCAAAGGAAATCCTCAGCAAGAGAGCTGACAGCGGGGATTAGCTGCAACTGTCTTAAACTGAGTATAATAATGACATAGGGTGCAGACGCTGTTTTAATATGTGTGTGTGCTTGCTACAATTTAACGTAGGGAAAAGGAAAAAAAAGACAGAAATGCTGGCTGTTTAGATCTGGATGCACATTTTGGGCAGCAGTCAGCTTTCAAAGGGATGTGATGGAAAATAAAAATATATATACAGTATGTAGGAGTGTTTCAGCTGCGGATGCTTGTGAGTTGGGTCCCACTGGCTGTGTTGTCGACTTTGGTTTCTCCTCAGCTGCCGTGCACACAGCGTCACCTCAGGGATGCTCTCACAAAGAGAGTGCCTAATGAATGTGGAAAATGAGAATACCAGTTTGATGAACTCTGTTACTCAATTAGTGCAATTAATTTTCCTGTGGCGCCGCTGAGTAAAATTGAGTCACGGATGATTGAGCCACTGTTTCGCTATCTTATTTTATTTTTAGGCAGCTGCTCGCTGTATGTGTGGCTGAGTCTGTGTGTGTGCGTGTGCGTATGAGCGAGCCAGCGAGGGGAAGAGATTTTCAAGGGAGTCTCATTTTGTTTGTGAATGGAAAAAGAAATTGTGTTCTCGCTTGTTCGCTGCACAAGACTAGATTTGGCCTTATCTCTTCTAAGCTAATACTGTTCACGTCTGATTTAGCCTGCATTGAATTACAATTGGCTATGCATCGGAGAGATGGGAAGACTCTGAAAAAGGTCGATTCGCTCTGATATTCTAAAAAATGAGGTGATAGGCTGGAGAGAAATAAAATAAAAGTTATTTAATGTGATCTGAGGAGGATTTGCGAAGGACCCTCAGAGCAACGGCTTTGCAGAATTTAGCTCGACAAGAAATGCTCAAACATCTGTTAGAGTTCAACACCAACTCTGTAAACAGAATTATGTCTCTGCAGCGCTGGTAATATGATTCCCATGCTTGAGTTAAGCTCTGCCTCATTGTACTTGTCCTTTGAACTAGAATTAAGATGGAGATGTTTTCATTCTATGGGTCAGTGCTGCTGTCTGAATTTACTAAAGATGTGCAGTGAAAAGCTTTCCTTGGAAATGTATGTGTTTGTAGGAGTTTCCATTTCAGATCACAAAATGTTAGGAGAACAGTGTGTTTATGAATGTCGATATAATTCCCATTATCACCCTATTTTGTGCTTAATATGGTTATGATACTTAAGTGTGGTACACACATAAAGATAATCGGGCTGTTTTTGTCCCGATGTTCCCCCTTCCCAAGCAAGGATGGCAAGCGCCAGATTATCTTATGTTTTATAAGATTATCCTATAAGATCATCCTGTAGTCTGAGGTGTGTTAAGAGGGAATTTGTCCAGATAATCGGCTCCGAAACAGGTTGGGGCCGACAATCGTAAATATTAAACTTGTTCAATATTCACGACCAAAAGCCGATGACTCCCGAATTGTGACGTGGAATGGAATGTAGTCAATAAAGAAGTGAGCTGACTGAGGAACAAGGAAGCAGGCGTAAATAAAAGCAAGCATGGCCGACCTGAAACGTAAAGTTCGATGGACCTCAGAAATGGAGGACCAGCTCGTGGAGCTGTGGGAAGCCCGAGAATGTCTATTCAGAGTCTACGCCAAGTTGTACCACAACTGAAACGACATGTTGCGTGTTGTGTTTTCTGGTTGTTGCTATGTTTCTTCTTTGTTAGATCACGTTTGATCACTTGAGATTTCTGCCTTGGAGGACTAGATTCTAGATGGGTATGGGACAGAATCGTTATGTGTGAGGTGTGCTGTGTTAAGGTTATCGGAGCACACCACACACAGTACGATCAAAACTGTTCAATGCATGATTTTTGATCTTCATGTGTGGGGTCAGTAACAGATAAAAAATCTCTTCAGATTTAGAAAATCCTTATGTGTGTACCCCGCTTTAGGCATTTCTACTGCCCGTATCAACTCGTCTTGCTTCAGCTTGGCACGGATTGACTTGGTTGGAAACATATAACGGGGAAAGAGGGAAATGTGATAACCTCCAAAATGAAACATCATATTGAGCTTTTTTTCAGGTGAAAATGTGGTTGTGAATGGAAAGAAATAGCCAACTTGAATTGTAGATCGTTGAAAAATGTTGACACATACATACTGATGCAGCTGGTCCAACCTGTGATCTACATTGTTCTGTACTGGTTTGGCTTGGAAACCTAGAAATAGTATCAAATAGAATCTGGTGCTTCCTACTTGCATGCAGTGTAAAAAGCCATCATAGGAATAATACAATTTGTTACAATTTCCCAATTTTTTTTAACCTATTTAGTTAGAAGCTGAGTATTCTGTGGACTAGCTTATAATTGTAAAAACATGTGGAATGACGGAAAGTCTCAAAATAGTTTATTTTGAATATGCAACAAAACAAAAGTAATCCTACTTAGTCCTTAGAAATAAAACAGATTGCAAGAAAACATGAAAAAACGTACACATATACATGAAAACAAAGTATGACTTCATTCGCACATTATATGAAAAATCAAAATAGTTAACCTCACTTGTCATCTTCACATACACATACATACACACCTATATTGACATATCAGAAAAGTAAATAAATTCATACGTCCTTGAAGGCAACACAAAATGAATACACTGTGAAGTAAACAACAAGATAAAGTGAACAACAACAAATACTAGGAATACTGAAAAACATAAAGTAAAACATAAAAATCGAATGTAAAGTAAATGATGCAACAGGATGAAAAGGGTGTAAAAGACATAATTTATGACACACTTTTGTAAATTTGTTCCTGACGAGGCACAGCATTGATTTTTTTGGGGTCTTAAATTGGAGAGAGAGGTAAGATAAGATATTCCTTTATTTGTCCCACAAGAGGAAATTCCAGGTGAGTGAGCATGGTAGAAGGAAAAACAAAAACACATGAAATGCTAGTGGAGGGTGTTATCAGAACATATCAACTCCTATTCTTGATTTGCTGTAGAAAACCAAGGGTAACAAACAACATCCACCACAACAAAATGTCCGGTTTGCAACCCAACATCACAAATGAGTCAGCAGACAGATGTTTCCAAATATGGTGTTCAAAGAATCCAGGCCAGAGGTTTAATGAATGAGTACTTTCATGCACGAATGAGAAGACTCCATGACACCTTCTAAACCAAATAAAGCCTGTGAAATATGCAAAAATCATCAGCTCAGTGATGAATCTGCTGCTGAGTTCCACAGTTCAGGACCATGGACAGCGCACACAATACTACTGATCAGATAAATACATGCTACTGGTCTGGATCCACAAAAAACAGTTTTATGGGTTCTTGAAGACTTAATTCAGTGCTGCAGCAGCCTACAAATGTTCTCACATGTCATATTTCCACTTCCACTCCTACTTTTCCGTGTAATGCATGAATTTCACAAAGAAGATGTCCCTTTCGCATAAAGGTTGGACATTGTAATTTTGAGGCATTTTACTGAAATTGCTACTTTCCCCACTAACACCTCTAATTCTAGTGCTGCTAACACTCAGTGCACTGAATTTAGATGCCTTTTCCTTGAGGAACGCTCATTTAAAGCCCATACTTATATATAATTTGTCAAATTACCAGTAAAAAGCTGTAATACGCTGTTGTTTGTACATTACCCACGCCATTGCCAGTTCTATGATAATTTGGTTTTGGTAAATTACATTGATCATTATTACAGGGAAGTGTCTGAGTTTGTGTTCATAAATCTGTATGTTGTTACTCTCATTGCTTTGTTTCTGGATTGTGGCTTTGTTCATTTGTCCTGCTGACTTAATCTGGCCTCACATGGTCTTTATCTCACAACAGACCTGTCTTACAGGTGCAATTCAGACTTAAATGGTATTACTGTATCTGGTTCACTTGCATCTAGAATTAATGTTATTAGTTCCATTTATCTTCCTGAGATGTGGGCAATTTAGCAGGAAAAAAAAAAAAACTTGGAGGCTTTAGTTTAGTAATTTTCCCAGTTTAACAAATTTATACATGGCTTGAAAAGTACTGTGTAATGCTAAATTGGATAATCAGTAGCCTGATAGTGTGTCCAAGTTGTAACTTAAATTAATTGTGTGTTCACAGACATTTGTTACATTTTACACCTATTTCTCTCTCACAGTGTTGTTTGTATCAAAGCAAAAAAAAAAAAAAAAAGATCAAAACAAATCCACATTGGCAAATCATTGAATTTTGAGTGTTTTGATTTGAATTTTGAATATTTGTGTTTTTAGTATAAAATATCAGAATTTCTGACTGGCAACGAGACTTTAGGATAAAGATAACGGCACTCTAAAAGTCTAAAAGTTTCATTTTAGTTGATAATATTCATCACAATAAATATTATGTTATGATTCTTTGTTCTGAAACTTTAAAAAAGCAGATTGTGATTTGAGGTTTTCAATTATTTGTCAAAAGTACAAGACAGAAATAATACCAAAGACTTCAAAAACATAACAAGACCAAGCCAAAGGTCATTAATTAGTTTTTTTTTTTTTCTCATTTTATGTCTTCTAATTTTGTATTTTAATTTAATGTCATGAGGGCCATTTCGCAAGATAAAGACAAAAATAGCATGAGTTTCCTGTTTCTTTCTTTTGTTTCTTAAGGCACAATCTTTTAATTAAGCTTTTATTATGTGGTGTTTTTCTTCATTTTCTTGTTTGGTACCTTATTATTATTATTATTATTATTATTATTGTTGTTGTTGTTGTTTCTGTTGTTATAGATGCAGTAAGCTGAAGGCTGTTGGCTTATCCAACATGAGTTAAAAGTAAAGAGAATGAATCTTAATTTGAGTTTTGATTCAACAAGTTCATATTCAGAAATGGGGATAAAACAATTAAACCAGTTTTTTTGTTTGTTTGTTTGTTTGTTTGTTTTTATGACATTAAAAGACGTTAAATTAAAAATAAAACATTTAAACACAAAACTAAACAAAAAAATTCAACAAAATAAACCAAATAGACCAAAGAAGACAAATATATCACACCAATATATTATTGTGTCAAATTATATCATTACCGTTCTATTTCCCAGCCCTAATACAAGTCGGTGTTACAAAATGTCCATATTATCATACATTTGGCATTAGTGAGAACACATACAGATGGCAAAACTGTTGTACAAATATGATCATTATAGTACATCTGGCAGCGTTGGTGAAGGATGTTGAGTTGCACCCACAGCTGAAGCGTCAGCCAAGAGCTGGCCTACTGTTTTTCCTGTAGCCGTCCATCCTGAACATCTCATCAGACATGGTGGCTCAGTGTAAAGTCCTCATTACTGTTAGGGTTATTAAAATCACCAGTTGTATCTAAAGGTCAGCGTTTCTCATCAGATTTCCCACCTCGGTCGTTAAGTAGGAAACGTGGCCGGTTAGAGGGGTCTTTATACTACTGATAACTCCCCAGAGTCTGAGGTCCAATCTGGCCTGATATCAGCGTTATGCCGATGCCATTTGGCCAGACCAGCTTCGAGCCGCCCTCTCAGACCTGTTACCATGCAACCACGTCAAAGTGCCTGGCATAGGACGGCCAACAGGCGGGCACCCGGCATGCCCGCAGATGGTAGGGCGGTCAGAACAGGCTGTGAGAATGGTGCCCCTCGCTGTTGACACACATACATAGTCACACACATGCACGGAGCTGCCGACTGTTGCGTTGCGTGCGAACAGCCAAGCGGGCTCCACTCCCACTCTGCTTCTCCATCAGGCTAATTATTGTGACTTGCGTCGTAGCTGTGAGGAGACGATCTCCGGTCACGTTCTGAAGGTGGAGCGTCGCATCTCTAAGCGTCTCTTCTAATTTCCTAGACGCACACATAACAGGGCTTTAGGATGCATTGCATAGACGGTGAAAAGATGAGCTTGTTTTGTTTTGCAGAATGTGTAGAACTCCACCTTCTTTCTCAAGTCAGCCTGCACAGAGACTTAGACAAACACGGATTTGAGTGACAGGTGGATGCTTGGCGATGCCAGCGTGGTCACGGTTGGCAGGCAGCGGTGACAGTCGTCCTGCTGCCACACAAGCTGCTCTTACTGGTATAACTGCATGTGAGTCCAGCCTGGTCACTCCTCCCTGCGCCTTACTCCATCCATCCATCCATCCCTCCCTCCATCCATCCATCCGTTCGCCTGACTCTTCATGAACTACCACTTCCTCTCCTCTCGTTTCCCAATTTCCTCCTTCTTTCTCCCTTCATTTACAGTCACTCCCCAACCTCCCCCTTCCTTTCATCTCCACCACCTTCCCTTTCACTGAAAACTTTGAGAGAGCACCCGAAGATAGAAGCAGGCTCTGACTAAATACGCCCGTCTTATCAGCTTTCGTGGCTACTCAGACAAGAATGTATTATTTTTCACCAAATCTAATTCTCTTTAAGAGCATTTCTGGTGCTGAGTTCAGCTGGTGAACTCTTACTTGGTTTTAGGCGGTCATATGAATGTGTTGAAGTCGTCTTACAATGCAGCGTTACATCATCTGGCTTAATGCCTCTTTGGCAAGCACACATTACTGGAGGATTACTTTGTAACGTGAACGGCATACTGGGCCATGGAAGATAAAGATAAAGGTTTGAGAAGTTATTTTACCAAAGCAAAGTACTGTTACCTGAAGTGCACTCTCACTGTAGGAAAAAATAATTGTTGTTCAATCTTATTATTTGCATTCCTACAAAGAACAACCTCTATCAGGTCTGGCAGAAAATAAATGTCGCATTAATGGAGCCAGAATGGTAATGTCATGAATGCAGCTTAAGGGTAAGTCAGTAAAACTTGCAGACTAACGACTGCCAGACCACCAGCTTTGCGGAAAACATTGATGATTTGCCACTAGTCCCCCATGAGCCAAATAACCAACAGCAAACCCACTGGCTGTTACCGTGGATACATCTGAAATCCACTCACACAGGTTGCATGCAGAGTTTTTCTAAAGGCTACCTCCACACTTTTGGGTGAATAATGCTTACACTGCAAAATGAAGCTGACATCTTCCCTGGATTTGAAGTTGAATTGGTTCCTTAAATGTGGCACAGGATTTTATTCATGTTCAACTTCAGCCTCAGATAAACACAACTGGAATTCAGATCCATTTAGATCTAAGTTTCGGCCTTGAGAGTCCACATTTTCATTTTATTCCATTGTTACCACCTGGTATGGAATTTGAGACTGTTGCCGTAGGGGATTATTTAATTTCTTTGTGTGTAGTTTCTGTTCTGCTCTAACAGAGGCTATTTATTCAAGCAAATGTCTCAAAATGAACATCTTATCCAAGTAAAATTACAGATTGTAGGACACAAAATTTGGCACAGTACTAGTAATAAAAGAAGATGAGTGTAATGTGAATAAACCATAGACTGCAGGCTGCACAGATGGGCGTAGTGACAGCCCCCCAAAAGTGAAGGAAAGCTGTTAGCACAGCTGTGATTGGTTGTTGCACTACATGGCTATCACTGGTTCATTAGCTGCATAAAAACAGTCTCAGTACCACTAGTTTAGTGGATTAACTGTGTGCAGCATTTCTTTTTGATGCTCAAAAATGTTTTCACAAAAATCTCTTGTTCGGTTCAAGTCATATATCTGCAGCACTTAAAATTAATGGTTTGTGCAACATCAGCTCAAAAACGTGTCTGAAGTAAAAGCAGAATGTTTGCCCACTTATAAAGCTAGCAACATGATATTCATTTTCTTTACATTCATTTCAGCAGCAAAAATTGTATGTGGTTTTCGCTTTGTTCAGAAACTAAAGCTGCTGGATAAACGTACTGAAGTAAAAGGTGTCATCTGAAATCTGGGTTTCGGCAGATGTCAGCCACTAGCGGTTAGCCACATTGGTATAACAACCAATCATAGCAGGCCGTCTGCCACACCACCAATATGACTACTACCACTTCAGGTTATCTTTAGATTTCATCCACTCTAGCGTCAATACAGATGAGGCTACAACTGCCCCCTGGTGGCTGGATGCAGAACACGGCAGAATTGTTTGTCAGTTTTAGTCAATGGGACATGAGCCAAACCTCAAATTAAAAATACACATCTTATAATTGTTTTTCCCCAATGGTGATTTCTATCTTTTTGGTTAGTTTTCCTCAACCAACACCATTCTGATCAGTTAACAATTAGTGAATCATTTGATATAACAGATGATTGACAGCTGTAATGACCAATCACAGTCAACATGCCCTATTCAGTTTGTGCCACGCTGGAATCACCTATAGAATTACAAATACTCTAAACATCCATTAGGTCTAAATCGATCTTTCTCCACTGCGTTGACCTTAAATATTTACTTAACTGGTTCATTAGTCCATTTTTGCAGCCTGTGAAGTTCTGCAGTTAATATATAGCCAGAAAATTGCACTTGCATAATTTACAGCCTCTCTCTCTCTGTACTTAATTGAATAAAGTCTAAATATGCGGTTGCCTCTGCATTTCCTCCCATTAGATATGTAAGCGTCGGAGTTGGAGTTGTGTCTGTAGTTTTTTCAGTGTTGATCCCCAGCGTTAAAAGATTAATGCCGCAGGTGTCGTTTTCCTTTTTCTTCCTCTGCGCCTTTATTGCCCCAGCTCCTTTTGGCAACCCATCCATCCATCCTGCGTAGAGGTGTGTGTTTGAGTGTGTTTGTGCGTGAGTGTGTGTAACAGCTCAAGAGGCCTTCAGGTCCTGTACTTTATAGGTCTTGGCTTATCTATGTGATTTACAGTCCGCCACTGTGAGCAAGAGAGTGGCAGACAAGGCACGCTATCGATCGGCAGCCACCACACGGGGGAGGAGTTGCGTGTGTCTGTGTGTGTTTCTGTGTGTGTGTATGTATGTGTATATATATATGTTGGTGTGTTTATGTGCGCCAGACAGAATATTACATTAGGGCAAACTTGGCTTCTGCTGCTCAGGCTGTGTCCTAATTGTCAGGCTGGAAAACAGATGGCAATGAATGCTATGTCTCCTCTTGGTTCCCCGCTGTCCGTGAAAACACACAAACACAAAAATGAACACAAACTTTCATATTACAATTCAACTCCCCTCCACTGCCACCACCACATGAAGTGATTTATGCTATGCAAAGTTATTGCACTGGGCCCTGGGTTTTGGAAACGGGCTGTCTCTTTCAGTATGGCATCCTGATTTTGTTTGCAACAGAGTGTGTGTCAGAGTGAAGGTCTGTTGAGGGACATGGCACCCGTGGGTGGTGTTTTAGCTCAGTGTGTGTGCGGTATCGCTACACCTCCACATCACTGTAGCACTGCAGGGTTGCAGCTTATCGCCCCGGCATCCTCCATACTGTATCTCTCTCGAAGACTCAGACACACAGAAGTGAACACAGGTTGTCAGGGAACACCTGCAGATCTTACACCACACGTCCCTCTCCGAAGCGTATTTGTCGGTAGAGGTCTTTTGTCTGCCACATACAAGTGGGAGCGGTGGCGTCACGCCTATTGGAGCCAAGGAGGGGGGTCGGTGAGTCTGGATTTTTTTCTGCTTCAATTTTATTTTTAGCCGTCTTGTATCTGTAAGGATTTCTGAAGGTCTTTTGCCCAAAGAATTATGTTTTTGAGGGACTAAATGTACTTAAAAACTCATGAAACTTTGCAGATACTTCAAAAGTGTAGATAAGTTATATATTATTGTTTCACCTCCAGGCCTTTTTTACCAAATTATAATTTATGTTCAGGTTGTAATATTTTTTTTTTTTACTATTTATAGTTGTGTTCAAGCAAAACTAGCTTGCTTACTGTTATGCAGCATTACATCTCATCCATAAAACTGCACCTTATTGCAGCTCTCTCCTCTCAGTCCCAATTAAAACACTAAATATAAATACAAATGTATATCAAACCTGTAATGGAATCTGTGCTGTAATAGAAAAACAAAGACTTTTTTCCAAACTTCTTTGTTGAGACACAGAGTAGATCAGTAGAAGAGCATCCAGGTCTGATCAGTGATTGGTAAATACAGCTGTCAGTCATGGATTTAACCCTCCTACCTGTCTGAAAACACCACTGATCATCCCAAAACTGTGAATCATAAGGTTCATTTTCTACTGCCTGAAAACGCAGGCAATGAGTAGATACAAAAGTCTCATGTCGTCTCAGACTGGAAAAATAATATACTCTTAGGTAATTATGGTTTGGTTGGCAGGCAGTGTAGATTTCTCTTTTCTGTAATTTTTTTTTCTAATATTTTCTCAGATTTCAATGTTGTTGTTGTTGTCATCTACATCTTTCTGACCTCTAGTGCAACATTGACACAGGAAGTGATTTTTTTTGGTTTACTTTTTGCAACATCTCAAGGCGTCTCAAGGTGAAGAAAATCTGGCCAGTTTTGGTTTGATTAGACTGTTAAACCTGCTGAAATTTTTGAAGCAGGTGAAGTTGCATTAATAGTTCCATTGAATTCTCACAAAAACATGGTGATAATGATAATATTCAAAATATACTTTTAATCTAATGATGATGGATCTTTGTTCAGTCAGTTTTTATTGGTTAATAGGGAAGACAACGCTCTGTGAAGCTTTATTATAGACGTAAGTAAATGTTTTTTTCAAGTCCCAAATCAAGCCAAAATGAAGGTTTGTGTTGCTTCCTTGAGTGGGAGTGGAAGAACTTTGGACTTATTGACAGAAGGAAAGGTGAAGCTGTGGGTTTGGTCATGTGACCTGTGATCTGTTTCACATAGATCAGAACAGACATCAGATGCATGGCTCTGACTGAAACATTAAAATTCCACTTTGTTTGTTACTGATTTATTTTTTGTTGTATGACTTGAGGATGTTTCAAGTATTTAAGTCGCTGGGTTTAACTCCATATTTTGCTTTGTTTTTATTGTGGCTCCTCGTGCCATAGTGTGCCCACACAGCCTACATGGCATCTTTCCCGGTTACCAGCTGCAGTTTGTCCAAGGCTTTGTTATTTTTTATTTTTTTAACAAGGACTTACATAGAACAATGTAACTGAAAAAAGGGAGTAGTAGAACATTAAAAAAATTGCTTCATTGTGAATGTATTTAATGCATTAAATTTATGCAATTTAACGTATCAAGTTCTATTTATTTCATTCAATCTTAAACATGAAGCTCAAGTTTTATGTCATTTAATTTTAATGTGAGACTATAACAAATAAAAGTGCAATTTGGCTGAAAAAACACCCCCACTGACTACAATATTTTAACTCAAATTGGTGTGTACTGACATTAAACCTTCCGAGCTTCTCATTTGCCAGTTTATTTTATATTTCATATGACAGGATTTGTGTTATTTTATTTCTTAATTTATGGTATTTTTAACCTTGGCCAGTTACTTGAAAACAAAAAATCAGTCAGATCCAAACAGTGAGTAAAACAGGTGTAGTTTAATTTACTTTGGTTCAGTTTATTTATTAGTGCTTCTGTTTTAGGAGTCTCAAAGTATCCACTAAAAGGCATTGAAGGCCAGTGTGTGAATGCATTTGTCAAGCATTATGAATACCATAAAAGTAGAAATATACTATATATGTACAAGTCAATTGACCACTTTTCCTAGGCCACACAAAGCTTGACATTCTGACTGAACCATAATAATTACATCATACAATACGATTCCACACTGAACCAGACAATGGTATTAAAATGTACATGCTTCGTTTTATATTTATGTGTTCTACAGAAGGACTTGAGGCTGTCAAACGTCTTATTTTGTCAAAGTAATCACTGAAGATCTGGAACAGCAGCAAAGTTTCAGATGGAGTTATCAAATTCTAACCAAAACGCTCCCAAGTAAACATTTTTATCTCTGATGACTGTTTGATTTTCTGTTCAGTACCGAATGTTTCCAGTGACACGCATCAGGAATGAAGTGAATATGAATACTAACTCTTTAAAGTCCTTTTGTGTGAAAAAATGGAGAGACAAATGTTCAACCCTACTTATTAATCCTGGTATTATTACTAAAGCCTCTCAACATACAAAGCTTTGCAAAAGCACTGTTGATAGATTATTAATATACTTGTATTAGAATTTGAGCAGATCTATTGCTTGAAGAGTGCAGAATTTTTCAGTGTCATTCTGTTCTTGCTTTGGATTTGAAGCCCATATTTTATTTGCTCTTGCTGATGAAACCACTTAAACTGAGCACTGTTGCACAAGAAATGGATAAAAATAAATAGAAACAGATATAGTTCTTACATAAAACACAACATGTCCGTTCACTGCTTCATTTTAACAAACCTCCTTCTGTTCAGTGGGTGCACTGACCAGGTCATTCAAAGTGGATTTCATCTTCAGGAAAGTCCAAAATACAGAGCCCACTGGAAAAAAGAATCCACGTCATCCTTTAAAGTGGTTTGTAAGTTTGTTTGTAAGTGGTTTGGTTTTTAATAAATGAAGCGCAGTGATTTGACTCATATTAGTTGAGTGATGAAATCCACACAAACATCAGTCAGATTAACACATGCTATTTTGGTTGTGCAGCTGTGTTTGTGCTCAGAGGTGTGTGTTTGTTTTTTTTGTTTTTTTTCATACACGTACGTGAAGTATGCACGCTTCTAATTTCACTTTGTGACAATATGTGTGCGTACTTTCCATCGCTGTACGGGGCTGTGCATGTGTATTCTCAGTTGGAGTGTGTGTTTTGGCAGCCTACTACTGCCTTTAGTTTCAGAAGTGTTTCATTCAGAGCCAGATGAAATCCCTCCTGCCTCTACGGCGGCGATCAGACGCTGTATCATGCAGTCGTCGCCGCAGGCTAACACATACACAGCCTCACACAGGTGGATTCTACTCCTGTGGATGTGTGTGTGTGTGTGTGCAGTCAGTAATATAGCTGAGGAGCTCATTACACATCCCCAGCTCCCTGTGCTTTCATGAGCGTCATCTTCTCTGAGAGGGGGGAAAAATAGGCATGTGGGGAGCACAGAAAGGCATAAACGAGCAGATAAGAAGACAGAAAAACACACAAGAAGTGCACGAATATAAATGATGAGTGATTTGAAAGTGTTGTGAGATGAAAACGGGCAAATGGAGTCATTACATGCAGGTATGTGGCACATTCTATAAGTGATATCGCATGAGTGTACTCTATTCATAGCTGAACAGAGCAAGAAAACCTTATGGAATATCAGGAACATCATAGTGAAAAGGAAACTGGGACTGAATATTCAAGACCTTCGAAAAGCCTGGAATGAAGTTTGTCTTTGTTGGCAGTAAGTAATTATTGCCATATCTAAACTTTGGCTGTTGGTTGATAGAAAAAGGGTGGCCGGCCATTACAAAAGCAGCAAAACAGGGTTAATATTGATATAGATGGTTTGTTTTTATCTTTGTCTTATATGTTGGGAATTAAACATGTAAACGGACATGTAGGAAATAATGTTTTCTTAAGCATGACACCTCATTTACCTCTTTCTGCACTTGGTCCCTGTTTTACCAGTCATATAAACAGGTCTGACATTATCCTGTATCATGCTGAAATCCATTACAATCCATTTTATTTATGTAGCACATTTAAACAACAAGAATTTTTCCAAAGTGCTGCACACAGAAACGTAAAAACAATAAAACAAACACAAGAAAATACACTAAAAACAATAAATAAGTACATGAAACTACAACAATGCTATAAATAAAACAAAATCAAATAGTTAAAAGTAATAAATAAATAAGACACAGAGAACCACACAAGGCGGTAATAGAGGTAAAGGTTATCTAGGTGGTTCGTCCAGTTCTTGTGTGATGGTACGTACAGGATGTGGTGACAATACCTTTCCAAAAAAAATGTCAGGAGAGAACTTTTTGTGGAACATGTGTGCATGAGGATCCACACTGTATTAATACGACTAAACCTTTACAAAACAAAACAGGCAAAAAGACATGCCTTTGTCCAAACTTACCATTTTCAGGGTGTAGCAGCAGGTAGTTGCTGTTCTTTAATGTTACATAAGCAGCTTTCAATATAATAGAACAATCCTGCCACTGCATGAGCAAAATATTCACTTTTGTTCCAACAGAGTACGTCCAGCGAGTCTGACTAAGCGTTAGCTAACTCCAAGTCGGAGCTAACAACAGTCTTAGTGGCCCACATCAATGATAACAGACACTAAAAACATATTGAATCTTGAACCACGCAAAAGCATCATATAGTCATCTTTGAGTATGGAAAGGAGGCTTTAAAAGGCATCCAACTGTTTCTGCTATTTATTGACAAGTGTGTTTGAAAAGAGCTTGTACACTCATGTATTTGTAGAGGACACCACATTTTCTCTTTGAAAACCTTAATCCTTGCTGTTCTAAGCACATTTCTCAAGCTTAGCATAAAAAAGCAGATGGCATGAACACCCATCCATATGTCTGATTGAATCTTTAATATGTAGCTAATATTTCTTCCAGGGGTCAGTCATTTGTTGACAGTGGATAACTTCATTTCCAAACTAACACTGTTTTTGGTCCCCTCCATCCACACTTAGGGCTCATTTATGCTCTACATTAAAGACGCAGATGGATACAGCCGGAGCGTTCTGTCCATCTTCTGCGAACATTACATACAGGGTGGGGAAGCAAAATTTCCAATATTTTGAGGCAGGGATTGAAAGACAGTGTATGACCAGTTAGTTTATTGAAAGTCATGAGAATTTATTTGCCACAAGAAAATGTACATAATAGAACATATTTTTATTCTATGTGTCCTCCTTCTTTCTCAATAACTGCCTTCACACGCTTCCTGAAACTTGCACAAGTGTTCCTCAAATATTCGGGTGACAACTTCTCCCATTCTTCTTTAATAGTATCTTCCAGACTTTCTCGTAATAGTTTTGCTCATAGTCATTCTCTTCTTTCCATTATAAACAGTCTTTATGGACACTCCAACTATTTTTGAAATCTCCTTTGGTGTGACGAGTGCATTCAGCAAATCACACACTCTTTGACGTTTGCTTTCCTGATTACTCATATGGGCAAAAGTTTTTGAAAAGGTATGGATAATAGTGTTAGGTATGATTATGACATCAATATATGTTTGGTTTCAAAACAATTGATGTAGTGCCTGCTGAGAAAAAACAACTAAACGTTCATTGTAAATTTTGATTCCCCACCCTGTATGTAATTCTAATCTGTTTTCCGGGAACTTGCGGATGCATACCCAGGCGGAGAATACGGAGCAGTACCACTGGGAACCATGGAGGCAGCATTGAGTTTTGAAGACAATAATTTCCATAAATAGTGGAACTTTTCAAAGAGCAACTGTGTTAGTTAGTGAAAAACTACCCACATATTTATGACAACTACCCTTCTCAGTATCAACATTAGTATCCACATCAGTAATACCTCCTCTGCCGTTGCCATGTTTGTTATTATTGACTTGATTCTTCTCAAAAAACTTTACACTTCTTTGTGATATTTGGCAAGTATGGTTAATTAAGAGCTGCGCCTTCTGGTGGATTGATTGTGAAACGCTCATTCCAACAAACTGGATGTACGGAAGTATGAAGGCAGTGACATGTGACTATATCAGAGATGGACATACCTATTTACGTACGTAAAGCAACCATAAATGAGCCTTTACTGACCGTACACTGAGCTCATACTATAAACCAGCTCCCATTACCACACAGACTCACAAAAATCGTACATATTAATCCTTTAACCACAGTAAAAGTACGACAGTAATTGCAGGCTATGGTATGCGGTGAGAGGAGCCTTTAAAGATGGTGGGATTTCACACTGTGCCCACTTAAGCTGAGTATTATTGTTTGAATTAACAGTCCATTACTGATTCACACGTATAGTTATTGGCTAAATTAAATGTAAAATAAAAAATGTATGTTCAGACACACACGGCCTATTGCTTTACAGCTGGAGTCCTGTAAATTGTACTGATTTTTTTTTTTTTTTTTCCCCTTTCAGTGTTGAGTTGTGTGTGTTTTGTGGTTAATTTGCGTATTTTGCTGTGGATGCCGGAGGGTTGAGTGTGGCTCTTTGGCTGCGTGAATATGCACATGCTAAGTGTTTTTCAGCATATGTTTAATGCGTGTGACCATGTGTTTTGACCTTAATATCCCAACTCTTTTCTAATTAGTTTGTTTATCATCAGCTCTCAAGACCTCCCCTCTCTTTCATTTCCCACTGCAGCTTCCAAACACACACAGACACATTGGCAGCCTGTACACATAAAGCAAGTTGTGTATTTGTGTGTGTGTGTGTGTGTGTAAACCTCTGTTTGCGGCTCTGACAGATGTACGTGTGAGTATGTGTGAATGGCTCACGAGTAATGGCCGGTGGCAGGTAGAGGGGTGATGGATTGCCTGATTAGTGGTCTGGCAGGGCTCTCCTCACAGATGGGCTGTTAGATGTGGGCATCTGGCCCTGACATGCGCACATTCACACACACAGACAAACACACACACACACACAAACTGTATAGACAGATAAAGTGTATGATTACACACACTTAAACGGATGCACCATACCTGTGCATATGAACTCTACCGAGACGGAGATGCTCAAATAAAAACTTTTCCCCTTCTTTCACCATCTGTTCCTCTTCCTCCCGTCCTTCCTGTCTTGTCCTTTTCTCCCCCCCCCCCCCCTCTCAGTGTGTCTCTCTCTCTCTGCGTTCCCGTCCCCGTGCTTTGCTCGTTAGTCAGTGTAATTACTAGGGAAGGGGAACAGATTAGGGCGTTTACTCGCCAGGATGTTTACATGCGCAGGCACACATGCTGCCCCGATCACCATGTAGGGGATTAAGCACCAACACACATGCACACACACAGTTTATACTCAGAAACACAGCGGACAGAGGCACAACGTAACACACACCTGGCTTCACAGTGCAGATCCAGTAAGAGAGCTGAAGCGTAAATGCACAAATGTGACGTACGCTTATTAATTATATATTCACACACTTACAATGAATTACAATATACTTATAGATATTGATAGGTTTTATGTGTAAAATGCAAATAATCATTGCTGTTAATTACCTGGGAGGCCATTAAAGCTGCTTCTTCACCGCCAGCATTTGCTTGACTCGGCACAGCTCGGCTCAGTTTGGCCTCCAGCACGTTGCCTTTCTATTGTAGATGTGATACTCACTCAGCATGGTGGGCTATGGGGTTGGAACTTTAAACTGTAAGGTGCAATTTTTGAGATTTTTGAAATTTTTATAGACGACGACACTTCAGATTTTGTCTGTCACAGATGTAAAGTGTGTATTACTATTATTATTCATTTTGTTTTTTAAATTTATTTATTTATTTTTAATCTGTGTTCAGTATATCAAGATTTAGCCAACTTGAACATTTTCTCTAGTGTTTTTGCAACAGCACTGATGATCCTGTATTGACTGGTCCACATTTACCATCACTTCAATCTGCAACATCAGTGAAGGTGGGACTAGAAATAACACCTGATAGCCTTTTGCAGTTCTTGTGCTCACTTACCAAAAAGTGAAAAGGGGCATAACTGAACTGCAATCAGCCTCTTATTTCTTGCAAACAGAGATTGTGTTGGAATATGCTTGGAGCTGGTGTGGTGATATTATTCGACTCTCATTTCTAACCTGATGGTAGCTATTACTTGTTATTACTGTTATCATTAGTTATTATATTTGTTACAGTAGAGCAGAAGTGAACTGGAGAACACAGGAACAAGTGTAGTCAGAGATTTAACAGCACTCTGTAAATAAAAGGGAGATCACAGATACCTGACTGTATTAAAGCTACAGGAGGTGAAATGAGGGGAGGAAACACCAGAATCCAAATCAAGACTCAATATAAACAGATGTACCTGATGTCAGGCTTCTGTCAGATGTGGGTGGAAGTCTTGATTCCTCCCAGACCACTTGAATAGGCTTGAATAGGTGTAATTATGGAATTTATACCCAGCGACACACAAAAAACCTCCAAAAACTATCAAGTGCTGCACCTTTAATTGATTAAAAAGTAATACAGGCAAAAACTGACATTGCAATGCATTGAGATGCCATGAGACCCATTGTACATTCACTCTGAATCATAGTCAGGTGGAATAATGAGCATCGTAAAGATTCACACCTCTGCAGTGTTTTGTCAGTCTAATAGTTTTTTAGGTGACAAGAGCCATTAAATTCACTGTCAAAATGATTTAAAGAAAAGCCAAAATTCACACCAGACCCGGACATTTTTCTGCAAATTGAAGGTCATTTCTGTAATTCTAATATAATTTCGCCCCTGGCTGTCTTTCCTGATCATCAAAGTGAGCCTGACACCTCACAGATCCAGCGTATCACCCCACCACCACCACCACCATGATTTCCCCCACGATCACTGCTGTGTCGCTAGGTAATTTAATTTCATATATGTTTTCCGTGTCAAACCTGCAGGTCCTCGCCCGGCGAACTGAACTGCTGACGTGACACTAAAGGAGCCTCTTTCACTCTTTGCCTTGTACGAGTAAATTTACCACCAAGGCTTGAGACAGCCAGGAGAGGGCTCATCCAGTCATGCAACGGGTGGATGGGCGGGGGGAGGGGGGGGTTTGAAAGTCTCCAGCGCGGCCTGATGATAATGTCATGTGTCGTATGCTTATTCAGGCTCAAAGTAATATCATTTGTAGCGTTTTCCTCTTTGCCGTCAGCCTTCGCTCCATAAAGCTAATCAGTGTGGTTGGCTTTGCATCGGGAAGGGCAAAGAGGGGAGATATGGGGGGGGGGGGGGGGGGGGGGGGGGTAAGCAGGAGCTAATGGCATTTTAAGGGTGGGGAACCACTCCCATTACTTATTATAATGAAAAGCTAATGCACACACCTAGAGGCACATGTGTATTACGCATATTTAGCTGTGTGTGCACTTAAGAATGCATAGATAGATAGATAGATAGATAGATAGATAGATAGATAGATAGATAGATAGATAGATAGATAGATAGATAGATAGATAGATAGATAGATAGATAGATAGATAGATAGATAGATAGATAGATAGGAATAAAAATAAACATTTGCAGCCTGTGAGTGTGAAATCTTTCCTCTGGGTGATATCATCCAGAGGACACCGAGCCCTCATTGAGTTAATTAAATCTCAGTGAAAAGATGTAAAAGAATAAAGTCTGAGGCTCACTGAGCAATGTCGCTATAAAAAAAAAAAAAATGCAGTTTCCAACTTATGAAGTTGTTTAATGCACTGAAAGAGGCTTCATGGGAATTCAAATAAAAGCTCGTAACAAGCCAGACATTTAATAAAGTGAAGAGCTTCTCAAAAAAGAAAACGAAGGGTCATTATACCCAAGGTAAGGACAAAGCAGTAATAAATGGAATTGTGATTTGACAGCACTAGAAAGAAGGGCTTTTCTGTAATTACTTTTCATTTCATCCTGTCACTTTTTTCGGTCAGTGATGGGCACAATACGTTTTGAGAACACAAAGGCAGTTATTGCACATGTAAAGCATATGCAATGACAGCCTTACAAGCCAATAAAAGCTTGTAAAAGTGTTCTGGCGCTCCCTCCTGCTTCGCTGAGTCAAACGGACAGGTTTAGAGTAAACAACGCATCGAAACTGGGTGAAGTGTCCAGAGAGATGAACACAGTAGCTTCTCTTCATCTGCCTGTCGCTGTTGTGTTCTCTGACGGATATTACATCTGTGTCACTCGCTTTCTGTCTTTTTATAGTCAGAGTCCAATTCAGAGAGCTTCAGTACAGGTGTTTTTGAATATACTTCATGTACCTTTATTACTATTGAGACTGACATGGAGTGAATTAAATGGAAAAGCAGCACCATGAATGCTAATGTCGCAATGTACTAAGATGCAAAAGTACATCCTTTAGATTAGCTCGACTAATCTGGTGATTTTTCTGTGCATCCATTGTGAACGCAGCAGGATAAAAAAGAACAGAGTCTGCAGATAGCGGCACTCACTCACTCAGTCATGGACAGACATTTAGGTTTGAGATGTTTCTGAGAGGGTTAAAGCATGACCCCGAACTATGCAGGCAAACATTTGTCAATCTCAAATGTGTCCAAAAATAATAATAAAAATAAGATTTTTTTTTTTTTTAATCTACAGAGGCAGAAGTTGAAGAAATAAGATGCTTAATTGTGGTTCTAAGCTTTTTTTATTGTCCAAACTTGACAAACACAGTGGAAGATTAGTCAAATTTGAGGTAAAAAAAAAAAAAAAAAGGTTAATTACACATTGTGCCTGTAAACAATACAATGTAATTGATTCCCTTTTCTTCTCTGTGGATTAAATTATATCGCAACAATTAGCATTATTGTTGTATCGCATTGTCCAACATAAAAGAAACTTAATGGTAGTTTCTTAGCATGGCTTCTCGCTCTATTGTTAAATGACCCAGAAACCCATGCATGCTTACAACTGATACGAGTTTAAGTTTTTATTTATTTATTGGTGTATTTAATAGGGACCGTGCACATTTATGAACGTTGCTGTATAAAAAATACACCATGTAAATATGCCAGAATTAGTCCCTAGGCAAGTGACAGAAACAAAACATAAAACAGACAACATTAATAAATCACTTGTTCACTATAAATGTAAAAAATAAATAAAAATACACATATTGATGACACTGGCATCATTAAAACAAAACAAACAGACATAGGATGATCACAGAAGCATTAGCCTATAAATTCACCTCTATACTTACATACAACTAAACATAGGTGACGAAATGTATGTCAATTAAAAATGAGTGCAAATTAGGGTTAGGGTTACTTCCAAAGCACACAAACAAGAAGAGGAAGAAGTCAAGTCAAAGTCTGCTTTATTGTCAGTTTTTGCTATGCTATGTATGTGCATACAAAAAACTGAAATTACAAGACTCTAAGGCCCCATGGAGCAAAGTGAACATAGTAGAAAAAAGTATCAGAAAATAGAATATAACTATAATCGATGAACACTGAGCAATATAACTATAGACATAGAATATAACAATAAACAGCAGGGGGTTGAGGAGACAATAAATAGGCAATAAAGGTGTAAAGAGTGAAGTTAAACAGATGAGGTATTGTTACTAGAGGTTATTGATTTAAAGTGACATATGCAATATGTGCAATGTGTAATAAAGTGGCAAGTGGCTGGAGCAGTCCCTGAGATCAGTGAGAAGTGAGAAGGGAAACAACTAAAACATGTCAAACTCCAGCAGCACTTCCAACAATTACACAACTTTAACAATGTCAGTCGTACACATTGTTACTCACCTGCATTATGTGATTTACATAAGTATAAAATTTATCTGTCTGTCTCTCTATCTCTCTGTCTGTCTCTCTGTCTATCTGTCTATCTATCTATCTATCTATCTATCTATCTATCTATCTATCTATCTATCTATCTATCTATCTATCTATCTATCTATCTATCTATCTATCTATCTATCTATCTATCTATCTATCTATCTATCTATCTATCTATCTATCTATCTATCTATCTATCTATCTATCTATCTATCTATCTATCTATTATTTAACCTTTACTTAACCAGGAAGTCCCTTGAGATGGAATCTCTTTTTCGAGGGAGACCTGACCAAGAGGCATATTAGTACAATACAAATGAAGTAACACAGTACAATACTACAGTCTACTCTCGTTAAACCGCCCGCCATTATACCGCCATTTTCGCTCACCGCCGACCAAAACCATTGCACAAAAATCCCCAATGCATTATTCCATTAGCTACCGCCATTTCCGCCTATCGCCATCCGCCAGCCCAGTTCCATGCACAAACAACACTTATACCATTGATTTCCCGACCGTTACACCACCAGCATGATTGCCATCGAGTACACATAAATTTTAA
Source organism: Sphaeramia orbicularis (assembly GCF_902148855.1). Lineage (NCBI taxonomy): Eukaryota > Metazoa > Chordata > Actinopteri > Kurtiformes > Apogonidae > Sphaeramia > Sphaeramia orbicularis. The sequence continues at coordinate 15,118,149 of NC_043958.1, forward strand.
CAATGCACTGAAACAAACGCGCCAGACGCTGATTGCGACAAGCTACGAGTAGGTCTACGGAACGGCCACCGTTCATTTATCGCAGAACACTCAGTAGGTCAGGATGTCGGGAAGAGGACATGGGATTAAGCCAAAGCCTCAAGATGATGGGGTGTCATTTCCCGACACGGTATAATAATGCTTAAAATGTTTCCCCACTTTAAATGATCCCTTACAACATAACAGAATCAAGATTTATTTAGAAACGCAATTAGAACGGGTTAACGGAGGCAGCATAGACATCATATAGTAAAGACATGCACATTATGGACGCAACCCATTGTAATGCCATTTTCGCTATACCGCCAATTTGGCCGTGAACGGAAGTTGGCGGTATAACGAGAGTAGACTGTACATACAATTAAGACAACATAAAATGATTAGAAACATAAAAGCTAAAAACCAGTTTAAGAATAGCAGTTACACACTTCTGTTAAACAGTTTGATAGAAGAGATTTGAATTCACTCAAGGTAATGAAATGCTGAAGCTGAAGTGAGTTTTGCAAATTGTTCCGTGAGCAAGGTCCATTGTAGGAAAAAGCTGTTTTCCCAAGTTCAGAGTGAACTCTGGGGACTCTAAGGAGGAGCTGATGTGATGAACGGGAGCTGTATCCACTGGAAAATGGAGACAGGAGGCGACAAAGATATGGGGCTAGTTTGCCCAAAACAGCCTTATAGATAAATACAATATAAAATAAAATATAGAATATAGGAAACAAAAGGTGAAAATGTGCAAAAAAAAAAAAAAAAAAAACATTATTCATATGCACCCACACACTATAGGATGTCCAATTCAAGACATGGGTAATGCTTGCTGATTGGTGGATTATGTGCTGTGTTGGCTACAATAGGAAAATGCACACTTCAAAGGTTTTTTATGCTGGTTTTGTACATTTATTTATGACGTACTTAAATGCAGTGACTGGGATGGTTGGTGGATGCTTCCGTTTGTGGCAGCTCTAGTATGTGTGCATTGTAAGAGCTGTGTGTACGGGAGCAAATTATGACACGCTCTGAAGATATAGTGTTGCCCCCGACATCGGCAGCCCCCACCTGACGTGTCCTCTCAATGTCGAGGAACACAGAAGGAGAAGGGTGGAATTTACACACTCTGCCAAACACGTTGCTTGTCCCCCTCATTTGCCCTCGCTCCCCTTCCTCTACATGCTGACTTTTTCCATCTTGCTCTCCATCATAATCACTCGTCCTCTCTTCCTTTTTTTCTCCCTTTTCTGTCTTCTTTCACCGCCGACCTCCAACTTGAGTTGAATCTCCACCCAACACCCAAACCTTCCTCGTTATTTTAAAACAAACCCACCACTCCATCTGATCATTGGGACCATTGGTATTTTGTGTTCGCTGTTTTGTTTGTGCATCGGCTGAAGGACAAGGAAAGAAGAGGTTTAGCTATTTAACAACACCACTGTGTTGTGCAATGAATCATGGGAACTCTATGAAGTGTAGATTAGTTTATCTACTGCAGTTTTGTGCAGCAATGTGTAATGTACAAGGAGAATAAATAATCCATATTTCCATATTCTGTTAGATTGTTTTTATCGCTTATCTGTGCATGTTAATAGAGAACATTTACATACTGAAGAGGGCAGCAACAGGAAAACATATGCATTTTACAAAAATAAAGCTGCAGGAGTCAAAATCATGCCTGAATTTTAAAATACACACCTTGTCTCTACAGCTCTCTCCTCTCAGACCAAATCAAAAGTCTAAATATAGGGATACATTGAACCAGACAGTGTTTTAAGACACTGGAAAAGAGAAACCACTCAGTAGATCAGTAGAGTCATATCTTCTTAACATCTTAATCTTAACAACAATAAGTAACAAGTGGTGCCAGGCACAACAAACCCCACCCCTCGCACGTATTGTAGCTTATTTTGGCATCGATCCAGCTGATGTCATCATGTCTTTGTGTGTGCTGAATCGGCCATTATAATTAAATGGGATGAAAAAAAATAAATAAATAAAAATTAAATTTATAAAAAATTGAAACTTTGACATACTGTCCCCGTAATGCAATCACATCTATTCTGGGTCACTTGGAATCTATAAACCCAATTTGGTAAGAATTCAACCAATAGCTTTGCTGCTACAGATGTGAAATTTGGCCCATTATAAGTAAATAGGAAAAAAAGATTTACTAAATTCATAAAAAAATTTAAACTTTGATCTACTTTTCCCAAAATGCCATGACATCTATCCTGGGTCATTCACAATCTATAATCCCAATTTGGTATGAATTCAACCTGTAGTTTTGCTGCGACAGACATTTGAAATTTCACCCATTATAAGTAAATGGGGGGAAAAAAAGATTTTAACAATTCATAAAAAATTCATCTTTGACCTACTGTTCCCAAAATGTAATCAGTTCTATTCTGGATCACTGGGCAACCTATAAACCCAGTCTGGTATGAATTCAACCAATAGTCTTGCTGCCAGAGTGTTGACAAAGAAACAAACAAACCAAACCAAAAACAATACCCCTTGCCTCGCCTTCAGGGGGCGGGGTAATTACAACAGTCAATCACATATTTAACCCCCGACCTGCCTGAAGACACCTATAAAGTCTCAGAAGTCTACAGGGTGGGTATTGCACAGCCTGAAAGTCCACAGACATCAGCAGAAGTCTTTTTCATTTCAGAGCAACCCCTGTATTACAATATGCTGAACAGTAATTATGGATTTTTTGCACAGTGATGCCAAAAAACTATCAGGCAAAGCAGCTTTAATGTAGTGTTTGCATTTATGGTCTATTTTAAAGTATCTGAGATTTAAGGGGATCATTTGCAGAGACAGAATATAGCATTCAGATTTATGTTTTCATTAGTGAAAATAAGAATCACTGTATTTTTCTTAGCTAGAATGAGCTGCTTATATCTACACAGGCAGGAGGTCATCTTCTACAGAGCTAACCATCAAGCACCAGCATGTTTCTACAGTCGCCCACAGGTTTTTTTTTTTTCAGTATAGTAAAGTGAACATAAGGAGATTTGATCCTTCTTGGTGATTTCAGGTTGTCTCTTAAAGTAGCAGAACAAAATTTTAATTAGAAATACTGCATTTTCTTCATCAAACCCCTTTGGAGGCTAATTTGTTGCCAGTGACTGATGCTTATTGCAGGTTATCTGTGCCCTTTTTTGTTGCAAATGCTTTATAAATGTAAGGAAAATGAGTCGTATTATGAGCTTGATGCACTATGTATCACTACAACAGCTGAACTGACCCTTGGTGTTGGTTCTGTCTAAGGTCTGTGAATGGAACACCACTTCGTCCAAACATATTCCCTATGTTTTGCATGTGATGTCTCAAAAATGGTCCAATATATGTTTTCATTTGTGGTGAGATCTAGTAACTGCGAAGGCCTCATCATATGATTAACAATCATTTTCATGCTCATCAGATCCTTTAGTGAGCTTGTGTGCCCAATGGAAGCCACTCTAGTTCATCTGTCTTTTCCATTCAGACTATTTGAGTTAATAGAGTTTTCAGAGCGGTGTTTTTTCATATTCGCAACTCAACTGTTCATGGTCGAGTCAGTAATTTCAGAGGAGTACTTTTAGATTAGTTGTTGCTTCATGTGAGGGAGACTATTGAGAGAAAATAGTCAGCTTTGTTTCTCCAGTTCAGCAGAATCAAAGCTATACACAAGAGAAATAATAGTCTGCCCGTCAATATTTCCATTCATATTGCATTCTGGGAAAGCGATGGCCAAATGAAGCTGGCTTGATCAGACAAAGAGGAAGTTGGCAGGCAAATAAGAAAGGATGGCGCAACAGAAAGCAAACAGTTGGATGGTAAAAGTAGGAAAATGAAAGATGCATGGGCACAGGTGAGGGGATCAGTGCATCTGTGGAATGATATGTCCACTAATCCCACACTGTGTTCACAGGTGGGTCCAGTCGACCCTACAGTGTGGACATGCCAATTGAGGCCCTGGGCTCATGGTTTCCCAGCCATGCCAGGCTTCTGTTGTGGGTGGAGAGGGGCAGCGAGTCGGTACACGGTTCTGCTTTGTACAGATGAAGGACCCTAGAACAGTGTTTACCAGTCATGGCCCCTGCTGAGATGTTACTGTTTGGACATGACTACTGCGCCGTATGGGAGTTTCAAGATCTGCCAAGTAGACCATAGTAAAGTGACATCACAGACATCATGGCTGCTGGAGATGATGTTACACAAGAAAACAAAATTTGCCTCAACATAAATGTAGAAATATAGAAAAAAATACTTCTAACCAAATGTATTCATCCAAAATCATAACTAGAAGCACTCGGAGAGCGCAGACCTCCGCCAAGGCTGATCAGTGCCCCCCCCCGTGGGCCCCCCCACGCTAAGGAGGGTATGTTTTTGCCAGGGTTTGTTTGTCTGTCTGTCTGTCTGTCCGTTAGTGTGCAACATAACTCAAAAAGTTATGGACAGATTTTGATGAAATTTTCAGGGTTTGTTGGAAATGGGCCCCCCCGTAGGCCCCCCCACCCCCGATCACCACCAAAATTTAATCATTTCTTCCTTATCCCATTTCCAACAAACCCTGAAAATTTCATCAAAATCTGTCCATAACTTTTTGAGTTATGTTGCACACTAACGGACAGACAAACAGACAGACAAACAAACAAACCCTGGCAAAAACATAACCTCCTTGGCGGAGGTAATTAGATTTAGTGTCACTTGCAGTGTCCCGGTATGGCACCAGTGCCGTGGCATATTCTTCAGTTATTCAGAACCAAAAGTAAGGAGATGTTTTCCAAAATCATCTATGAAAAAATGGACGGCACCTTTGCATGGCGTAACAACCATGCAACTTGCCAAGGTTGGTTGTTGTGGCCAGCTGTGATTCCAGAGTCCTTCAGGGGCCAAAGTAAAAATTCAGATGGTGCCTTTCAACCTTAAATTCTTCGCCAGTATATGAAACAATCTGACAACTGCCAAAAATGTATATAAATAAATATATATTTTTTTATGTCAATAGGTCACATTAGTTGAGTTGAATTGTTTTGTTAACCCTTTATAGGGCACTCATAGAAATACTCTGAAATTGAAATTTTCAACCTTAATGTGTTATTGCAGGACATAACAAGATGTAATTTTTATTATGTAGAAAATCAAGGTCAGTGAAGTTATCATACTTGGTTCCTTGTCCATAAGTGGCAAAAAAATCAAAGAAGTATATTTAAAAAATACAAGAAAAACACATGTAATATGAAACATATTTTACAACATTGTACAACATTTTTAGAACATTAGAACAGCATAAGTGCTGATCCCGACACCTGTCCACATCCACATTACCCCTTTATACATCATTCCTTACATTAGTACCATTACTTCATGATATTTAACAAAGCAGTTACACTCACTGTTCGTGCAGAGGTGGACCTTACAGATCCTGTAGACCGCATTGGACCTGAGATTGTTAACAGACTGTCCTCGCTGTCACTGTCTTGTAATGTGTGTGGAAATGACCAAAAATAGTCACTTGCCCGATAAAGGGTTAAGGAGCTACTGTAGCGTCATTGGACATATTGTATTGAAATTTTAGTGGGTCGTGGTCACTGCACTTGACACATTTTGAGACATTTCTGTGAAGTCTGTCATTCTTTAGTCATACCTTAGGGCCCTAATGACATCCTGGGACCCCAAGTGAGGTCATTGCACAGTTCCAACTGAGGTTCAGTTTATTTAATGCATATTCAGCCCAGATAACATCTCTCTTAAGTATGTGACATGAGGGATCATACCAACTCCCCATTATGTCCTTGTACATCCTTTCTTCTAAAAATGCTCCTCAGCGGGTAAACATGTCGCTCGCTTTGCTTCAATATACTCTTTTCCCGCTGCAGGCTTTGTGCTGTGAGAAACTGAATAGTTGATTGGGCCTCCCCGCTCTCCAAAAACCACTTTATCTTTCTGTCGGCTTAAGTGTTCCTCTGCGAGTCCCACAAGATCACGGCCCTGCCTTGATCTTGTTTACTTAGTATTCCACCAGAGCCCGAAATGAGGAGCAAAGAGAAAGTGGGAAAAGGGAGGATGAGGAAAAGACGGAGCAAAACGGAGGAAAAGAAGAAGGGCTACCTCACCCTTTTGCAACCTCTCCACTTTGCTCTTTGACACTCAAAAAGAGCTTCCACCCTCTGGTAACTTTTCAAAGGCACCAGTAATGGTCTTTGAAGCAGCCATCAAAAATAAGTGTTTTTTTGTTTTTTTTGTTTTTTTTTATCTCCTTGTGGTTTTTTTGTTTTCTTTTTTTTTTGTTGGACTGAAAACTCTGAGGAGCTGGATGACTTTTCGTCTGAGTTGTATGTATGAGAGGAAGAGAGACAAAGGCAAACATAAAGTGACTGAGGGGTCTCAGAAAGCTAGGAAGTATGTTTTTTTCCCTTTGCACTTTTAAGACCTTTATCTTATTTCTCCCCACTCTTCAGCCCCTTCTTGCTACTCAAGTGCTGGTTTTGTTTTCAAGACAAGAGGATAAGGAGGAGATGTATTCTGTAAGTGCTTCTCCAATTGTCTGGCTTTTTCTCCAACAATTGTTTGTACTTTTAGAGCTTAGGGAAGAAACCAGGGCTAATACAGACTGGGGCCTTGGTGCCATCTTGTTTATGCTGGGGTTACATTTGTGCTAAGTTTGAACTGATGTAGTTTATGTTGCATCTTAGCTGCATCATAAACATAGATACTGGAAGATGTTCTCTATTCAGTAATGCCGCATTGCACTTTTTCACTATCAGTGCAACTCACCTTGAACTCTGCATAACTTTTTTTTTTTGAAAATGTGGACCACAGAATACAGCTGTTTAATGAATTTTTACAAGAAATATTTTGGAAAATATGCAAAACCAGCACCACATTAACTTTACATGAAAAACAATAAATGCATCCAGCTTTGTGTGTTTGCATATCACAGTTCTTTTTTTTTTTTCTTTACCTCTGACTTCAGTGAAGAAATACTTAGAAGTCCATGTCTTGTTTAAAATTCTACACTCTGAATCAGTCTTTCTGTTTTTGGCATTAGCTGACATCTTCATGGGCTGAAACCGACCAACAAACCAATCAGTGCATAAGCCTTATGCTAAGTGCAGAAAGTATGCGTGAAAACATGTTAATTTAGCAGATCCTTCAAAATAAAAGCAGTACCGTTGTATTGGTTGCATCTATTACAATGATATATACTTGCATTGACTTTTAATTTGCCAGTGACCTGATGCGGGCCAGTCAGGGTCAGCCATTGGGCACATGTGACTTGTGGGCCATACAATGCCCAGGTCTGGTTTAGTGAGTTGTTGCCTCAAATAGCTGCATTTCCTGAAGACAACATCACCATAGTTTACAGTGCATCGCTATGATGACCATCCATTCTGGGAAGTTGTATACCTGCCGTGGAAATACAACATGCCAGCAGCCAAACCATGCCAAGTGAAGGCCAGTCATGCTAACCACTACCAGAGCTACAGGTAATACCAAAGCGTCTATATGTCTATTTTGGCCTTAGCCTTTACATGATGGAAAATTGCTTAAAAGCCATCACAAACAGACCTTTAAAAACCTTTTTTCAAAAGTCACAGGGCAAATTGTCTTTCTTTTTTTTTTTTTTACCATCAAAAGACATAAATGATTGGATCACTTTCTGCACCTTTAGCGACGCATCATTTTAATTTTGGGCCTCAGCTTGCCATTGAAATGCGCCATTCAACCTCTTCGTCATTTACAGTATGCATGTCAAAGACAGTAGTCACACTGTTCATTGTGTAATTAGCTGCTGCCTTAGTGAATCACATGCGAATTCAAAGCGCCTTTCGATCGTCATTAATCTGCCTGTCAGTCAGCCTGTCCTGAAGCCAGTCTTAAATGTCTGGCATGGTTTTTGTAGCTAGCATCTTCAGGAGGCGATGCATTTTTCACGCCTTGCTGCGATGACAGCCTTTTTTTTTTTTTTTTCAAAGGAGTAAAGGAAGAATCAAGCGAAAGCAGGATACAATAGCTGAAGCATGGAAGACGAGCACCATCTTCAGAAAATACAACCTCCTCATCTTGTCAAAATCAAAACTCTATCTGACAGTTGGAGGAAAAACATGGTTTCATTCGCTCCCTCTTTCTGTCTTCCACTTTAAAGGTCACGGAGAGAATGAGCATATATCTCTCTCAGATATGTTTTCGTGTCGGTTACAGCGCGTCCTCAGCTCACCCCCGCTTCACATCACAGTACGTGAGTGCAGAGCCAGGCCAGATGATGCTTCACTGGGTGGCTGACTTCTAATGTGATCGCCTATGTTTGACTGAGCGCTTGGATTGTGTACGTCTGCGTGTCAGTGATTTCTGAAGAGTAAAAAAAAAAAATACTTGAGTGCATGGTTGGAGAAATTTTACTTTTCTGTCACAGGTCTTTAAGATGTTTAAATTAAAACTAGGGCTCTCAAAGTTAAACAGATTAATTCATCATCATGATTAATCTGATTAAAAATCTTAATGCAATTAACCCATCTTCAGCGCAGAATGACTCTGAACATCTCTGGCAACGCATTTGGGTCAGTTTGTCCAAGTACAGTTCGCATTGCGCATGAGCAAATGGGCAGTTGATCCGGTAGTGACAGGCAGCAGAACCAACCCATAAAGATGGAACATACGAAACAGCACGTTAGCCCTCTGGATGGAAATATGAGGACAAAAAAAAAACAAAAAAAACAAGACGGAACAGTTGATCAACATAAAGTATTATGCACACTCTGCAGGAAGGAGTTTTCTTTTCACCGAAGCACTTCCATCTTAAAATTCCACATTAACGCAAAGTCATGGATTCTACTTGTACTTCGGCTAACGCGTCACCCACCTTGTGACAAACACGTTAAGCGCATCTATTCTCTTCTTTCTTGAGTCTGTTTGCTCATGCAAAATGAAACGCGATCGGTATAGATAAAAAATGAATTGTATTTACTCATGATTAACTGAAATTAATCCATAGCAACCCTGTAATTAATCTGATCAAAAATGTTTAATCGTTTGACAGCCCTAATAAAAACTGAAGGTTTTTTTTTTTTTATTCTACCACAGTGCATTTTGCAACAGATATTAAAGCTCTGACATGAGCATAAAGACAGAACTTAGAATAGAATTTTGACCACATTAATATCAAGTTCTTTTGAAGATGTTTTCATATTAAGGATTTGTGTACATGAGAAAAGGCATCTTGCATCCATATAAACAGTATCTGTTTCTATCTGGACTAAAGGGTTGTGTGATGTTAACTCTCAGATAAAGGTGTGGGGCTGACAGTAAATCCCACTTTTAAACAAAGTTTTACTGCTCGATGTATGAATGACCAGCTTTTCAGTTTCCTTGATCTTGCTGCACCCTGACCTTTAAGGTAGCATGTGGCTTTGGAGTACTCAAGTCCAGACTTAGCCTTCAGACTGCTTTTAGGATCAGTTTTTGAAGGTTTTCGTTTCATCCTGGAGTCTTAAGTTTTTACTTGTCTTTGTCTGAAGCCTGGACAAGACCACATCTGCAGAAATGTCACTCATGATGTAAATGATCCTCCTTCAAATGCAGCCAGTAACTTGACTGCAGTTTTCAGTTGATCAAATAGGTCTGTACAGTGTTTTATTCAATCTAACCCCAGTTTTGATGTTTTGAGTGTTGTTCAATCACAGACATCTTTCCCACACTGTGTGACAGACAGAAAATGCACATCTACACAATATCCATAGAAGTTTAACTGCCTTTAATTGAATGGTTGTTATTTCAGTATTATAGTCAGAATATTAATATGTTTGATTATAATAAAATGCATCAATCTTTCTTTGGTGTCAACCACACAAAGGCTTTGTCTTTTCTCCAGCTCTGGTCTTTGTCATGGCCTGGTCTTGTTTTTGGTGGACTACAACTGAAGTCAAGTCATATAAGAAGTAGTTGTATTTTCTCTTTCTTTTGTGGCTTCTTTTTGGCCTGCTTAAAAAATAGTAATTTTTGTTTTAATTCTAGTATGGTAATGTGCATTCCATTACTAAGACGATGCGTTGAAAAAAAAAAATCAGAAAAAGACAAAAGGTATGTGAAGCAGCTACTAATATGGTATAACATTCACCTCCTTTGCAGTGTAGTTTGACATGACTTCATTGTGATTCTATAGTGTGCAAGTCAGTTAAAAAGATTACAGTGCTATGTAGTTATATATGGTGCAGATAGTTTGATCTGTTTTCTTTGTTTTTTCTTAAACAGACAGTGAATCATGAATTGAAAGTACCACTTTTTACTCTATGTATTTGTTTTTCTAGTTCTCCAACTCTGTAGGCATCTCATTTATGCTGTTTCTTTTTGACTTCTAAAGATCACTCTTTCAAAAACAGGCCTTTTCACAATTCCTTTTGTAGTGCAATGAAAAAAATGAATTTCTGACAAAAGATGAAATGAAATCAGGCCTTGGGGCGACCCAATAGCTGGGTATTTAGGGCGCACACCACAGGGATACAAATACTCCGAATAGTGAGTCCCTGGTTCGACTCCTGGCTGGCCGGACTATTTACTACATTCCCCTACTCTCCCACATTTTCCATCTTTCTGTCAAATAAGGGTATAAAATGACAAAGAGAGAAACAAAATCTTCTTGTCTGTTAGTCTTTTGCTTTCTTTGTCTCTCATTTTACAGCATTTTTGTGGTAGCCTAAAGTTTTGTTTTTCTCTCACGTGAGACTTGGCTGAGTGCCTTGACAAGAACAGGCCTCTGACAGCAGTGGAGATTAGAAAGTGTGCCTGACAAACAATTAAGACAGAAGGAATCAATCTACATTTAAAAAAGGTGATAAATTATTGGTTACTTTTCTAAACAAGACTGTTGGAGATTGCAGGTCCTCAGCCCTTTAGATCTTATCCCACATGCTGAATAATTGCTCTAAATACACTGAAAGCCCCATGTATACCACATTTTCTAAAGGAGAGGCCAGGACGACACTTATTTAACCTCAGCTTCAGAATTTACCAGAACTTCTCTTGAAGGAGGTTTGTATTTCTTAACTTCCTCTGTTTCAGAAAAACAAATGGTCCTGTTTCGCACAAAACCTCATTTTGATTGATTCCCACTTGCTTTGTTATTATATCTAATGTGTTGCAAACCCATCCACATTCATTTCAAAATAAACGCTCACCAGTGTTTCAGGGGATAGGTGGTTGTAAGTTGTTCATAGTTTGGTGGAAATATTGGGACACACACCTGCAGTGACTGAAATTGGACAATAACACTTGAGTGAGAATGGTTTGAAAACAGTATAATATTGTGGAATGTATTAAAATTAAACTTGTATAGTTGAATGGTTTGTCCGTATTATTATTATTATTATTATTATTATTATTATTATTATTATTATTATTATTTTTCCTTTTTTAACCCAGCTTGTCTTTGGGGACCTGCTTTTTATTCATGCCAACCACATCTCTGAGACCAGGTTTTACGTTATTCTCATTTTTTGTCATTTGAGGAACTATGGGAATCAATTCCTTCATTTCAGTCGGCCAGATTATTTGAGGGGAACTGAGGTATAGTCCAGATCTGCCTCAAGTAAAAATTCCAACTTGCATAAACCTAAAGGGGTTGAGTAATAAAGGCGTAGACCATTGTTTCTCAACCTTTTTTGAACAAATATCCCCTCATGTCATCATTAGACTTCTACCGTCACCCCATCCAAAACAAATTTGCACCAGCAGAGGGGTACATTCAGATAACATGCTGGTTGATATAGATACTTATACATTGTGATGACTAACAGTGACTAATACACCCCCATTTCAGTCTCATCCCCCCTTGACATACCAGACACCCCCCTGACATTGTCCCAATACAAGAAACACTGGTGTAGACCCTTTACTAATAATTGCATGAGATGATGCAACATTGGCAGAAACAATGCACTTTTATATAACTTTTATTTCTTACCCATACACTGGCACAAACCTGTCCACCGCAAAACCATAGCACTTATACAGCTTTGGTCATGGGTCACACTTTATATAAAACACAGGCTGATACTAGATCTTTTAATACATTTGCAGTGCAATAAGAACACAAACAGCCCCCTAGCTGTCATTGCTATTTTTACAGATTTTTGTTGTTGTTGTTGCTTTGTTGTTCCCATGTGCCTTTACGGCGATTTCTATCCTAGTAGGAGGAATGATGAGAAACTATATTTCTGAGCATGTGAAGCTCCATCTACTGCTGCCCTCACATCCCCCATACCTGTACCCCTTTCCCCCAAGATACTTAGAGGAGAGGCGGAAACAAGGCTAGGAGACAGAACACACTTTCTCTTGTGAGCTTCACAGGAGCGAGGCGCTTTCAAAACAAACCCAGGTGCAGATTTTTCTTAGATGTGTGGAGGAAGGGCAGGCAGTTCAGAGAAACATGGACAGGAGAGGGAAGCACTGGCAAAAGAGGAAGTAAGCAAGTGTGAATGTGTGTGCAAGTGTGAACAGAATGAGTAAGAATGAATTTGTGTGTCCCGCTGGGGGTGAAACGGTAAGCCACTTTCTATGTTTTGAAAGAAGTGGATTGATTTCCCCTTCTGTGACCTCTGTCTCACTCACTGCTGTTGTCAAGCGTGATACAAAAGTCTTTTAACAGGGGTTGGAAACCGGGGCTGCAGCATTTGGAGGCAAGTGAAACTGTGCACAGTCCAAATATTTTCAGGTATAGTTCAGAACAAAGTCTGAGAGGTAGACCTACAGGTGTAGCCTTTTGCTTTTTATTTCATGCCTGCTGTGACTTACACCAACTGGACTAGGCAAACTTGGAAAAACTGCATTTGCAAATGCAATTGGATTGTGGAATTTTAAGAACTGGTTTATCATCTATCTATCTATCTATCTATCTATCTATCTATCTATCTATCTATCTATCTATCTATCTATCTATCTATCTATCTATCTATCTATCTATCTGTCTGTCTGTCTGTCTGTCTGTCTGTCTGTCTGTCTGTCTGTCTGTCTGTCTGTCTGTCTGTCTGTCTGAGTCCTTGATTTACTTTTAACCCTTTATTATTATGTGGATATTTTCAGAACATTGATGATCAGATCTGATTGGTTATGTCTTTGAGCTATGATAAGTCTTCCTATGGCAAAGTCTATTGCAAAGAGAGTTTTTCTTCAACCAGAGCCTGGGCTGCCCCTGTCCTGGCATAGTCTTCCTCTGTCAGTTCTGTGACTATCCATGCACACACCGTCCTGAAACAGTGTTGAACCTGATTTCCCCAAGTTTCATCTCTTTCATTGATTAGTCTGTCTCCTGAGATGCTATTTCTTCTCTGCTTATTTTCAAAATGAAACCTTGCGATTGATTCCTCTTATTTCCTCTAGTGTGATGTTCACCTCCAACTCAGACCTGCCAAGCTCACTTTTGATGCTTTTTTTTTTTTGCAGTCAGCAGTTCAATGACAGCACTGTTTGCGACTTGGAGTCTCAATTTGACATTCGGCACATATTTAAGAATACTGTCCTTTCTTATTTCTTTCACCGGTGATGATTTGACAAAATACTTTAAGTTGTCTTTCTGTTCTTGAAGTATTCCTTGGTAGTACTCTCTTTGTTGTTGGCATGTGAGCTGTTTATTTAAAACCTGTTTGCACTTCAGTCAGGTGAATAAAGGAGCTACATTTGTTTTGATTTGATAGTCTGGTAAACTTTCTCCAAATCTTTTATCCTCGGTAACATTACATAACAGGTGACTCCAGACAGGAAGCTTCATGCTGTGTGTTTAGCTTTCCACTTGGAAGACATTTGCAGCTTCTATCATCATCACAAATTCCGTCACATGAAAACAACGAAATTATCTGCATGACAATTGCAAGTTCAACCTGCGTATAAAGTAAAGCAAAAATGTGGTTGAAAGCTCTCAATAGACCAAGGCGGTGTTGCTTTTTATCAGACTTCAAGTCAAGGTCAAGAATGAAGTCTTAGGCTCAGCATATTTTAGAAAAGTTAGAATTGTGTTTTGTCCTAGCCTTAAATATCTCTTTTGTACATTATTCAACAAAGATTCCTCTCTCCTGTTGGGCTCATTTCCATCCTCACTGCTTCAGTTTAGAAATCCTTTACGTTCACGAGCCTCCTTCAACAGGTCATGTCCCCACATTGGATCAGTGAAACATAAAATTAAAAAGACTCTTAGCCTTTTGACTTCTCCTCACAGGGCTTCAAAAGTTAATCTGTCCTCGGTTGAATTCAAATTAACTTGACCTTCCCCTTTACAGCCTGTGTGTTCCATTGAACCTTTTAAATGGCATACGATGGGGTAGCGCTGTTCGCCGAAATGATACATGGCGAGTCTCCCTCGAGGCCTGGATGCAAACACAAATTACCTGTAAGAAAGAAGAGGTGTTACAGGTGAAGGTCAAAACAAAGCAAAGCTGTGGGCTCACTTTTCCCCATGAAAAAAAAAAAAAAAAGATACTGTGACTGAATGCTGTGTCTAGGCTTGGTATAAATCAGCGTTGTAAAACTGGTTCCGTCTACACTGCCCACCCTCATAAATTGGCATCTCCCTGCCACCCCCCGTCCTACCACTGGCTTCACACATGCTTTATGACAAGAAGATCAGACCACTAAATGAACGGAGGTGAGGGGGTTGTAAATCGTCCAGGTGGAGGCACAGATACAGTGATGAGGGCTTTTTCGGTTGACTCTCAACCAAAGACAAAAAGTGAAGTTTGGCCTTTGGGGATGAAACAAATTATAGAACAGGAGAGGAAACTTTAAACTTAGTTTTTAATTCCCTGGTCTACAGCATCTAAGACATTACGTCAGGATGCTACAAACTTCCGTACCCTTCTTGAATAAATGGCAATCACAGAATAACTCTAAGTATAATCCCATACTGTGTCAATGGAGCAATCAGGGCATTGTATTGATTTTCTTTTTTTAAACTACAATTTTAAAGTTGGTGTTTTGACAGTCTTAGTAGTGTAACTTAATAACCCATATAAAGTTTGTTTTGCCAGTTCAATTTCTACATATTAAATCTACTGTCACTGAGGGCACCCAAAGACAAATTCCTGATATAAGCCAGTACCTTGATCAAAGATAGGAAAATTAACCTAGCATACATGTTTTTGTTGAGCAAACTGGAGGAAACCCCTAGGCATGGGGAGAATATGCAAGCTCCTGGTTCAACCACGTAGCAACTGCCTATATTGGAGCAGAACAGAATTCCATTGTCTTCTATTTGCCTTAAAAATATATTAGCAAAGCAATAATTTACAGAAGGACCACCAGTAGACTGACAACTCCTGGACTGCTGAATGACTCCGGGGGGGAGAAAAGATTGACTTAGCATTCCTAGGCTTCAGTGGAGGTCATTCAGGGTGAGGTTTCTTATGCTCTGTCAGTCGTATTATGCATTAAGACACTTAAACACTGGCTCCAATTTCAAGATTTGGCAATACTTGACATATTGCAAGAGAATCTGCAATACAACACACCACAATGTCTGTGTAACTGAGGAAAGAAAAGCACTCCTGAATAGACCAAGAGCAGCAGTTGTGTTTTTATTCATTGCATCATGTCAGTTTCATAGTGTTTAAGTTAAAATGAAACAGAGGGCCTAGTTTAATGCCTCTGGCTACAACGTCCATGTCCATCACTGAAAGAAGTAGTGATTCATAGGTCAAACAGGGAATGGATTCTGGAGTTTCTTCATGTTTTAATAAAATATCATTACCACACAATTGCACCGATAGACTATATCATACAACACAATGTATTCCAGCAGTGATAGGTTGATCTCCGTTGTGATCGCCAATTAGCATATTAATACTGTAACCTCTTATTACTCCTTTACTCAAAGTGGTAGAGTTCATAAAAAATTCTAGCCATATTTTACAAAAGACAAGCATGTTGACTCATTACGGATTAATTGACTTAAGAAATGGCATCGTTAGCATAAATGGTTGTTCTCGCCCGTGGCTCGCAGATGAATATAAATGTGCTCAGTTCTCATTTTGGCGTCGTTTTCATTACGGCTTTGCAATTGAAAAAATACTGAAATCATATTGACTGCTGTAATTTTCAGATTACAGGAGGATATAATGAAAGATGCTCTCAAAACAAGGTAATAGGGTGTTACACTGAGGAACCGGCTTGCAAATCAAATACTTCTATTACGAAATAAGCCTTAATTTAATTCACACTCATTAGCTGCTAACTCCCAGAGCAACTCTGTGCTCATACATACTATTGATTTATGCCACGTAGAGGCTTTATTTCCATTTTAATATATTCTAGTTTTCGGTGTTGCTTTCAAAAATCAATACTCCATATGATCATACATGTGTTAAATGATATATTTAGTGTGGCTTTCTGTGATATTAAGGCTTTGACTCTTGCTCAGATGCTAGTGTAGACTCCCGTTTCTTTGTGTTGGAGCACACACATGCCGTGTTCCTTTCTGTGCAGAGGAGGAAATTAATTTACCTACAGGGTGCAATTGTGCTCACGCAAACTGTTTTGCAAAGTCATTTTTCATTCTTTATGGAGCCATTTCATCAGAATCCCTGTTTGAAAATAGACAAACTCTGGCATTAATTTCAGAATTATGACAGTGGCGTACAAAAGGCTGCTCTTTTTCAGGTCTCTAGCCTTGTGTTCAGGGTCAGTTTTCGCAGATGCGTTTTCGGGCTGGGATAATTCTGCGCTGTCATTATGTTACAGAAAAATATTAGCCTTTGTAGAACCTTGGAAGCTTGTAGATTTAAAACAGATATCTCCTCAGTACCTAAATGTCATTGGGTGGTTCTATGAAACTGGACAAAGGGGTTAAAAATTCAAACAAGATGTAGACTAATGTTATGAAGCATGTTTGGAAGCACTTTGGGTCTATTTTAAAAATAAATATTTCCTGACATGAAAGGGAAACTATTTTTCAGATATAACACATACAAAAATCCGCATGTAAAACGGTAAAAAGGACATGAAAATTACACACTACTATTTTTTTCAAATATCTTTTTATTCTGTCACAGGTACATTTTGGGAATCAAAGTAAATATGCAAGGCTGTTCCACAAAAATGGCCGCTGTTGCAAAATCACTCGTGTTTTATTTGTGTTCAGATGGGCAGGTTCCGCACGTAATGCAAGTGGACACACAAAACCTGGAATGAAACTGCCGATTCATGAAAAACCTGCATGTCTGGATTAGAAAAACCACTAGGATCATCAAATTTAACACAGTGTCTTTATTTATAGTGGAATAAAAGACCATTTCAAGCAATGTTTCCAAGATAAAATGCACTGACACCTAGGTAGCTTTTCATGTCCCAATTTTGATCCTATTTTTGGCCCCAATATTTTATTAAAAATGAATTTTGGAATGGCTCATAGCAAGAGTATTTTTTATTTTTTTTGCATTGGTCATCATTAGGTACATCCTGGGGGGAAATATGTCTAAATTTCTCTTTCCACAATTGCCAGATACCAAAATAAACCCAGTTTCATAAAAAGACCCCATTAGAAATGCTGTTTTTGATCAGTAGTAGTTTCCAACATTATCATTTTCTCCATGTCACTGCCAACATCCATCACAGTAAGATTTGTACCAGTGGGAGTGTGGATGCTCATAATCCTAATTTTAAATCAGTAAAACTTCCCAAACTGGCTGTGTTTATGCAAAAAAAGATGTAAACCCCAATAATTTTATTAAATATATCTTTCTTTTTGAATTAAAAAGCTTATGCTGTGAAGTGTTGCATAAAAGAAAAAGGCTTTTTTTTTTTTAAATGAGACCCCCGGGTCTTGCTTACTGTGCTGTTGTATCCTAGCCCTAATGACTGCCCAAATTCACTTGCTAGTTTTTCCCTTGACTTTTAAATACTGCTTTAATTTGTAACATGTTTGAGAGAAACAGTCATTTTCTGGCCAGTCTGGAAATTAGGAACCAGTGCAGCACTCCAACCAACACACATATTCTTCCACTTTCAGAAATACAAATGCTATTTAATACCATAACCCATAAATAATCTATTTTCTGACCTCACATGTGTTCCTGCTCCCCCTGTGAGATTTCCACGTCTGTCGGGTTCTGGCAATTAAATCATCACTTCTCTAGCCTTGTGTTCAGGGTCAAATTCTGGAGCCATAGAGGCATTTATGGGATGGTTTTGCCCCATGCTGCCGATACGGAAGAACGGTTTTGGGAAACCAGCTGCTATTAAAAACCTTGAAAGTTTGCCAATTAAATAGAAAAAAAAACACCCGAAATGACTATGAGTTCTTGAAAATATAGTTTTTGACAAGTACATTTCAGCTGCAGTACCCACGTAATAGGAGTATTCCTATCTGTGGACAAAATGTACAGACACAGAATCACATTGATAGGGTTAAAACAGTTGCACTCAGGATGCCAGGTTACATAGGAAAGAATGTTTGTGCATTCTGTTGTTTTGGCTAAAATGTAGAAACTTACACAACAAATGCGACCTAAATAAATAAATAAACTTATGGTAACTTTTACTATTTGTTGGAAATGGGACATGAACACTTGTTTCTTGTGGTGAATCCCAGACTTTGTTACATAACTGTTACATTTAGGCTGTGACAGGGCATTGACTTATATTTGTTCAGGTTTGGATAGAAAAACAAATCGGTCAGGGTTAGGAAAAGATTGTGCTAGGGCTTAAAATGAGAAACTAATGCAACATATTGGCTTTATGAACACTCTTTTACCCATTTTCTATGTGTGAGTCCCAGACTTTGTTGCATTTGGGCTTTTACTGCACTTTAGCTACTGTTTTGTTTAAGTTTAGGTACAAAAACCTAATTTGTTAAGGTTAGGAAAAGATCAAAGTAGGGACTAAAATAGGAAACATTCATCAAATACTGTATCCTTCCTCTGCTGCCTCCTTGTAAAATTTGCCCTTGTTTAATGCTGTGATATTTTTTTGGTTAACATGCGTCTTGTTCATGCAGCTACAAGAGGCAAAGTCTCATAGATGCATGGAGCCGAGGGCCTAAAACAAAACAGAAAAAAAAAAAAAGAAGGTTAGCTCCAAAAATGTACTTGGTAAGGGTCAGGGGAATTTGTGAACAAGGCTAAAGTAAGAAATGTATGTGGCAAATGTTAACACAAAATAGAAACAGCTTTACCTTTAATCAGAAACAGCACATGAACTCTCATCAATATGTGTCATTACATATTTGTCGTATTGAGGCTGGGATAAGTGTAGGTACGAAAACCCACTTTGTTTTATTAGGCATAGATTATGTTGAGTGCTAAAATAGGAAACATGCACCAAACACCATATCCCTCCACAGCCAACACCCTCTAATATTTTCCCTATTTATTTAATTTGTATTAATTATACGTTCTTATTTGTACAAATGCAGGAGCTCCCCACGTAGTATAAGGTGGTTTGGTGACTTTTGCAGTTGTATGAATAACCTGAATAAGTATGAAGAAGATTGTGCACTGTTAGGACTGCGTTGTGTTTGGCATCTAAATCTATTCATTTACCTTATTAAAGTCATTAAAACTCACCAGTTCACTCTCTTGATTCGAGCAAAAGATGTAAAAGCTAAGAATGCAGTCTAAAAATATCTTCCTTTTTTAATTACCAGATGTCAGAAGGTTAAATAGTGAGTTATGTTGTACTGTCACGTGTTGTGAAATGTTGCATAAAAGAAAAGGCCATTTTTCTAAACGAGGCCCCTGGGTTTTTCTGACTGAACTATTGTATTCCATCCTGCTTTTAAAACCAAATTATTAAAGTGTCAACATTTGCTACTAGTTCTTTAAACTCTTCCATCGTGCTTTGATTTGCATCGCATCTTCAGTATTTTTGTGTGTGACGGAGTCGCCGTTTTCTTGTGTCTTTGAAAAACGGGAATCAGTTCATAGTTTCTTTTGCTGTATTCAAACACATCTAATAGTCCTTAACACCCAAGCTTATAAATAATCTATTTTCTGCCCTCAAATATGTTTCTGTGTTTCCCCAGGTTAATGTGTACATCAGTGTGTGTGTGTGTGTGTATGTGTGTGTGTAGAAGAACTGAGATTTCCACATGTCTCAGGGGCTCTGGTAATTAAATCATCTCCTGTCCTAATTTCCCTCAGATTACCATCACACGCACAAGCAACTGAGACAGGAGGACTCATCTAACTCGGGAATAACTGCAGTAGTTTGACACAGTTTGTGGGTGTTTTCGCCTGTGCGTTTTGTGGACACTTGTGTAATCTCCCAGACATTAGCTTTGTGAGACCAGCTCCGCCACAAAGAGACTTTATGATGACAAGGCCTAACCCAGATACTCAAAGATGCATCAAATGGCCTGAATATCTGAGTCCATTTGACATTATTTCGATCGCATCTCCAAAAGCTGACATTTTCATGAACTTTTCATCCCGATTCCTATAGCTCATGCAGCTTTGATAGCAGCCTGGCGACATGCAGACGGTTAGGTAGTTATCTGAGATCGTCTGTGTCGAGAGGGGTGAGCAAAATGCCGTTTGCTTCTAAAAGACATTAAAGATGGCCAGGCTTTCATTAGAGGAAACTGCGGGCATGTGGATGTAGCAGAGTCATTATGTTCTCTCTCGACCATCAGCGCTCCTTTATGGCACATTTCACTCCCAACTAGGTCATTCAGGTTTGCTCAGCAGATGGAACATCTTGAACAGGGTACCGACATGTGGATATGCATGTAATGATGCAAACACATGCAAACATGCTTCTCTACACACATGCATAATTATACCACATTTCACTACATACGATTCTTAAACACTGAGTTTCATTTCCAACGGAGATTCAATTATGAACCCAAAACCACACATTAGGTATGAGGTGTGAAGCAGCTGTACATTAGCACATATGTGAGTGATTTTGATGGTATGTGCTGTATGTCTACTTTTTAGGACTTTTGTTTAGTTCCGTTCAAGATTTTAATTTGCCACTGTAGCAGACTATAAGTGTTAATGGTGTCCATATAATGTTGAATTGAGTTTTTAAGTCAGATTATGTTCCTCACGCTAAAGCGAGGTCTGGTTCAGAACTCACTGACTTGCATGGTAAGTGTCAAACTACTAAGACCAAATCTACATGAAAAAACAATGACTGTCTGACTCACTATTGATGAGAGGAGACATCCGAGGCATCTGAGAGTGAAAATACAAATCATGTGTTTAATCGTGGTAATGTGTTTTTGACTCCAGTCTCCATCGGAGCATAATCAGGTTTTCTTTATAGCAAGGCATGACTTGTCACAGTTTGACAGCGTTCATTAATAATAGCCTGAACTGAACAGTCATTGTTTTATCATGCTGACTAGTCCTAGTCCTGTTTTTGATGATCTCCCCATTTTCAGTTGTTTGGCTTTGTCATTTATAACCGTTTTGTGGATTTTCACTTTCATAGTCAGTTTGAGCTCCACATATGCACTTATTCGATTCCAAATGTTTTGTTAGAATTGTTATAATCCAGCGCCTGCCACTCAATTTGAAGACACAAAATACAGTTGGTGACATTAAAAACTCTGACATAACATTTGCATTTAGGCTGTGACCATGCCATGTTTAAGGGTTAACGTAAGGAAAATCAAAATTAGGCATAGAAAAAGGATAAAAGTAGAAAGAAATATGATGACTGTTACAAATACATAGACAATTACATTCAGCATGAATCACAACACAAACAAAATAAACACTCAAAAAACCTGTTGTCCAACCATCCTCATCCTCAACCACCTCCTTCTAAGGTGTTCCCCTATTTAACTATGCTATTGGATTTTATTCTAAATCAGAATCTGAAAAGGCTGAGTAGTAGAAGTTCATCTTTGGCTCATGGTTCTTGAATGTAAAACTTAAAGCACAAAAGAGGAGTTTTGTTTGTGCACTTTTTCATATAACCATAGAGGTACATAAACTTAATTCCCATCAGTCATCAGTCCATATTGTCATTATTTTGGTGACATAATTATTAATACTAATTTAAATTAAACTATACAATAATTTTGTGACAAATTTCTCTGCTAGAAAAACAAAATACATTCCAACATGTGACATAACTTTTGAAAAATACTGGACTGTTGTGGCTGTGGCTATAAATAGAACCAAACTTCCACGGACCTGAAGGTAGGTGGTTCGATCTCCGACCCCTGACCCCTGTCCACATGTTGAAGTGTCCTTGAACGACACACTGAGCCCCCAGTTGCTCCCAATGAGTGTTTCTTTCAAATCTGCACTAATAAGCACTGATAGTGACTGTGTGTGTCTTAATGTAAAGTGTTTCTGCTCGCACCGTTGTCCTCACACACTGGGGAAAAGCCAACCACACACAGTGGCACACTATTATTCATCCCCCTCCCCTCCATCCCCACTGCTGTCAGACTCCCCTCTCCCTACACAGGCTGTGAAACACAAACACACACCCGTTGTGACAGGCGTCCTCTCGGGGCGGAGCAGGGTAATCATGCCGCAGCACCTTTGGCAAGGCTAATTAAACCAGCACATCTGTGCCTTATCCCACATCTGGAGCAGGTGGCGGCGTCGCCAGCGGTGCCTTCCCCCTCCACCACCGTGACTGCACTTCTAAACAATGACGGGAAGGGAGGGCAAATGCCTCCTCCCCCTGCTTCCGCTTATCCTTCTAATTTTTGTGTCTAAAGTTGATGGAGCAGCGAGGGCACGGGGTCAGCGGCCTAGCTCCCCGTGGCCCTCTCTGTTTTCCAGCTCAAAGTCGAATATTTTAACTTCACCCAAATTTAACTCACTAGAGAATTAATTATCTCCACAGTTATCTCCCTGCACTTAGTCTATATACAGCTCCAGAATCCAATACTTAATCAACAGACTTTCATATCAGTCCCCAGGACAGAGTTTTGAAATAAAATGGCTCAGAAGCAGCAGCCACTTCCTCCCATGTTTTTTTTTTTTTGTTCTTTTCTTTTTTTTTTGCCTCGCCTCTACAGAGTTCTGACACTAAAGTGAACCTCTCGAAGTGAAATTGCTTTAAAGACAGATTCAAAGTCTCAATCAGGCCACTGAGGATAGGTGAAGGTTTATATGAGTAAAACCAAGTCAGGGAGGCGGACTGGTAGGAATGACAGCACTGGGGTTTGAACGAAAGCCAGAGGAACCTTAGGAGACCAGGTAGGGAACAAAGGAAACCTCAAAAAGTGATTGGGCAAATAAAAATAGACAACAAAACAAAAACTTAAGTGCTTTTCATTTGAAAGAAATCCCCCTGAGACTTAGTTAAGTTTTGCATTAAGATTCATTTTTAATCTCAATTTCTAGACTGTTCTTTATCAAATTAGTGGGAATGTAAGAACACAACGCTAACTTTGCAGATTTGTAAAAACCCTAAACTCTAGTTAGTTTGATTAGATATCATGAAAAGATCTGTGGCAGAGAGAAATCAGGTTTCAATACATGTAGCAATTGATTCACAAATTTTGACATTTTCAGGAAAAAAAACTATTGATAATGGAAATAGAGGCATATTTTTGTCCACTCATGTTTCGTTATTAATATTAGGAACCTTTCATTGAAATGAGATCTTGTTATTAGCAGATATATCACTGAAATAGTTATTAATGGTTAATTCATGCCAATCAGCCTTTTACTAATGGGACAAATCTGCCACTTATTTTTGTCCAAACTCAGATTAATTTTTCTCTCACATCTTGTGTTAACTAATGTGTAAACTCTCACTTTTCCTTCATATAATGATGCTGTAGTTTTACAGCGTAACTGTTGACAGAGGAGGTGACAGGTGCAACCAGAGGACTTTGATTCAGTTTCATCCATTTAGTCTAAAAACCTGAAGCTGGTATTGATTCAAACTCTTCCATTTCTAGTTTGTTAAAGACTTAAAATTAGAATCTCTCTGTACGTCTTAGGTTTGTTCTTTAATGTTCCACATTAGCATTTCATTAGTTTCTTGTCTATTGCATTTAAGCAATTTTGAAATTAATTTGCAACCGAACATCAACTGCATGTAATTTTGTTCCACCTTATAAAATGCTTAAAATGTTGCTCTTAATTGTAAATATATTGTTTCTTTTTCTTAAAATTCCGATTCATGACAGGACAATTAAACGATTTATGGTTGGGTTTTTGTAATGAAACCATATAGTGAGTTTTAGGCTTGGTTTAATACATATAACTCTGTAAAGATCTTATTCTTACCCAAATGTATATTTTGTTTAGTTATTGCTGAGTCAGGATGATAAAGTTGTGGGTCTTTGTAAATCCAGAACCACCTTTACCTTCTTTGTGCAAAAAAACCCAGCAGATTCTTCAGTGGGAAGACTGAGGCACAGGTTGGATGTAAATATGATGAGGGCAGAGTTATGTTTACTACAAAATGTAAATGAAACCACACTTAGGTTGTATATAAACATATCTGCGAGACAAGAATGTAATTATTAGGGGATTTCCTATTCAAATGAGCTGTGATTGGACCATTTCTTGGTGACCCTCTTGCCTTCACAGCACATCCCTTGAGGCTCCTGTAACAAGGAGCTTATTGCAGCGTTATTGCCCAAGCGTCTAGAAGGTTCCAGGGGCCTGAGGGCGTATGTGATGCCGCTGACAGGTCCTGGGGACTCGACTGTCACTGTCAGGGAAGCAGCGGGTCGGCTCGATGCAGTTGTCAAACTCCAGGCGAGGAAACACATGTTAATAGATGCATATCTTCCCCGACGCTCGCGCATATGCAAACACGAGACGCGCATCAAATCGTGGGCGGTGGCGTACATTACATACACATGCAAAATGAAAACATAATGTTATTCTTACTGCTGTGTGACAACAACGCAAACACAGACACACACACACACACACATATACACACATGGGTAAAACATACAACCTGGTGAGTCCTTCGGGAGCCCCTGACAGCTCTGCCCTGAGCTTCCAATCCGTCTCAGGGAGCTCCAAACACCCAGTGCAATTACTCTTTCTTGCTGACTGCACCTGCACAACATAATTGAGAAGGCTACTGGGGCTTTGTCACTTAAGGTAAAGATGTAAAAGGAAAAAAAAAAAAAGGTCCTGGCTAAGCTGCAGAACTGCAGCAAGACGCAGCTATGTCTCAAACAGTGTATGTGTGTTTGAGGTTTGAGTTGTCTGTGTCTATGTGTGTGTGTGTGTGTGTGTGTGTGTGTTTGTGTGTTTGTGTGTATTGGAGGGTGGGGGGCTTCACTGCTGTATCTGAAGGACACAGTGTCAGACCTGTGAGCCAAAGTGAATTACTCCGCTGCACAATAACTTTTGTATTGAATATTCTGTGGTGAATTTGTAAGATCTGAACTGTACAGACAATTCTATGGAGATGGCTCCGAGTGAGAATATCAATTATTCATGCATTGTCCGTTGCTGCAGTTTGGCATGGGTTTAGGAGCCAGTTTTAATGATCGGAGATTTAATTAAGCTCTGGTGGTGAGACTAGGGCTGACTTCTTGAGACCAGGGGATCCTGAGAATCCCCGTCTTACTTTAATGAAACCAGCAGCAGGTCATTGTCTGTAATGAGGAAATTGACTGGGATCTCATTATATGTGTTTAATCTCTATCTGTATATTGCACACGGAAAATTAAATGGACTAAAAGATGTAATGTCGTCACGATAAAA
Organism: Sphaeramia orbicularis; assembly: GCF_902148855.1. Taxonomy (NCBI): domain Eukaryota; kingdom Metazoa; phylum Chordata; class Actinopteri; order Kurtiformes; family Apogonidae; genus Sphaeramia; species Sphaeramia orbicularis. The sequence goes on from NC_043958.1 coordinate 15,143,807, forward strand.
AGGGCTAAAATTGCCTTTTTTTTTTATCACTTGCAGAGCCATGGGTGTTGAATTCCCCCATTGACGATAGACTCCCCAGATAAAGACTGAAAACAAATTACCAGTGTTGCCATTAACTCATCTGGCATTCAATTATAAAGTGGACCAGTAGGAATGGCAGGTCTGTGACAGCGTTTCCACAAATCTGGCAACCATGCAGTTTGCTTCCATTCCCAGCCAAATCCGTCCTGTCCTTTCTTTCATGTTTTGTACAAGCAAGTCAGACAGAAATAAATTAGTTATTAAATTCACAAGCTTATTTTACCTTCCATTTTCTAAGAAATCTAAAGGCAAAGTCTCTGCCAAATGTCTGCACATTTGACTTATAGACATGAAACAGTGAAGATATTGCTTAAGTGTATTTTTATTTTATCATTTCCTGTCTTGTCTTGTCCAATACAAGGTTAGTTCCTGAAGAAACTGCATTAAACTTCCTTAAATACTCATTTGTTTATGGTTTATTTAAGGATAAATACAGTTTCATAAATCCAGTGAAGGTAGCTATTGGATGCAGAATAGTATTAGTAACTCAAAGATCTGGAGCAAAGCTTTTATAAGAGTCTAAACAGTTAAAATGAAATAAAATAGAATACATGTAAATATAGTGGATGTGTTTAGGACTGTCACTAACAGTGATCATGCTACAGTCTGTTGGAGTTGTTCTGACAGTAAAACCCAAAACGAACAATATCTGATCTTGTAAAAATGTCTCGTTTTGACAGGCATCACCTTTTCGACATATAAACATAAAGATGATAACTTTTGGTCTAAAACATTTTGAGTATTTGAAGAGGTTTATTTTGACAATTAACAATCTGTAAATCTGGCAGCTAAATATTTTCAGAATCCATTAATACGCCAGTTATGTTGCTGATGGATCCTTTTGTTCATAGGTATTTTGAGGAGACATGATCGATTTTCCTCTATTAAAATAACTGTTGATCCATATTCAAGGATAATAATAATAATAATAATAATAATAATAATAATAATAATAATAATAATAATAATAATAGTTGTTGTTATTATTATTATTATTATTATTATTATCATGGTTTGCAAAAGACAAGCATTAAATCCTTTCATGTGAGGGTCTGCAACCAGTAGATTGTAAACCAATGATATTTTTCCTTGATTGATTAAATTGATAAAATAGTTACCTCCTTGACTGTTAGAGTTGTGACTTAAGATCATCTGTTTAAAGTACCATTCAGCATTTCTGTATTTATTTCAACATCCTCTTGTGTCCTTGTGTTGTTTTTGTTGTACCTTCACTTTATTTTTTTGCTTTGACCTTAAGGTTTGGGTTGTTATATTACCTCTGTCATTTTATCTGTTAAAGTAATGTGTTGGTTACAAAATGTATTATTATAAGTAAGAAGTAAGTTGTACTTGAATATTTAGTTAGTTTAAAATATTTCCTCGAATAGTGCCTTTCTTTGTCAGTTGTGGGAGGTACCAGGCCTTTATTTGAGGAGGCTGGTATTAGAGGAAGGCCTTTATTTCTAGGTCTCTCAGTTTAATATTGTAATGTGCATTATTAGAATTCACTTGCGTTTGTGATGTTAAAGTACTGCAAAGCATGTTTGTACAAATGCAACACTTCCTGAGCTACATTATACATAATATACTCTACTATAATAGAGGCTGTCTAGTGTTTCAATAGACTTTCATTGTGTAAATATATTCTTGTCACATAAGATTTAAAATGACAGATTCGTTCCACTGAAAAAGTAACGCACACACCTGCAGTGACTGAGATTGGACAGAAACACTTCAGGTGAGTGGTCCACAACCACACAGTGTTGAAAATAGACAGATAATGTTGCTGAATGTATTTAATTAAACTTGTAGAAGCGCTTAAGTGACAGCTCATTACTTGACAAGCACCAGAAATATATCCATATAATTTTTTACCCGGCAAGTAGTTGAGAAGCAGCATTTATTTGTTCATGTCATCCTCGATTTCGGGTAGAGAATTAGTAGAGTATTAATAATTTACTCCCAGTGTTTATCTGAGGAAGTACATTATCTTAAAACAGTCCTATAAGTAAACAGAAATATTACATACAATTAAAATACATGAATCGTTTATTTCCATATTATACTTAAATATATCTTTTGAGTTTAGCTCAAACTTTAGACAATGTTCTTTTCCTTGTTTCTGTCCTTCTGTAAACCCAGGCCCATTTTTCATGGATTTATCCACACACGCTGATGCATACTTAGAAGTCTGTTTTATTATCAGGTATTAACGGGTCACAGTCTGAGCCACTAGTTCTCCATTCACCTTTCTTTCCTCCTCACCTTTCATCAGACATCTCTCCATCTCTGTCCTCTCTCCATCCTTCCTCTCCGTCCTTCCTCTCCTCCTCCCTTCAGCCCACCTGTGCACATATCTAACTTTCATCCCCTTCGATTATGTATTCTCTCTGACGGTAGACTAAGCTCTTTCCCAAACTCCTCGCGCTCTCTCGTTCCTCATTTCACTTATTCTCTCCATCACTTGTGTAACTCGCACTGGAAAAAAAAAAAAAAAAAGACGACACACCCGCTCAGGCACATGTTCCTCTGTCATTTGTCAACACTGTCAGCTTGGATAGAAAGAAACTTCCCTACCTCCCCATACCTTGTCTCTTTATGTCACATCCCAGCACATCGGCGTCAGCAGCGCCTCAGCCCTCACTATCACCTCTGATATCAAGAAGAGCTTCCACACTTGTAGAGTCACAGCCCAACACCATAAAACAATCTGTCACATCATGTCTGCACCACTGCCTGATTCTTCCATTAAAAGCTGATTAATAACTTTTTCACAACCACCGGGTCATTGGCAGCACTTGTAAGGGTGAGGGTTAGAATTGATCCATGTCTGAACCTATATACACTATATGGACAAAAGTAATGGGACACGTTGAATTCAGGTGTTTCTTTTCTAACAGGGGTGTGGGATACAAAACAATTATGATAAGTTTTACATTGTAATAATTTTTTTTTTTTTTGTATCCCAGACCCCTGTTAGAAAAGACACGCCTGAATCCAACATGTCCCAATGATTCTCTGTCCACATAATGTATGTTTTCATTGTGTTTAAGCCTTAACTCTAATGCATGTATTTTGGCATTTGGTTGTCATTGTTTCCTTCAGACTTCGATTGTATCCATGGGAGTTTGAACGTCAGGAATAATCACAATAATATTCCTTCCTATATTTTTTCGAGGTCATCACATTTCGACACCACATGGGACACAGACTCGGTGTTGTTTTCCGACATTTGGGCCAGTCCGAAAGATAGTCGAGACAATGGCATGGTGTCTTTGTCTGTTTCCAGTTTTATCTTTGCAGCTCAACCTCCTCATGTGTCCTTGTTTATTTTTACTTCCTGCCTTTGTGTTTTCACTATATTTCTCTCCTCTCCTCTCACTTCTAAAGTTGTCAAGTACATATGCATTCTCTAGTACTTTATTAAAGTTACCGCTGTATTTTATGATCTGTCAGAATCTATGATAAACTAAAATTACATTAAATTCACAACATGGCGTAAGATGTCAGTAGATGACATTCTGACTTTTTTTTTTTTTTTTAAAGACACACAGATTTGGTCATTTATTTAATAATTGTAACTTTTTTTTTTTTTTTTTTTAAACACACTTCATTGGTTCTTGATCCTCATTGAGCGTTTCTGGGAAATTTATTGGAAATATACAAATATTTTTAGAGGAAGTGCAGAAGAGAAAGTAAGAGAGAAGAGAAAGTTGAGTTGGAAATTGCCTAATTGAACATTGTAACTCCGGTTTGTCAGACTAATGAAGTGCTACACTGTAATCTGTGGGTGTGTTTGCATTATTCTATGATACATTTGTCATAATTACAGGGTGGAGAAGCAAAATTTACAATGAAGATTTAGTTGTTTTTTCTCAGCAGGCACTATGTCAATTGCTTTGAAACCAAACATATATTGATGTCATAATCATACCTAATACTATTATCCATACCTTTTCAGAAACTTTTGCCCATATGAGTAATCAGGAAAGCAAACGTCAAAGAGTGTGTGATTTGCTGAATGCACTTGTCACACCAAAGGAGATTTCAAAAGTAGTTGGAGTGTCCATAAAAACTGTTGATAATGTAAAGAAGAGAATGACTATGAGCAAAACTATTACGAGAAAGTCTGGAAGATACTATTAAAGAAGAATGGGAGAAGTTGTCACCCGAATATTTGAGGAACACTTTCGCAAGTTTCAGGAATCGTGTGAAGGCAGTTATTGAGAAAGAAGGAGGACACATAGAATAAAAACATTTTCTATTATGTAAATTTTCTTGTGGCAAATAAATTCTCATGACTTTCAATAAACTAATTGGTCATACACTGTCTTTCAATCCTTGCCTCAAAATATTGTAAATTTTGCTTCCCCACCCTGTATATTTCATAGATAAACTGCACATCAAATGTCTGAGTAATAAACATGGAAATAGTCTGGGTAAATGCAAGTTACAACTGTAGAAAAGAACACTTCCAAAGAATGAAGGGGACAGGAGAATGGATTAGTGTATGACGTGATAACTTGTCTTTGTAGTAGCTGAAATATCCTGGAAAAGTCTTGGAAAATACAGAGTGGGAACCCTGACATGATTATAATCTGTTTAGGTTTTGGCATAAAAATGTGATAATTGTGGAGGGAAAAAGGGCTAGAGTTAGGAACTTTCATGTTCCACCATAATAGTCCCCTGTGGTTTTGTGCCATATCACCTGGTTGTAACTCCCATGTCTAGTGGCATCATCAGCTCCCTGGTCTTGTCAAGTGTGTTTCAAGTGTGTTAATTTGGCCGGAGATTAATTCTGTAACTTCTGCTTAAGTGCTCAGTGGATGGAACTTGGTCCAGCTTGAGTGAAATTTTATGGTACCAAGAAAAGAACAGATGTTAATCACTTAAAATCATTACTAACCTGGTTAATTAAATATAAAGTAACTAAAAAGTGGTTGAAAGTGCCACTTGATTTAATTGTAAGGCTTCTGAAGGCTTGACACTGTAGCAGCTTATTTTTGGCAGGTTGTCATACAAAAGAAAAGAACCTCAAATCCTTGAAAACTCAACTCAAGCATGGCACGCTGTGATCTGTTTGCATGTTAAGACATCTTGAAGCTTTTGTTTGATCTCGGCATATGACAGATCTTTCTTTTTTTTTTTTTTTTTTTCTCTTCATCTGGTCCACTTCCAATTACTACACAAGTTAAGGCTTTTTTGGCACATAAAAGGACTATTGCTGCTCAAGACTCCGTGGTGTGTAGGAAGACTCACTGAGTACTGATGCATTAATCAGCTGAGCAATTAAATTACTCGGGAGTGAAAGAATCCACAGGAAGTTCTCATATATTTGCACCAGGATTCCGTAAAGGTTCCTCTCTTGTTCATCTACAGTTCCAAATGTCTCCGTTCTGCTAACTTAAACACTGCACGACATCCTCAAGCAGTTTTTGGTGTATGACTTTGATATATATTTAAAGAAATGTTAAATTAGTTTCGACTTTGCCGCTGGGAGGGAGTTTGTCATGTGAAAATTAGCTGACGTTAGGCCAAACTTTAAACACCTGTGGTTATATATGTATGTTTGATGGCGTCTTGTTAATAGTCAATCTGTTCTGAGTGCTCAGGTGTGTGTTTGCCGTTGGCTGTTAGAAAAAAGAAAAAACCACATCAGGTTTGTCATAAAAAAACAACATTAAACTATGGTCATTTAAGCTCTTCTGCCACAGATGAGTATATTGAATAAGTCCAATAGTGATGACTTTGGTTCTGTAATTTCTTTTGAGTATGTCACTGACGTTTCTTTTACCCACTGATCGCCTTTCATTTGCCTGAAGTTCATTTTTCAATATATATATATTTTTAAACTTTCCCACTGGAGCGACAGAAGCAATTAAACCTCAACATTTCAGGTCCTGCTTTGAAGTTAAATGAGAAGGGGAGGAGAAAATAGATAAGCCCAAACGGGGGGTATAATGAAGGCGCTACAAATCATATCATAGGTTTATCACCATGTTTGCATTGATTGATAAAGTTACGTTCAGTAATAGTGTTAAAATGACGCCCAGTCATGCTTAGTTTCTTTTAAGTGATATCTGTTGATCTAGGTCTGCCATCTACCTGGATAACTCAATGTTAACACCTGGAATGTATAGTAAAAATTAGGGATGGGCACCTTTCACATTTAACCCTGTACAGCCATTAAATAAACGACAGAAAATTCCAGTTCTTTGAAACTGGAGCCTTTATTGGTCCTTCTGAATCATCAAAAAATATTTTTCAAATATCAATTTCCATGTATGAGTTTCAGTTTTGTATCATATTTGATAAATTGGGTCTCAGTGCTCAAATATTATCATTTTTGAACAAACGAAAACAGAATATAACACAAACATGTCTAACAAATTGGTGATTCCTTTTCAAAACTGGCAAAGTTCTGCCTCCTTCCTCATTAATGACAAACTTGTAGTGTCACTGGAAAGGCCTCTGATGAACAAATTCCTCCCCCCTGGTGGATTTTCTGTGTATTGCATGTATCTAATTGTGTACATCAGGTTTTTAAAGAAAAAAAAAAAAGATCACACTGATCATGAAGAGGGCTTCAAAACTCGTGATATGTTTGGTGTCATAGGGTTAAACCGATACGGCACTGATACTCAGTTTCTGGGAACTAGTATACAACAGTACTTGTTTTTGGTACTTTTTGTGTGTATGTGTGGCAATTAAAGTCATTTTGTCTATAAAAAGAAATAGTCAACATTTCTTAATTCTGAGTATTTATTTCTCAACATCACAAGTGAAATAACGTAACATAAAACTTGAGAAAAGTGTGTGGGCGGGAGGGCAAATAACTTAAAAATAAATATAATATATGTAACATTTTTCAAACTAAAGTATTCCAAACTAACACAAAACCCCTCCCTCTAGCATGAAGTGTACTGCACGTGTTCAGCAGTTATTTTTCATGAACACAAACATGTCTACTTTTTCTGCCCAGAGCCAAGCCCGCTCCACACTGGCTTTTTTTTTTTTTGATGCCACTTCTTCTCCCTGATGCTAGCTGTAGGTGAGGAGCCACCGCCTGCTGCAGGTGCAGTGATGGTGCCTGATGTGGGAGTCATAGCCTGCGCTCCTTTGGGCCTTTCCAATATTCTCCATTCCTCAGCCTTCAGGTGTATATTATGTTTGATTAAATATTTCCTTAGGGTTGAGGTGTTACCGTGGCTGGCTTTACATTTAGGATTACAGATGTCATCATCGTCACGTCAGGCAGATACTCCTCCACTCTCTCCCCGACACACACAACATGAGGATGCGTTCAAGTACCGAAATGTGGTACTGTTTGACTTAACATGAATCAATACTCTGTAGTACTGACGGAATTCCGTAGGTACCAATAAAAATACAGAATTCAGTACCCTCCTCAGTAAAAATGCATGCAGAACGCAGTCAGATTAACCCTGAGCTCCTCCTGGATTTCTAAAGCTCTCACCTGTGTCAGAGTGTAAGCCCTGCAGGAGTTCATGACTGTAGGTGAGTGTGTGGACGCTGCCTCATGGCTCAGCTGTCCTGCATCAGGGTTGTTCTTTCACACATGTAGGTCCCAACAGGAGACTGACCAAATCAGATGAGTTCCTGGGGGTCGACAGCTGGGTAGAGCCCACAAGAGGGTGGTTCATCTGCAATGATGAGCATTAATGTTAATACTACATGGATTTGCAGGTAGAGCAGGGCAACCTGGCCTCAGATCCTACTGGCGTCCGCTGAGGTAGTCAGCCTCTGTGATTGCAGTTTTTCCTCAACACTTAGGAAATGTAGTTAGAACTGAACTATGAGTTTTCCTCTTTTATTAGGGTTAAAGCTAGGACGTCCCTGATAAAAGATGAGAATGAAGTGGTATCCTTAGTTGTTGTAAGTGAGGTTCAGACCATCATTTTCAAAGACTGTCCGGGAGAAAATTCTGACCTTAAATTGTACTTATCAACCAGTAGGAATGTACCATAAAATGAACTCAACACGTTTGCTAAGACTACTTTACCGTACGGTTTCCTTTGCAGTGTTGTCATCTAAGGTTGCTTTCTTTTGTGGAGGCTCAGTTTTAGATTTTTTTCCCCCCATTCACATAAATACCATTATAAGGTTCCTGTGGGGTCTTAAAAAGTCTTAAAAGTCTTGAATTTACAAATTTGCATTTAATACCTTAATTAAATTTGATATGGTAGGTCTTCAGTTATGTTGCTATAAACTTGTTTGCTGTATTGTGTTTAAATGAGTCTGTTAAATGTCCAAGCTGCAAAGAAAGTAACGTTAGTCTACTCAGTTCCACCCATTCCAACTCGACAGTTTATATTGAAATTAGGAACCAATTATCACTAACTTTGCAGCCCCACATGAGAAATGATGACAGAACATTTAGCCCAACACACGTCCAGCCATTTGTCATTCACATGTTGCCCGAGAAAGCTGACTTTGGGAATGATTTTTGAAATGGGCATTAAATTCTGTTCTAAGTAGTCTTACAAAGTCATAAATTTAACTTGAGGAAACCTGTAGGAACCCTGCGTTAGTGTATAGCTCAATCATAATGATTAGAAAGATGATCTGCGTAGCCTTCAGTCCTTTACTTCCATTGTTGCCTGATATCCAGTAGATTTTGTCATTGCACAGTCAGCATGTGTGTTGTATCCAACCTTATTAGATCCATGTCGTGAAGGCTGCCGATAAAGCTATACATGTGCTGTAATTGCACAATCAATAGGAGACATAACGCTGTAGTATGATGGATTATTTTCATTTGATTAAAAATAATTGTCTAACATTTTGACAGTTGTTAGAAAATGTTGGTTATTGAAGTAAACCCTGGTCCACATTTTCCCAACTGTGCATCTGTAATAGCTGCAGTGTTTACCATTAATTACATAGAATGTGGCCTAATTTGTCCCACTGGAGTTTTTTAATGAACTAGAAATGTTTTTTTTTACATTATGTTTTGCACAGTTGCTGCAACAAATCTTTTGTGTGTGTGCAGGTTCAGAAGCTGCACCAGGTACTCATTGAGGTACTGTAAAGTCTGAAGTCCATATCTCAATACTCATTATAGTTACGGATCAGCAGCAAACAACACATGATAGAAGAAGAAGTGAACAGTTTTAGTCAAGGTTATTATCTTTGACGAAAACTAATGGAGTGATAAAAACCAGAACTGAAAAAACATTTACTGAAATAAATAAAAACTATAATAATAATTTAAAAAACCCCAATAACTAACTGAAAAAAAAAAAAAAACTAAACTAAAATGTATACAACTTATGACTAAAATTCCCTTCACTTTCATCTTTGCCAATGTCGGATTGATATGAAATCGATTTATTTTGTTCGAGCAATTTTAGCACCATGCGGCGCTTCACGGTCCATCACTTCTCATCAGTTGTCATTTCGAGTCGGCTTCTCGTCCCCACTCTACCTGGAAACATGGAGACTAAAGGTGGGAGAAAGAAGCCTGTATGGGAAGGAGTCCTGTATGGGATTTCTTTGAATATGACAGTGAGGAAGATAAAAGATATGAAAAAACTAAAAACAATACTAAAACTATCCCACAAACTGCGACTACAAGAAGCACAAATGGACAAAAAATGGAATAAATGGACTGATTACAGAACCCGGAATGGTGGAAGGACCGAATAATGTCAATGCAATGTCGTGTAGTGTACCCAAGCAAGGTTTGTTTGTTCACTTTTTTCTTGTTTTTGCTGATTTTGTGTTTATAAAATTTCAATAAAAACTTGAGGAAAAACCAAAAAACTAAAACTAAACTAAAGCTAAGTCTTTACAAAAACAAAAACTAACAGAAACTAGAAAACCTGCTCTAAAAACTAATTAAAACTAACTTAATTAGAGAAAAAAAGTCAAAACTAAATAAAACTAAACTATAATGAAAAATCCCAAACTATTCTAACCTTGGTTTTACTGAAGAATCAGTAGAAGAGACTGACATGTATCACTTGGCTCACTAGCCGTGCAACATTAATGCTGCAGCCAAACCTGTTGCTAACATTCTGTAAAATAGAACAAACGTGCTAATCGGGCCGTACAAAATGAATGTTAGGTGAATGTGAAAGATATTTAATGAATATCTCTACAGTTTCTTTGGAAAGTAGATCACATTAACATCGTCTTACTTTCTGAGATCATGAGATCAGCCAGCCTTAGTTGCTACATCAAGCTCTTGAAGATCCAATTATCACTAGAGCAAGACAGTAAAAAAAAAAAAAAAGACACATAATGGAGAGGTGTGCAGATGGATTCATCCCTTCATGACTTACGCATTGAGCAACATGAAAGAAAGTATTCCACTTTAAATGTTGCTGAAAGCTTCATCACCCACTGTATAATGATCTGCAGCTGCTTTTATGTGGATCAAACAGCCATAACGTGCAAATATGCAGAACTTCTTGTCCATCTATGGTAATAGCAGAGGTACGTCTGTGTGAAAGTTTACTTGTACGCAAATGAATAGTGTTAAAGCGTTCGCAGCTTAAGGTTTGATCAGGCATAACGTTAGGGTGATTATAGGCAAAGAGGAGAGAAGAAAGGAAGAGAGAAAGGACAGAAGAACAGAAAGAAAGAAAAAAGAGAGATGGTAGAAAGAAAGGAAGGAAGGAAGGAAGGAGGGACGGAAGGAATGGTAGAAAAAAATTCACTGTCCATGTAATTTACTAGGCCTTTCCTTCTGTCCTTCCATCTTCCTTCCTTCCGTCTTTCCTTCATTCCTTCCCTGCATCTTTCTTGAAAGAAAGAAAGAAAGAAAGAAAGAAGACGGAAAGACCGAAAGATGGGAGGAAAGAAAGATAGATAAGAGATGGAAGGAAAGATTAATTGAAAAAATTCACTGTTCATGTAATTTACTAGGTCTTCTTTCTTTCTTTCTTTCTTTCTTTCTTTCTTTCTTTCTTTCTTTCTTTCTTTCTTTCTTTCTTTCTTTCTTTCTTTCTTTCTTCCTTCCTTGTTTCCTTGCATCTTTCTTGAAAGAAAGACAGACAGACGGATGGAAGGAAAGACAGAAAGATGGAAGGAAAGAAAGAAAGAGAAAAAGAGAGATGGAAGGAAGGACAGAAAAAAAATCACTGTCCATGTAATTTACTGGGTCTTCCTTCTCTTTTTTCTGTCTTTCTGTCCTTCCATCTTTCCTTCTTTCTTTCTTTCTAGAAAGATGCAAGGAAGGAAGGAAGGAAGGAAGGATAGAAAAAAAATCACTGTCCATGTAATTTACTGGGTCTTTGTTTGTTTGTTTGTTTGTTTGTTTCTTTCTTTCTTTCTTGAAAGGAAGGACTGTGAAAGGGAATGTTTCCAGACTCTGACCTGATGTGATCTTTTGACCCAGTCGTACTTCCTTTCCTAGCTCAGACCTCAGTCGTCACCCACAGCTCATCCATGTAATGAAAGGAGAATTTCAGCGTAGTGACACAGGACTAAACTACCAGAGTCATGGGAACTAACAGAAGTCAGATGCCTTGTGTTTTTGTGTGATTTTGCACGAGCTCACTGGATAAAAACCCCTGATGTGGTGTGAGATGGAGGGAGGATAATAGGTGGAATTACTCACATGCTCTTGAGTTCATTACTACCTCAATGAGCAATAACCATCCCTCAGTTAGCACGGAGCGCAATAATCCATTTAATTTCATAATTATCGATTGGTCTTGATGGCCACGCTGAAAGGTCAAGATGAGTTTTTTCTTTCTTTCTTTTTTTTTTTTTTTGCTCAGCCCGAGGATGTAAAAGCAGGTTCGGTAGAAAAGTAGATGCACTGACTCACACACAGACTTTCCTGCTGAGCTTCTGACAACCGGCTGCTTGATTGGAGATGGAGACACACAAACACAACCGCTCCTTCTTAACACGACGCCACGCTGCAAACATGTCGCACACACAGACTTCTCCACGGCAACCGCAGACGGGGCAGAGCTGGTAAACACTTTGTAGCTCCTATGGGTAGAACGAGACCCACAACATCCTCCAGACACTCACCTTTTGATGTCACTTCTGTGTCTTTTACCTTTTCTTAATCTTAATCATGTCCAAGTCCGTTTGTCTTCTTTCTGCTGCCTGTGGACGGTGGCTCTAATGATTTCTGCACTCTAATGTTTTGATGAAAGACTTTGGAGGCGATCAGGGAAGCAGGTTTTGATCATTTTCATCTTCTTTTGTACCTCTGACTGTTGTCCATTATTGGGCTGCAGGTAATAAGAGGTGAAAATCAATCCTCTTTTCACTGTGACTAAAGGTAGAAACAAGCGGATAACTGTGTTAACACAAAGCAGGATCCCATTTAGACTCACTAAAAGTAAAGGTTAGGTTTATATTTGAGCCATGGTTTAAACCAGAGGTGTCAAACATAAGGCCTGTGGGCCAAATGGTCCAATCTGGCTCGCAAAATGAATTTCAGAAGTGCAAAAATTACACTGAAAATATGAACTATCAAAGGTGTTCAGGGGCCAACTCCATGTGATATCAAGTAAAATAATAACCTATAAATAATGGTTTAATGTGAAAAATGGAAAAAAAAAAACATTATGAAAATATTTACATATACAAACCCAATAAAAGAAATATGAGAAACTTGAAATTAAGAAACATAAGTGCAATCTTAACAATATAATGCTTGTTAATGAATATGTTCTGCATTTGTAGATCCAATGTGATCTGTAAAGTTTGTCAATAATAAGCTCAGACATAATATTGTTAAAATTGCAAAAAAAAATTACTACTACTACTACTACTACTACTACTACTAATAATAATAATAATAATAAACAAGATATTTCAGGGTGTACATGATTGTTTAGGTTATTCACATTTTTATAATCCAATTTTAACGTTCACACTAAAAGAGAAAAAAATTGGATAATTATTTATAGGTTTTTACTTTATTCATCCGGCCCACTTGAGATCACATTTGACACACTGCAAAAATCGAAATCTTACCAAGTGTATTTTTCTCATTTCTAGTTAAAATATCTCATCACACTTAAAATAAACATAATCACCTAAAGAGTAACTTTTCAGTGAGATATAAGAGCTTATTTTTAGACAATAGATCTTGAAAATCTTATTTCAAGAAATCTTACCAAGATAATTATCACTTGTTCCATTGGCAGATTTTATGATTAATTTCAGATTTTTTTTTTTTTTTGCTTAATTTAAGATTTTTATTTATTCATTTATTTTATTTATTTATTTATTTTTTGCTTAATTCAAGTAAAAAATCTGCCAATGGAACAAGTGAAAATTATCTTGGTAATATTTCTTGAAATAAGATTTTCAAAATCTAAAATAAAAATAAGTTCTTATATCTCACTGAAAAGTAACTCTTCAGGTGTTAATGTCTTAAGTGTGATGAGATATTTTGACTAGAAATGAGAAAAATACACATGGTAAGATTTTAATTTTGCAGTGCACCCCTGGTCTGAACTGATATAGTTACACATCCATGAGGTCCATCGATTATCATTATTAATATATATTATGTTATTATTATTATTATAATTATTGGACAGTGTTATACAGGTGATTTATTCTTATTACACAGTAACACTGGTGACATGACTCCAGAGGAACACCACATTCATTATGAATCATACAATATTTATTTGGCATTTTATTTGGCATTTAGTTTTAATGTCATTTACATATTATATTATCCTCCTAGCAGAATTCAAAAGTCATATTTTTGGCCAAATTGTGTTATCTGTGGAATTTTACTCTCCTAACACTGCTTTAATTTTGCATAATTTGCTATGACCTGGAAAAAATATGACTTAAGCAATTATACTATGAGGGTAATTAATATTATAGGGCAGAAAAACACCTTTCAGTCTAAAAATACTGCACTTTTGCATATTCTGTAAACTTCATTAAGAAACAAATACTGTCAGATGAATGACTCAAGAAGGGGTGATTGTTCAAATGACGAATTTATTCTGAAATATTAATGAACTGCTAAGCTCCTAAAGGTTTGGAACAGAAATATGGATGTTTGCACACCCCAAAAGAAACCAATTTAAGGGAGGAGAGTGAAAAACTGACCAAGACACGGGTGAATAATAAGTAGTTTATTACTTTCTACGGTTAAAGTTGAGTTTAAATTGTAAAAAATTAGCAAAAGTTTCATTTCAAATGAAGCCAAAAACATGAATTATGGCTTGTTTTTGGCTAAACCTTCCAGCGGATCTTTAACTTGTGGATGTTAGGAGGTTACATAAATCCAAAACAAGACAGCATTTATAGAAAACCCCAAACAGAATTATGCGACACATAAAATACCACACCATAAACATTAATACAAATTACCCCGTGCATCCTCACCCTCTATCATTCCCTCCCATCCCTCCTCACCCTGTCATACCCACAATTCCTGACTCATCAGACACTATTGTCATGCACCGTCCATCGGCGGCGCACCGGGCTAAATTATTGTCCCCTTTTTAATAAGGCTATGGATTGTTTGAGGAATGGCACCGGCACTGCTGTTGATTATATTGAAAGCCTGTTGTTTTATATCCTGCGAATGTCAGATTTCTGCTATTTACATCCCTCAACTCCTGCACGGCGGCGAATGGTTATTGATTTTGCCAAAGATGAATGGGAGTGGCCGCGTGGAATTAAAATCAAAAAGACAAAAAGGGAGCAAAGAGGAGGAGGAGGGTGAATGGAAGAATTCTTTGTTGTTGAAACTCCGGGTAGAAAAGACAGAAGACGACGAGGAAGATCAGGAACATTGGATGACAAAAGCTCTGTCAATGAAGCAGGCGTAGGATCGGTTTAGGATTATCAACAACAGCAGCCGTCAAGCTATTTCATAAAACAGATTCACAGGTTCACACTTGACTTGGATGAGCTTTGCAGTTACTTAAGGGTTTTATTGCCTCAGTTGGGTGTCCATCTTGGCCTAGTATGTAAACAAAATAGTTCCATATTCTGCTTCTGGCAGCATTTTTTTTCCAAGCAGTTTTGATAGGCTGGGATTTAGTTCAAGATGTGCTGGACTGTTTGATGCTGTTGCCATATTTTCAGCTCATTGTCTCCATAGAATTTTTGCGCCCACGGCTACAGTTTGTGGTCAAGAGCCAGACTGCAGCTCCATTGTGTATCAAGCCTTCATCTGATGCTTTTAAAGAAATGCTCTTCTTAGATACTTTATTACACACTGACAGTTTGTGATTTTCACTGTGTTCCAGGAGTTGTTTTTCAGTGATTTGATGGTTGTTTCTCATTTATTTTTTAACTTGTTTGTCTGTTCATTGGTTTAACATATTCGCCACAATCTATATTATAAAGTCAAGTGACCTCTGTGTGCGTTTGTGTGTGTGTGTCTTGGGAATCACACAAAATCCAGAAAGAGCTGACTGCTGCAGTTTGGCATACTTATCTATTTTTGGTCAAGGAAGACAGTAGTGAAAATGGCAAGTTGGTAGGACCAGTATTTTGGGAGATATTTGTAATTATGGAATACAATAGCCTTACAATCACGTTGCTATGCCCAGAATGCTTTCTGCTGGACAAGTGCGGTACAGCATGCATGAATACACAACAGCATAAAAACTACCACATTTAGAACCCATGGATCCCCACGGGTCAACTCGCTAGTACTTTTTAGTTAAGTCCAAACCTTTTTCCAGTTGATGAAATTTTTGGACTCCTTTACTGACCTACATGCATCTGACAACACTCAGGAGCTTTTCCAGAATTAACACAAATAATGTCATAAATGATTGCAGATGAGGTTAATATGTTAAACCATATACTGTGACACTGGTAAGACTTGGTTTACATCGTAGACTGTGACTAATTATTGGGCGGAGAATCTGTGATGTCACTCAACCTGTGTTTGGGTGGTTACCATGTTGGTATTAGAGCTGAAAGTGACGATATTTGGACAAAAGTGGCAAAACTGCAAGAAGATTTGATTTGATAAATCTATGAACTTCATCAAACACCATCTAACAAAGTCAGTTTAAAGTCTTCTTAGTTTAACATGTTGTGTTGATGTCAAAGTGTTCTACTCGACATGAGATCTTATTAATGGAACAGTGTTTTAGAAATCACTTGTTAGCGGTTCCAAAATAAAACAAATAAGATCAGAATGAATTCAGGAAAAAAGGGAAAAATATTGATTACAGTGAAAATACTGATAGTATTTTCAGAGAGCAGTTCAGTGTAAGTGTATGGAGGCCAAAGATTTTGGAGCCGCCCCAGTGGACATCCCTGGTATTACAACTTGTTCACACTGGACACATTTTGGAGCTGTGGTCCTTGCACTAATGCAGCCTGTTGGCTTTAGGGAAAGGTCATGAAAGGTATGGTTAGATATGAGAGAGAAATTTAAAAAGTCATGCCATTGATTTGTACAGAAACATCTTCTAGGTTCTGTATTTAGGATCAAACTAAACTACATCAGTTCGAACATGCCTTAAATATAACCCTAAACCTGCCATAATGGGATGCCAGTGACCCAGGATGTTGATGATCCAGAACTGTTTTTGAACATTGCTGAGGTGTAAACCCCTTAAATGCAACACTAATTTGTGTTCTTTTAATCATGCCGCTACTTTGACCTTAGCAGTTTGTTTGTGGATCTTTATCTGGTTATTCTGTTGAAGCAGCCACAAACAAGTTCAGAATCTTATTTTATATTTTCCGTATTTAGTTAGTTCTAGAAATGCATCTGTAGCAGTCCTCTGCCATATTTAACCCATAAAGACCCAAACAGACGACTAAAACCATCTACTGGTCTAAAATGTTTCATAACTTCTGATCCACTAATTCTATCAATCCATGTAAATAATTGGTGTAAAATGTACTTTTTCATCTTTTCATGGTCATCAGATGTGACCCATTTGGACGTTCAGAGGCTCCATATGTGAACGTGGAAACACTGTCATCTTCTACAACATTGATTCACCAGTAAAACCCAAGGAGTTGGATCAATGACAGTGGATGGAGACACTATTTTTATGTTCAGTTAATGATAGATTTGCTGAGAAAATCCGTTTTTCTCCAGATTTCTCTGTTTTTATTATAAAAACCCTTGACTTTAATCAGAGTTTTAATAAGCATCTACTTGATCAGTAAATTAAATGTAGGAAAATACATGATTTTCACTGAAAAATGCATTATACAAAGGATAATGTTATAATAAATGCCCATAAATCGCCTAAAAAGGTGAAATCTAGAGAGAAATGTATCTGTGAACTGATACAAAAGTAGCACTGGATTTTCATTGGTTAAAGACACATTATATTTAGCCATAAAAATGGAACATTACGGAAGTGTGGATGGTCAATATACAATCAATTGCTAATACAGGGTGGGGAAGCAAAATTTACATTATTTTGAGGCAGGGATTGAAAGACAGTGTATGACCAATTAGTTTATTGAAAGTCATGAGAATTTATTTGCCACAAGAAAATTTACATAATAGAAAATGTTTTTATTCTGTGTCCTCCTTCTTTCTCAATAACTGCCTTCACACACTTCCTGAAACTTGTGCAAGTGTTCCTCATATATTCGGGTGACAACTTCTCCCATTCTTCTTTAATAGTATCTTCCAGACTTTCTCGTAATAGTTTTGCTCATAGTCATTCTCTTCTTTACATTATAAACAGTCTTTATGGACACTCCAACTATTTCTGAAATCTCCTTTGGTGTGACGAGTGCATTCAGCAAATCACACACTCTTTGATGTTTGCTTTCCTGATTACTCATATGGGCAAAAGTTTCTGAAAAGGTATGGATAATAGTGTTAGGTATGATTATGACATCAATATATGTTTGGTTTCAAAACAATTGACGTAGTGCCTGCTGAGAAAAAACAACTAAATCTTCATTGTAAATTTTGCTTCCCCACCCTGTACTTGCAAGATTTAGCTCGTGTCATTGTGAACATTGAGTTTTATGTGACTGCAGGAGGACAGTCATGTATCTGGATTTAGTTCAAGAACTTTGATGGGAGAGTTGTTTTGTTTTGCTGCTAAACAAAAAAAAAAACCTAAGCATAAACAAATAAGCAACTAAAAGTCAGAAAGGAAGTGTCAGGCTTTGAGAGGTGACGGTGAAAGGAAGTCTGGGAGAACAGAAGTAAATGCAGAGCTTGAACATCAACTGCGTCAAGAGAAGAGCGAGGTGAAAAACTGAGGAAGAGACGGGTAAAAATGGGAAAGGATGTTTAAAAGGAGGGGTGGGGGGAAGGAGGGAAGAGGAAGAGCATAAGGAAGATGACAGGAGTGGGAATGAGGTGGGGAGGCGACGGGTAGAGGGAGGGATGTGGAGGCCAGTGACCGAGAGCAGATAGATGAATGACATTTTGGATTCTCTCAGCAATAAAGCGCCTCCCTAGACACAGGCTGTCTGGGTTTAGATAGAGGCCGTCACACTGAAGGGCTCATTTGCCTTTCAGTTCCTCATTACATCCAAGCCAAACTTATTTCCTCCTGCGGGAGACCAGAATCCCACTGGTACTCAGCACGCGTGTGTGTGTGTGCACATGTGCAGCCGTGCATGCGTGTGTTTACATACTGTACGTCTCTACAGGTACAGCGGCGTCTGCCCGGCCTATATGGACCATTTCAGTGTGTGTCTGGGTATTTGTATTCCATTATCTCACTGGCATGTTGTGTTTGTGACACATCACTTCACTTTGTACACAATTTGAAGGGAACTGCTGTGTTTGGAATAACTCTTGTTAGTAAGTCTTGCATAGCGGCAGACGCACACAAGCACGATGTGATTTATGAAGGGAGAGTGAAGCTAAACACACTTGAAGACGTATATGTATGCATGTATGTCCACACACACACATATACAGACACACACATATGCATGAATATTTACGCCAAATCCTCTTCGAGCTCAGATATTAAAACACACAGGCCTCGTGGCATAAATGTTCTTGAACCTTCTTTCGTAATGATTTCTCCCATATGGTTCGTACTAATATTCTGCTCAGAGCCAACTCACTGGAACTGACACACACTCACATTTGCGTGCGCACACACACACACACACACACACACACACACACACACACGATCACAGGCAGCCTTTCTGTGCTACATTAACTACAAACCTCATTTCCCCACAAAGAGAAGCCACCGGCTGAAAATTGGCTGGGACGAGTCATTAAACCTCTGTCTGACACACACACATACACACACATCTGTTATACAAATGACCCCCCCCACCCACCTGTGTCAGTGTAGCAGGTGATATCCCAGCACCCACTGAGAAACGATTGCCCTTTTGATGGAGGAGGTCCGCTGTTCATGTGTGAGCGCAGTTTAAACGTATGGACGTGACGCTAAGGCCTTAAAGCGTGATCTGTGACAGGTGTGTGTGCAGAGCTATGGGATGATAATTGATGATGACTGCGAGGGCAACAGATTAAAATACTCAAGAATACCTAGAGGGAGAGAAAGACCAGGAAAAAGGGAAGGAAAGAGGGAAAGATACACAAGAACAGATAAAGAGAAGATCCAAAAAATATCTAGAATTCAGAGTTGGTTAGAGGCGGTGGAGAGCAGAGCGATGGGGGGCAGCCGGTGAGCATGAAGGAATAGAGACCCTGCTGAGATGTGATTGATGGCTCTGAACCCCCGCTGGACCCAGATCAGCCGCCCAGACCTGTCAGGGACAATTTGCGGTCAACCTTGCAGGGAGGTGGGGACACCCTAATAAGACAAAACTAATGAAAACCCCTCTAGTGCGGTGGCCGTCCTGTCTGTCAGTCTGTCTCAGCTTATCGGACCTGCATACCTGGGACATACTGCCATTAAAACAACATTTGGCAAATTATGCATCATATGAAAATAAGAAAAATATGAAGAAAAATAACAGAAGTCTACTCTTTTCTTGGTTTCTTGAAAAACTATCACTGCAGTATCCTTTGATTCTTCAGGAAACTCGTGGATTATTTATCTCAAATAAGTTTAGCTCCAAGATATATAAGTGGAAGTTGCACAAAATAGATCATAAATATCCATCAATATCACCAGTTTATTAACTTTTGTCAATTAAATGCACAGTATGTAATTTCTGCCTCCAGGTCTTTCAGTCAAAACAAAAGTATGAGCTGCAGTAAATTACATTGTAAAGTATTGAGGAATCATGAGAGGAGTTGTTGTTGTCAAAGGCACTTGTGGAAATCCATCTGACATGACTCAGGCAGGAAATATGTTTACGCATGAGGTGATGTATTAGAGTTCTCACGTTTCAAATAGTCATGCTATGTCATTTCCTTCTGACGATACGGCTGCAAGGAACATTAAACACTAGCGTCAACATTGGAGAACGGGACGTGATACTATTGACAAAATGAGATGAAACGCAATATTGAATAATTTCACAGATTTGCCTGAAGTTGAACATATTTGATATAATATATGTACATTATAGGTCTAGTCGGTTTATTTATTTACTTTTTATGCAGAAGTCTTACACATTGTAGCTTTAAGTAGTTGTATTATCGCAGACTTTTTGTTCATTATTTAAAGTTGTCATCATTTACAGTTATTAATGTTTCTACCACAGTTTGCTGTACTTTTACATAAAGTCTGTTAGATTTTGATTCATCTTTTATAGTTGTGTTGTTATAATATTCTTTCAGTATGACTAAAATGAGGAAAAAAATATAGATTACACTTTTGTGCAGCTTTTTACCCTGATCTGTTGCACTTCTGTAACAGATGAAGGGACTGCAACAACTAATGTAAACTAACAAAACAACAATAATATCCCCAGATGTTCTATTCACCCATAAAGATCAAGTGCTATTTCTGTGGCAGTTCCCAAATTAATTTCTCTATATTTATCTATCTTAAGTGTTTTATCACCATTTATTATAATATTGAGTTTTTTCAGTGTGATTCATGTATTTTCATGTATTTAATTTACTGATTATGCAGATGATCATTAAAGCTCAGAGTAAATTCAAAGGTTATTATATCAAAACAGACAAAACTGAAGAAAAAGTTACTTTTTCAGTTAAATATATCATCAACCCGTAAAGACCCAGTGCTACTTTTATGTCAGTTTCCAAATGACATTTTCTCTATATCTAACCTTTCTTAAGTGATTTATCACCATTTATTCATATTATCCTCTATATTTTGTATTTTATCAGTGTAAAAAATGTATTTTCCAATATTAAATTCACTGATCATGTAGATGTTCATAAACACTCAGATTAAAGTTGAGGGTTATCATATCAAAAACAGAAAAACAGAAAAAAGTGACTTTTTCAGTTAAATCTATCATTAACTGAACACAAACCCAGTGTTTCCATCCATTGTCACTGATCCACCTCCATGGGTTTTACTGGTGAATCAATGCTGTAGAAGGTGACGGTGTTTCCATGGTAACTACAGAGCCTCTGAACATCCAAAAGGGTCATATCTGATGACCATGAAAAGATGACAAACTGTATTTTACACCAATTATTTCCATGGATTGATAGGATTAGTGGGTCAGCAGGTATTAAACAGTTTACATCAGTGGATGGTCTTGGTCGCCAGTGGCTGTTTGGGTCTTTAGGGGTTACATGGTCTTCTTACTTGGAGTAAAATGGTAAGGATGTATAGAATGGAATGGAATGAACTGAGTTTGAACCAAATGACAGCAATATAGATGAAGTTTTACTTTAGCTCACTGTCAGACTGCCTCCTCATTAGTTATTTTACATTATACATGTCACAACTGGAATTTCACCAACTTTGTGTAAAAGTTTTACTATTCTATTAACTAAGATCAACCTGCTGCCTCCAAAAAAAAGTCCTGTGTTGAAATGTAATTTGTGCTATCAGTCACCTTTGTAGAGTTTTCCTAATGGTGGGTATCTCATTTTGGGATGAAGCTCGGTTCGTCGTTTCATACGCCATAAGCCCATGTGCGAACTGAGCTCATAAGCTCTGCCTCGTCAGCACCGTCTCAGGACTGTGTGACTTCTGAGCAGCACAGACGACGATGATGAAGAGGAGGAGGAGGATGATGGCGGTGGCGGTGATGGTGGGGGTATGAAGGCAGGTTTTCCCAGTAATAACGGTCCATCATTGATGTGGTTCAGACTCCTGGGCCCGTTTGAAGCCTCGCTGTGTGGGAGAGCGTTCGCTGATGTACAGGACATGTGTGAGTGGTTTCTGATGAAGGCAGGGATAGCGCTTTTTCTCGGACGGAATTGCAGCTCTGAGTAGAGGAAATTTCAACCTCGTACTGGTGCATCTGTGGCTGTGTGCTGTATTTTTTCAATGTGGAAGTGCAAAGTATATAATAAATGCTAGAGTCAGCATTTTCAAAATTTTATATAGTTTCAAGGGGGAAAAAATCAATTTTGTTTCTAATCACAAGTTGCACGTCCTCCCTCAATCCTTTTGGTATTCATGAACTGTAAATAACACAGAGATACACTTTTAGAGCCCCAGAATGAAAATATTAAACTAGAAATGCCCTTAATATCCTCTCATTAAAATACCCATAGTTCTCTCTCTCTCTCTCAAGGAAACATAAGAACTTGATATGCTTTGTGACACTCTTGGCAAGAAGGTTAATTTTGCTCAACTGGAAATATAAAAACCCTCCAGCACATCTAGCTTTACTCAGTGATGTTATGGGGCACTTTCAGCTAGAAAAAATACGATACTCCCTGAAGGACAAAGTAGGCATATTTTATTCAACATGGTAACCGTTCATTGACTATTATATTTAAAACAACCCATCATAAATGGGTTAAAAAAAAAAAATAAAAAAAAAACAGAGCGCATATGACGTCCTTTGTGTTTTTTTTGTGTTTTTTTTTTCCTCTCTCCTGTTACTTTGTTTTGTCTTGTTTTGTTTTGTTTGGTGCAAATGTTATGTGTGTATTCATTTATTTGTCCATCTTCCATTTCCACTTTCAGGAACTGATAGTATATACATATGCATTTCATTGTACCATGTTTGAAATATACTTGTATTTGAAAAACTCCAATAAAAAAACCCCACATAGTTCAGTAAAGACTGGTTGGATCAGTATAGTATAGTATAGTATAGTATATCTTATCTTATTTTATTTTATCTTGTCTTGTCTTTTAAGAAATCTTTATACAGAGAAGGATTAGAGACACAGTGACGATTAAAAATAAAATGTTTCAAGAATCAAGTCCTAACAGCTTGGGAAAAAGTCAAGTCGCAAGAATACGGTTGTCAGTTCTCCACAAACAGTCATAATATTACAAGATTAAAGTTGCGATTGTGATTAGAAATTCATAAAGAAGATGAAATATCAGAAGAACAGATTGTCATTTGCATTAAAATGAGGAATGCAGGGCAACTCTTTTAGAAATGTACTGTTTTTTGGTACTGAGATGAAGTTGGAAAGATACTAATAGATGAAAATGTTTGTAATTTAAAAACAAAACAAAACTAACAAAAAAAACCCCACATCAAATCAAGAGTTATTTCTCATTTATTTAGTCCAACTTTAATCACAAAATTAAACCAGAAAAAAGTCCCACACTGTTTATTTTTTGTCTTATTTAGCCTTTAGCTTCAGTTGCGTTATTCATTTGCTGAGACATTGTTACAATACATTCCTTCAACGTAACAACATTTATTTCCGTCGTATTTTGGACACACAATACTGCTGAACCTAGACCTGACCAACCAAAGTAACTCTAGATCACAGGTGTCAAACATGCGGCCCAGGGGCCAAATCCGGCCCGCCAAAGTGTCCAGTCCGGCCCGTAGGATGAATTTGTGAAATGCAAAAATTACACTGAAGAAATTACCAATCAATGGAGTAAAAAAACATTTTAATTCAGGTTCCACATACAGACTAATTAAATCTCAACTTGGTCAGACCAGTAAAATATTCTCGTAATAACCTATAAATAATGACAACTGCAAATTTGATCTTTGTTTTAGTGTAAAAAAGTAAAATTACATGAAAATGTTTATATTAACAAACAAAAAATGTGAATAACCTGAACAAATATGAACAACTTGAAATGTCTTAAGAGAAGTAAATATTTTTTTTTTTTTTTTTTACCAATATTCTACCTGTTACTAAATGTTTTGTGTATTTGTAATTGTAATGTAAGTTGTAATGCACATGTGTAAATGATAAAGCGAGCCAGAATATTGTTAAAATTGTCCTTGTTTTTCCTAAGATATTTCAAGTTGTTAATGTTTTTCAGATTTTTAAGGAAACATTGTGGATGTAAACATTGTCCTGATATAATTTTACTTTTTTCACTGTTATTATTTTACTGGTCCGGCCCACTTGAGATCATATTGGAGTGAATGTGGCCCCTGAACTAAAATGAGTTTGACACCCCTGCTCTACAGTAGATCATATCACTGCCCCCACAGGCTTGCACTGTAGGCACTAGGCATGATGGGTAATCACTTCATCCACCTCTCCCTTTTTCATTGAAACACATTCAAATATATCTGCTTCATACAAACTGATGGTAGTGGAGTCTTTTTGTTGTTTTTTTTTTTTTTTTTTGTCTTCTGTTTAGCCTTTCCTCCTTTGTATCTACATGGAGATTGACAACAGTACTAGAGCTTTTTCAACGCTGCCCTTGTACTCACCAATTTTATCCACTGCTGTCGTTGAGGACGTTAAACACAAAATCGTTGTTTTTCTACTTCACTTTCCTTCAAGAGAAACCACTTAATGTAATAGTTCTTTTTAAATTATTTTCTCTGTTGCAGCCCAGTCTAGTCAATAATTATGAACTTAGAAATGACGACAGATTTGAAATTATATCACAAGTGACTCACATGGCGCCAAATCAGGTTTTCTGAGTGTCAGGTCAAACATTTTTCTTTAGAGCTGTAGGAAGAACAAAAAAAAAAAAAAAAACCTTCCCAGTTTTTCTACCATGGGAGAAGCTGTTTACTTTGGACCTTCAGGCTGAATTCAAGCTGCGGGAATACAATGGAATTAATTGTAAACGGGATTGTGCATTTGTTCATGTCCTTTTCCAAAGACCATGACCTCCATTTGGAGTAAAGAAAGAAACAACAGCGCTGCTAATATACCATCTCAAACCAACGAGGACTGACGATTAATGCACATTAAAGATTCATACCCCTCAGACTCGAAGGACTGCATTCTTACTGAAAAAGCCTCAGATATATTGTTAATAAACCTCCTTTTAGATCCACGGTGGGCTTTAGGAGATAAAACATCACTATAGTCTCAGCCTCAGTGGGGAAATGGCTTGCTTGTCTCTCTCAGGAAACATTTCCAAAGAGTTTGCGAGATCCAGAATGAACTTGGATGTTAGCCCAAGCACTGTTCAATTGATTCTCCTGGATTTTCATCAGGTGGACAACTGAGATGTTTCTTGGGCAGTTTGTGCAGTAAACAGCGAGTTAAGTTTAGAGTTTAACAACCAATGATAGGAACTTCTCTACTACTTCTACACCACCAGCAAATAGATCCATGAACTCGTGCCGGGGCTTTGAACCGGCTCAGTTTCCCTCATGTCGTGTTCTTGTCCCTCTACCGACCCCTGCAGTTTTAATACCACCCACTCACTCAGCCATTTCGCCTCCAAACCCAGAGGTTACAGCATATTTTGTACTGTTTATGTGTACACTTCTTCCTCTGTAGTCCATGATTTAGATTTTCCAACACAAATGAAAAGTGAAAGCGGTGAGTCCACTTTGAAGAGAGGTCATAGTTATGGTTCATACAGTTATCAGTTATTTTCAGCAGTCAGACTTGGATTCAGAAATGGAATAAAAAGCAGTAACTTTACTGGATTTACTGAATCTCAAGGTGAATGTAAAGCTTTTGTATTCTGTTGAAGTCTAACTAGTCTCCACGCTTCGATTTTGCACAGTGGAGGACGGTCCAGCTGAACTCATTATCAATTTTAAATGGCTTGTTTGTATTTATTTGAACCAAGCACGACCTTCTAGGGCTCTAGACCAAGGATACAGTGATGAGAGCTCTGCCGAATCCAAAGAAAAATTGGGTAGGGAGAGGTGAAGACTGGCTTCAAAATGGCAAAATCCTCAGAAAAAAAACGCCACAAAGAAGCCAAAATCAAACCTTCAGTGAGGTTGGAGGTGGTTTTTGTGTCATAGAAGGAAGGTGGATGGCGATTGAAAGAGTGGCAGGGTTACTCCAACTAAGTGTATGATTTTGAAAAGTGCTAAAAAAAAAAGTGGAAAAGGTGGGAGTGGGGTTTTTCTTTGAGGCCAGGGTTGTTAAGTGATGTCCCTTTGGCTCAAGAAAAATACAGAGCAACATAGCATCAGAAGACCCCTTTGTCGAGCCAAAGTTTGATAGGGTTAGCGTTTAGCTTTTTTGTATTGGTTTGAACAGTGGTAACAGCAAAATGAATGTGTAAAAAATATATGTATATAATTTTAAAGGTTCACTATGTAAGATTTGTTGGTAAGTTTGTGCTCATGGGTCTGATCAAGCCAAAGTGAACAACATGATCAACATGAAAAAGTAAATTTGCACACATCGTTTATCAAGTGGGCTCGTTTTTTTAGCTAAAGGTCTCTATTATATGAAACTGTTATCCTTTTTAAAATACCACTTACACAGTACAGGAGAAGTTCCGAACCTTCAGCAAGGCTGCATTAAATTAACAAAAAGACATGCAAAAGACTGCCTATTACTTTGAGAAATTAAGATTCTGAATGATGAAGTTTGTGAATTCGTACATAAATATATGTGAACTGTTACTGAGAAATTACTCTTTTTTTTATAATTTACCTATATCTGGCTTGTTTTAAAAAAATAAGTCAACATTTTGGGTGATGCATACAATGGTAAAGAGTCGTCCATGTGTTACTATGGAGGCATGTCCATGTGTTATCACATTCTCACGTCAATAAAACAGACTTTTCAATATTTTACTCCAAAATTGATTTTCAGCATAGTTGAACATAATATCAAAAGGATTTTTCCTACTTGATATCAATTTCTGTTGAGAACCGCACTGTTTGAATGTTTGCATAAAGCTTAAAAAATTGAAAAATTAAATTGAATAGGAATACACCCTGGATGTTAACATTCATTTTATTTAAAAACAAAAAATGGTCACAGAGTCAAATCCCATAAAATTTTCAGCTTTGTTTTAAACAGGAAGAAGTACAGTCGTGGAAAAGATTATTAGACCACCCTTGTTTTCTTCAATTTCTTGTTCATTTTAAAGCTTGGTACAACTAAAGGTACAATTGTTTGGATAAATATAATGATAACAACAAAAATAGCTCATAAGAGTTTAATTTCAGAGTTGATATCTAACCATTTTCCATGTTTTCTTGATAATAACCAAAATCACTTCAGTTATTCCATCAATATCTATGTCATTGTACTGCTAAAAACAGTGCTTTTAGGCATTCCATGTTTTCTTTTCTGTCTGTTTTAGTCACATGATACACACAGGAGTTAGTACTTGATTGCAGAACCATTGTTTTTGATGACTTTTGATGGTCTAATAATTTTTTCCGTGACTGTACATCGATTAATTTTTTGAACCCATCAAACACAGGCTTTTAGCTGTTATATATATTAACACCAGCATTTACTTTTCATCACAGTAGAGAATTATAATTGAATTTACAGCCTTAAAAACATGATTTAGTGCAGTTCCTCTATAATGCTCCTGAGACAACATGTTCCGTCATAAAAGCTGTCAAATTCTAAACTGTTGGACACATTGTACAGGGCATTAAATAATTAAATGTGACCAGTCTGCGATGTCGGTTTTAATGATAGAGAATGTTAAGGAAGATGAGAAAGAGAAAAAGAAATGAGAGAGAGGGGAAAGGCTCAATAGGATGATGAGATGAGGACAGAAACATGGGATGATCAGAAGCGGAGAGGAGAAAAGCCAAATCAGAGGGAAGGCAGAAAAGGAGAAAAGATAAAGACAGAGATGAGAGCAAGTACAGCTCAATATGTCAGCGAGGAGGTAACTGTCTGCCTCCATCTCTCACTTCACCGACCGATCACAAAGCGGCTTCATATCCAGACCACATGAACACATCGCTGCATGTAACCGACACACTCGCACATTTCTCTGCATGTACCTGCCGTGCATGAATCAATACTGTTTTCTAGAAAGTCTGCAGATTCCCTTGTTGTTCCTAAACGTTCCAGGAAGAATACAGTGAGACAGGCTTAAGTTGTAATTCAATTTAGGGAGATTACATTCACTTGGTTTCAGCTGCAAAAAACACTGGAAGGCAAACGCCAGCAGCAAAAGTTGAAGTTTTTCCTTTAATCCTCGCATATGCATGAGTACATACACAGGGAGCTATTGCACAGATACATACATACTCGCATAGAACGGAATGTACATGAAGCTTTATACTGGTGAAAATGTAAAACAACAGAACTGGGCCAAGAGAAAAAAAAAAAAAAAAATCACCACATCACCGTCTCTCCTTTCACCATTGCTCTTTATGAATTAGTTATAAACACACAGACGCCATCAAAGTGAATGAGAAAATGGACTCTGTAGTGCAGGCACTGACTCATTGGCATCTGAATTGCGTTGCTGGATTGCTGAGAGTATGAAAATCCCTAAGAATTGTACTACACAATCTGCTTGCCAAGAGCTCACTCTCTCTTTCTGTCTTTGAATTGTTTTTTTTTTTTTTTTCTGTTGGCTGCTTTGTTTCTTTTCATGCCCTCCCTTAGTTGCATTTATCTTCTACAACAACAACTACTACTACTACTACTACTACTACTATTGTTTTCTTTCTTTTCAGCATTTTTCATCATCTTGGTTCTGCTTCAACCATTTTCTAACACTGGGACTGTAGTTGGTGGTCAAATAATAACACCTACAACAGTCTAAAGAAGTGGTTAGTTGCTCAAGCACACAATTTAAGCACAGTCATAGGCTTATGTGTAGTATATATTTGAGTCTGTGTTGTGCTGGAAAATGATAATTATTTGACATCAAATTTGATTTTCAGCTGTAGAGCAGAAAGTGTAAAAAAAAAAAAAAAAAAAATTGGAGGGGAAAAAAAAAATCCTTAATTTTGGAAATCATTTGATTGAGGTGGTTTTTGAGATTTTCCATATTGTAGAAGTTTTAGTAGCAACATTTCACCACAAGATCATTGGTTAAATGAGCTTAAAAGGGAGTTTCAGGTGATTGCACCATGTGAAGACGCTCTCATTCGTCCAGGTCTGTAAAATATTTTGCAGGTGAATACATCTTCATTCACTTGAAATAGATTCTTTCATGTATGTGGATACACATGTATGTGAAGTGCAATTTGCCTGGTTTGTGAAGGTATTCATCTGTAAGGTGCTAATTGTAGGTCTTGATGGCTCATTTCTTTTATTGATGATTCAATTGAGAGTTTGATGCAAGCTGTAAAAGTCCTCCAGTTGTCAATCATGAGATGGTTGCTGTGGAAGATAAATGTGAATTTCACTTCAGGAATCAGAGGTGCCTGAAGGTCTCTCTACTGAAAATGCTTTGTTATTGCAGTTGAGAACAAAGCATGTTGTCATGGTAACTAATGTCATCCAAAGTTTTCGTCTTTTTTTTTTTTTTTTGAGGTTTTCAGAACAGGATGTAAGACAGTACGCATACACAGCAAAGACAGATATGAGCAGATCGCAGACACTGAGGGATGGAGGGAAGAAAAACAGCACAGCATGTCGACATAAACATTACATAGAAAGCATTAGGCAGAGATCTGAGTGTACAGGTGCATTACACGCATCAGGGCACGCATAACTAATGCAAAGCAGTAAAATACCCAACAGAGAGCATTAGGTATTCAGTGGGGCACTGGAAGGACGCCAGTCCAGAGTGCAGTGCCCCCTGCTACCAGGTCGGTTGGGCAATTTGGGAGGTCATTTAGGAAAGGCGCCCACAGCTTTTCTAAAACCCCCTTATTCCCTTTTGAAACTGAGCTCTGGTGCTCCATCAGCAAAATTCAGGGACTAAAACAGCAGAATATTTCTCCATACCACTGGTTAACAGTAGGAGGCATGAATGAATCTCACTAATAGGAGAAACCTGACCACAAGTTTTTGCAAAGAAAGCCCTTCATCCAAAACACTCAGCACCAACAAATGAGAACTCATTTGTGTTTCCTTAATTGAAGTTCCTGTGAGACCTTTTCCCCACAAACATCGAAGTCACATGCAGAGTTTGTAACAATCAGCCTCTTTCATACAGTTGACAGAGCAGAAGAATCCCAAGACAGGAAATGTTAAGAGGTTGGAGTGTCCTGTAATCTGGGAGGGATCTTGAATGGACTCTCCCTTGACCTAATGTTCCCCTGTCGACCCCACTGAAACAGACTAAACCATCTCCTCAAACCCACTTCCCATGACCAGCTCTCACATACCTCCACTTCTGTCCATGTTGAAGAGTTAGGAGGACTGTAATTTCCCATAAATGCAGGATATGAAATTATATGTAAAAAAAGGAACTTAGTCAAAAGCAGGAGACAATTTTAAAAATTACATTGAAAATTGTCTGTTGGTGAAGTATGTGATTTGCAAAAAGCCATAAAAAAGTTTTAGATGAGGTATTCAAGTCATTGTAAGAGTAGAGATATAACTGTTTTATAACTGATTGTATATCTTAAAATGTTTTCTGACAGAGACCTAACACAATCAAAATATAATGACTATACATTTAGACTGTAAAAAATGTCATTATCTGTCTCCTTTGAAAAAGAAGTTCTGATTAAAAGTTGCTAAAACTTTAAAAAGCATCAGACTTGTACATTTATTCAACTTTAAGTCCAATTAAATTACTTTATTTCCATTTACCATGTGTTTCTATTAAGTATCTATTTAACCAATGTTTTGACTACAGATAGAAAGAGGATGGATGGATGGATGGATGGATGGATGGATGGATGGATGCTATGACAGAGATGGATTCTACGATGGCTGGATGGACGGTCGGGCGGATGAGTAAATGAATGGAGGGATGAACAAATGGATGGACGATGGATAAACATATGAACGGATGGATAATTTGTTGACTGATGAAATGATGGACAGATTTATTCATTTACTTTTTCATTTATTTAATGGTTCATCAGAGGAACCAAATCCAGTCTGTCTTTCTTTGCAGCTTTTCTGTAGCTTTAAATACTGTCTTTAAATACCGTGTTATTTTTCTTGTACTGTAACTGGTTTTGTGAATGAACTGAAGGGTTTGGTTGGATGATTGACAGCTGTACTCCCTCATACCCAGGCCCATAGATGTCGTGTCTCTTTCCACATGTGTATAGACCCCCACCCCCCCACCCCCTCCCCACACCTGATCTGTCAAGTGGACACGGCCCAGCGTGACCCCATACATTAACGGGGGAAAAGGCAACGGCTCAATACTTACATTTTCGGCAGCTGAGCCTCGGAGAGAGGAACGAGAGGGGGCAGAGACAGAGAAATAGATGGCTAAGGGCAAGAGAAAAAGAAATTAGGAAAAGAGAGAGAGGAAGAGGCAGAGCAGATGGATCTAGACACTTTCGAAATGAGCCCAGAGAAAAGAGCATTTACAGTAGAGCGTGTCGATATGAATGCTAATGCTCCCGGACGTCATTCCCACTCTCACAAATACAAGATTGTCTCTCTTTTCTCTGTCCCTCTCCCTCTTTCACTTCTATTTTCCTCGCCTGGCTTTACCTTGCTTACTCACTCCGAGGCGAATGAGTGCCATTTCTCTTTTTGTCTGCGAGTGTCTGTATGTGCGTCGGCTGATATTGGCTTTTGAGAGTTGTTTTCCCCTCACTTTTCACCTCTCCCCTCTGATCTTTTATCACCATGAACACACATAGACCAAAAAAAAAAAAACAAAAAAAAACCCACACACACACCAACAACACGGTTTCAATAACAGATTATTACAGACGCCCGCTAACCTTTCATCTCCAACACACAAAAAAAAAAGAAAATCCTCGCAAGCACACGTTTATCGATCGGACCAATTTTAGATCCGCGCCTCGACTTCCTTTGAGTTTGTAGGCGCTCTTAAATCATTTCATCTAATAACTCATCTGTGTGTGGTCAGCAAATCTCATTTATCACCATAGCCCAGGTCCCTTTGCTGCCATTCTGTCCCACAAAGCACTGCACCCACAGCAATATGGAGGATCACAGAGGAGAGGAAGCACATGCTCATCTTTGCAGAGCCAACGATCCATAAAGCAATATGGGAGTTTATGAGCTCTCAATGTTGTTCAATATAGGGCCAAGTTCAACTATGCAATAGTCCATTGTCTTTTTCCCCTCGTCTTTGGAGCTCACTCCCATTGAAATTCCTGTGCTTGTGTGCGGAGAACTTGAACCTGAGCATTATGAAAAATGTCCAGCGGTTGCTTTTTAAAGGACAAGGCAAAAGGTGAAAAGCAAAGCTACATTAAGTTTCCCCAGCGGTAGATGTGATTCCAAATAGGCAATCGTTTACCCTGCTTGCATGTTAAATATCTCACAGTTGTGGCTTTATTTAACCTTTTCACATCCGCCCTGTTCATGGAACCCGAAGTCAAAGTTCAGGGATAATGTGATTTGCTTACAAGTAAGAGTTCATTTGTAACGTAATGCCATGTTCACATTAGTACCAATATTTTCTTAAATGGGATTTTCCACATGGCATTAGTTACACTGTAACACATTTCTGTAATTTCTACAGTAAAAAATTATAGTAGCTTCTTGCCCTGACAGTTTACAAGGTGTAACTGTATAGTGCAATGCATTATGGGTAAAAAAAAAAAATATTCACAGTAACTTCAAGCATTTTTTTCACAGTATCACATTGTAAAATTACAGGATGGTTGTGTTTTCACTGGGTCCTGACTGTAAACATACAAATTACAATTACACACTGTTAGTATTAGAAGGCACAGAAGACAACATGAAGGTGGAAACGGGGGGAGAAAACCCCACATCCATCCACTCAATAAAGTGGAAGTGGGGTATTATTTGCCACAAAATTAAAATGTGATTCATGTAGTAACTTCATGCAATATAATTTGACCGTATAGACGTCTATTTTAACTCAGCGTGTAATGTAGACATGTCAAAACCAGCATTTTAGTAAGAATAGTTTATTTATGTGAGTGACTGTATTTCACATTATTATTATTATTATTATTATTATTATTATTATTATTGTTGTTGTTTTTATTTTATTTTTAGTCATGTTTCATATGGAATATACGGGCTGCGGAACTCAGAATGCAGCGTTTTTGCAAATTTTAGTTGGCAAAAAACTGGTAAAGTTAAGCTAACGGTTGCTGTGTGCATTAGCCCCATTTAGAAATGCCTCCAATAGTCCAGGCTTCATTAGCGTCGTTAGCATGGCTACAGTAGGAGCAGTCAAAACTAAAAAAACGAAAAGGCAATTAATGGTTGTTTGTTATTTAAAACAACAATACATTGCTGTAATTTATATACAGCAAAAACCTGTAAAAAATTTCCAGTTATATAATGTAATTTTTTTTAATAGTAATTAGCAAACAATTTTACAGCACTTTGTTGGCAACTTTTTTCCCTGGTATTTACTGTAAATTCTGCAGGAAATGTGTTACAGTGTACAAAACACCTCTGTCCAACCTACATTGTAAACCCGACCACAAACATACAAACGCTTGGTCCAACCGTTGTTTCTGGAGGACTTGCACCAATAACAATGTCATATATAATAGAATAATAACAGTCACTGTGTTTCCCCAACCATTTGGGTTACACACAAACTTTTTTTTAATCTTCAGTTTTTTAAAGGGTTTCCTTAAATTTCTATTTTTGCAACCTAAAACCCAATTTATATGTAGATAGGACGCCCAAAAAATATCAGTTTTGCAAAATATCCACATTATTTTCCTTTGTACAACACAGTCTCAACAACTGACTAATGATGAGATCCAAGTTGTAACTTTTACACTTCATTTCTTTATCTCATCTGTGCTTGTAGAAGTGTAGTTCTTGACTTTCTGAAGCTCTTAGTTCGTTCTCAGCCCTTGCATTTTACTTTTCTCCATCTCAGATAAAGATAACTCAGAATTTAATTTCAAGGCCAACTAAGACCAAACCTGCAAGGATGTCTTTATATTTCTGGTGGATCTTCTTATTTTTTTGGCAACACCATTACTGTAGTGTCTTTCAAACATTTCTTTTATGTGCAAAACTTTCTTCTATTTCTTTATTCAGCTCACCTCAGGTTTTTTTTCATTCTACTGCCTCTTGTGTTTCAGGTCTGGTCTTGGTTTACGTGGCTGTAACACTAGCTTTTAAAGCAATTATCTTGCAACCATTTGAAAATGTCAAGTTGTAGTCTGAAAATAACCAAAACGAATTAAATAGAAATTATTAGTAACAGCAGTTATTTATGAAAGTAGTTGAATTTGTTGTTGATTTCCATTGGGAAGTCCTAAACTACATACCAAATTATTAGTTTATGCAAAGTGTCAAGCCAACGTCAACTAACTGTATTATATATCATCCATAACCAGGGCCAGTTTTACAGTATTAGTGAGTTTCGTCACCACGTTTAAAGGATTAGCTTGCATATTTTGAAGTGAGGCTGTAGAGTTGTAGTTTATACATTTGAAGATGTTAAAACAGTGATTCAGCCGGCCTTCGTGGCAACAAAAAAATGTAGTAAAATTGTGAAAATATTCTAATGTGATGTACAATCCAGTTTAAACCAATATTCTTTTTTATTGATATTTTGCTACTGTTTTAACAGAATTGCCAGTTATTGTAGCTTATACCTAATATATTCTCTTTTGCTTATAAAAATGACCAAGTTACTGAGGTTTAACACTGTATTTAAAGGGTTATGTTGCATATGCTGAGGTTATGTTGCAGTTTGTTTGAGACATGGCTAAAGTTGCACGACCCATGAAAATCTTCTAAATATAAACTTCAATATGTTGCCTTTTTATGGGACTTTTTTTTTAGAAGAAAGCTGAGGTAAATGCAAGCATTAGACTTCATTTTAAAGGGAACATCTTCAAATGTTTTACATATGACTACAACAAAGCCTAAACTACACATATCTCAAATCTAACCCTTTACCCTTAAGAGCCACCAACGACCAAGTAAATGTGAAGAGAAATGGATCTCTAATCCACATACTATACATCACAAAACAACAAGGGAAAACATTTGCAGAGGAAACAAATGCAAATATAGGCAATAATCCAAAGCTTTACAGGCCGAACACAGCCAAGACTAAGATGAGAAAACAGATGCCTCCTTAAATGAATTGTAACATATAAAAAGCTTTACTTAATGCTAGATTAGAGCCCATTATGTGCAGAATCTGACATGCAACATGCATGAGCTGACAGAGGCCCTTATGTCCTGTACACTTCCATAATCTAATACTGGCGGGACTGAAGCTGCTATACTTGCCAAGCTTCAAAATTAATAGCTCGGGAGCAGAAAAGCTACCCACAAGAAAAATACAGCCACATTTTTTTCAAACATACCTTGAAAAAGTCCAACAAATGTTATCGGTCGTCATTATTCTTCTGCTGGCTGCTGGAAACTGGAGTCTATAGGTTGTTTTAAGTGCATCTGTGGAGACTTTCGGTGCTTAAAGGAAGTCCACTCTCCTGCTATGAAACACTTGTTGTTTTTAACGATTTTGCAGGTGACCTCAGTTCATTTTTGGTTTGGGAACAGGAAGCATAAGGCAACTGAAACAAGTGGGCTTTGATTAAAAATTCATCGAGGAAAAAACGAGTTTGGCTTATATGAGAGCTGGTTTCATTGCATTAAATCCACCTTTTCTATTAAATGTGAACATTTGTCGATGGAAAACATTTTCTAATCCTGGCGTTTTACTCTAGATGAAACCACTAACGAGAGCCTGTTTGCCAAAGCAAAATATTCTGGATGTAATCCTTAAATCATCATCGTGGTTTGGTTTTGGAATAGCAGCGTTCAGCTCTATGTGTGTGAAGAAATAAGCAAAACTCAAGGCTTGATGCAGTCACATTTGGAAGAATTTGTTAGTAAAGCACATCTATTCAAAGTTGAACGACTGACAAAACTTTAATGAGCAGTTCATTACGCTTAGCCAAACTTGACTCCAGTGCCTAAACACACTCACACACAAACCTTCAGTCTTGCCTTTGGTAGCATGGCAGCTGAACGGAGCAGATGGTACCAGGACTGAAGCTGGGGAGGATGACCGACTGGTGGATGGAAAGGCTGGCAGGGACAGAAAGAGAGTTTGATGGGTGGAAAATGGGATGAAGAGCTACTGACAATGGTCGCCACTGCAAGTCCACTCCTCTGTCCTTATTAACACCGTAGACAAACACACATTTACTGATTAACTTTGGCTACACTCAGACAGCAGGTCTTAAAGCCCAATTTGGATTTTTTGGTGAAATTCGATTTTTTTGTGTGCTCGTTCGTACTATACATTAAATGTGACTTCTGTGAGTTTTGATAATGAACTGAATATAACATTGAAGTGACCTGCATGCGCAATAGAGGTCCTGACGTAACACATGACCTGAAGTAAATATATTTTTCCTGCCACTCCTCCTCCTGGGATGCAGATTTATGACGTTTTCATTTCAATGATGTAAAGGTCGAATAAATGCAACCTGGCCGTTCAGACTGAAGTCGCAATTGCAAAATGTCAGATACATATCAGATTTAGGACCACATATGAAAGTGTGAAAAAAAATTGGATTTGTAATGTTCAAACTGTCTTTAACAGATGGAATACAGGTCACATATGGGCAAAAAAAATTTGATTTGGGTCCTATTTGCCTGCAGTCTGCGTGTAGCCTTACAAGGTTTTTTTCCACGTAATCATATATATATATTTTTTTTTTACGATCTCAAACCCTTTATAAGTCACTCATAGAAGTACTCTGAAATTCAAATGTTCACCCTTAGTGTGTTGTTGGAAGACCTAACAAGACTTTATGACTTTTGAGAATTTTTAAAAAAAAATTTTGCTGTTATGTAGAAAATCAAGGTCAGTGAAGTTACCATATTTGGTTCCTTACCTGTAAGTGGCTAAAGAAAATCCAAGAAGTAAATACAAAAAATACAAAAAAAAACCACATGTAAGATGAAAGAAACATGTATTTTAGAACAGTTACTGTCACTGTCTTGTAATGTATGTGGAAATTACTGAAAATAGTCACTTGCTTGATAAAGAGTTAAAGCGTTAACTTTAAACCATGTTGTCAGTCATTATTATGTAATAAAAACCAAAGCATTTCTAGTTTTGTGTTGAGTCATGCCCAATCTTTTTTGACTTATGTGTCGTCTTCAAGTGCATTTTATTATTATCTGCTCCATAAAAACTAACATTGGTAAGAAAAATCAGTGAGAGGCACACTTGTACTTTAAATAATTTTTATACTTTTTATGCCATAGTGTGGTATTTCGTACTGTATAGTATTGTTTCCTTCATGCTTGGAGATGATTCAGCTGAGATTGTAGCTCTGTTAACTTAGTTCTGACGTATTTTTTTAGACACAGTCTCTCAGAGTTCTAGTTTCAATTGGTTGGTTAGTCATTTAAAAGGTGATATTATTAGTAAAATATGTGACAGAATATCACATAAATGTGCGTACTTATGGAAGCAATGTGTTAGGTAGAAGTCTTAGGATACCTTTAGTTTTGTTGTTTTTGCAAAGTTGAAATGAGCAAACAGTAATTTCTCATCATCCTTTCTTTAGATACAAGAAGAGAATACAGGAAATACGTGCACAGCCTTAAAAGACACAAAAAAACCATAACTAAATAGCTCTAAAGGTAAAAGTGATTATGTATTGTGACCCCTGACCCCATGACAAGAAGCAGCACAAACCGAAACATCTGACGTGTTGAATGAAACCTGCTATAAAACATCAGACACCAAATGCAATAAATCTCACATAGTCTGAACAAAAGGGTTAAAGACATGTTAAGTACAAAGAGAGGTCACATTAAATGAGAAGCTGTTTTTCCTGTCGTACACACTTCACATA
Organism: Sphaeramia orbicularis; assembly: GCF_902148855.1. NCBI lineage: Eukaryota > Metazoa > Chordata > Actinopteri > Kurtiformes > Apogonidae > Sphaeramia > Sphaeramia orbicularis. The sequence goes on from NC_043958.1 coordinate 15,181,874, forward strand.
TCAGATTAGATCTTAATACAGAGTCTGACAAATGCATATGTGTGGACTTTAGAACTTTACGAAACCAACAAACCTAATGTTGACTTTTGCTCAGTACTGTATAGATTAAACTGAATCCTTGATTTTGTGAAAATGTTCAGATCAAGTATCACTTTATCACAATGAATCTACAAATGAAGTTAACATCGTGACTTTGCTGAAGGACGACACTATCTGGATTTCCTTCTCTGAGGCCAAATAACTCAATATATGTAAATGTTTTACAGTGTGATGTAGGAGAATGATTCCAACACTAATACGACACCTCTCATTCCTAATAGCCCAGCTTCCCCTTTATATGTGTAGATTAGCCCATTTGCGCCTCGGGGCGTCTCTGTGACACCTGTACACCGAGGGGAGTGGCAGGTGTAACCGCCATTACCCTGTTCTGGTAAAGGGGAGGATCTGGAGGCGTCAGGAGATAGAAAAGATGTCCGTGTGTGATCATGTGATGCTGTTTTCTTTAAGTAAAAAAACCCAACAAAAAACAAACGTCTGCTGAAATGTACCTCGGTCTTCTAACACAGCTCCAGAGCCGTTTGTACTTGCGATAATGTTCTTCAAAGTCTTGTAATCTCGTCAGCTGAGTAAAGTCTCCAAGTGAAAGCCTCTGTAAAGGTCAACCAATGCAATTTGAATATCTTTGATTAAACGGTGTGCTGGTGCCAGACCCAGACTGTAGGTCACTGCCTCAGAGAAATGAAATCCACCCCTCTCACCCCACTTGTCCCTCCCCGAGTCTTGACTCCCTCATTGTCGAGGGTCACGCCTGCACTCTTTTCAGCAATTTACGTAATCTCCAGACCTACTCTTTGTCTGCCACTTCATTTCTTTTCTCTCTGTCTGTATCGTGTATTCATATAATTCATACATTCTGTCCAGAAATCCCCTTTTTTTTCCCCTCCCCCTTCCTTCCCCCATTCATTATCTAACTGAAAAAAATGTAGTCTCAGCAACCATTGAACCATGCATCTTCGGTCTGCTGTTTTAGCTAAAAGCTCAGAATGTGCAGTGAAAGAATCAAAGTTATTTGGTGAAGTAGTACTGTATAAAGACCCTTGGGGGGTGGAAAGTGGAGGTGTTATGTTAAATACAAGTTTTTGTCATGAAAGAGACTTGGCTTGTGGCAACTATTTAGTGGGGACAATGTGAAAAATATAATAACAGCTTGAATTTGTTTCCTTTTCTGCGTCTTTTTCTGGAAATCTGTGTTTTGGCTTTGGAAGTTGATGATTTCTGTCTCAAAAGCTTTGAAAAACTGTCTGTGTCTTTACACAGTTCTCTGGTTCAATCATAGCTCACAGTTTTTTCCTCCTTTTTTGTCTGTTTGTAGTTTGTCCTGGCACAGAGAACAAGTTGAGCACTCTGTCTGACCTGGACCAGCAGTACCGCACCCTGAAGAAGCTCTACGAGAATTGTGAAGTGGTCATGGGCAATTTGGAGATTACGAGCATTGATCGGAACCGCAACCTATCCTTCCTCAAGGTAGGAACATGCAACCATGTGTAGTGTTTCCTCTCTTTTTTTTTAGCCTCGTTCTGGTGGCTCTATCACATCTGAGGCTGAATGTCTCAGTGCTCTGGGCAGGAGGATAGGGATAAAGACTGTATTTTACACTAAAATGAGAACTGGAGAGGGTGAGGAAATGGGGCTTTTAATGTTTCAGCCGCACGGAGGATGGAGACACACACACAGAAAGAGGGTGGAAGGTTTCAGTACCACGGACAGAGACAAGAAGAGCGATAAATACCATGTTTTACCAGATAAAGATACTGATTATCATTTCACATTTGGCAAATGAACTCAAACATGTCAAGCTGCAACATTTTTTTTTTTTTTTTTGGCAGTTTATTACAAAAAGAAAACTCACCTCTCTCAGAACTCGAACAATTTCTACTGGTATGTTTTGTAGACAGAAAACAGCCGCAGTAAAACCACAAATTGACAATAGCTGGAGTAAAGATCTGTTTGGAATTGTCCAAATAAGGTCAGAACTGACACAGTTCAGGCCAAGCGAGCAAAGATAATAACTTTATACTTTCATAAGCCTCATAATCAAACCAGTCGTGTAGAAGAAACACAGCCATTTCATCACTGAACTCCTTTTTTTTTTTTTATTTAGAGCTGTGTCCAGTGGTGAAAACAACTGTTTTGTTTAGTGGTTCTCATCCCATCTGGCCACTGTGGTGACCGGGTGAGTGACTCACTACTCCCTCTAGTGGTCATATAAATCCCCCGGCCCATCAGCGTAAAAACAAATTTAGTTCATTATTCTTCAATCAAATACATTCATATTGACTTTAGAACCAACCCTGAGTTTATGAAAGAGGTGGCATTTATGCAGATGACCAAAAGGGTGATAAAGGCTATGTTCAGACAGCAGGTCTTAAAGCACAATTTGGATTTTTTGGTGAGGTCTGATTTTTTTGTGTGCGACTTCTGTCAGTTTTGAGTATGACCTGAATGTGACCCTGAATTGACCATCATGCGCAAAACAGGTCCTGAGATAATACGTGACCACAAAGGCACGCACTGTATTTACAGAAGTAAATATGTTTTTCCCTACGTTTCTTCTCCTGGGACGCAGAATTGTGATATGTGTCGCATGTCAACGGTGTAAACTTCAGATAAATGCAACCTGGCTATTCAAACTGAAGTCACATAGCAAAATATTGGATAGATATCAATTTAGGACCACATATGAAAGTGGCCTGGGTCGGATTTGAAAAAATCAGATTTGTGCTGTTCAAATTGTCTTAAACAGATCTGATTACGGTCACATATGAGCCAAAAAAAAAAAAAAAATTCAGATTTGGGCCACATTTGCCTGCTGTCTGAACGTAGCCTTAGAGATACAAATCAAAAGTCATTAAAAAGCCAGGAAAATGACTCAAAAGACCAGAGACCAGAGGGAAAGTCTTAACCTGAAGGCAGTGGAACCTTCTGTTAATCTACCTCATAAGCAAATGACCAACTCATGGCCATTACTTGATTGGTTTAACTAAGAACCTGATCATCCAGGGCATGTAGTTTGGAGTAAATAAGCTAGTAGATGATGACCAGTAGTTGATTTTAAAGGCAGACATGATGACAAAAATTTTGAAAAATACAAATAGTTTATTGATCAGCCAATAAAATCTGTGATCTGTATTACTGAATATAACAGTATGATTTAATAATCAGTACAAAAGGAGAGGAGAGAAACGCTCGAAGGGAAGATATGGTTGCAAGAAGGAAAGGAGTGTCAGTTGTTTTCTCTCTCATATTCTTTTCCCAGTGCAGTGTTAGTGTCATTAGGTTAAAGGCCCGGAGTTATAAAGATTCAACCCGCCTCCTTCATTCACACATTGACCTCCATTATTTTACAGTAAATAACATGCATAATTAATAGCCTTAAGTATTACAGCATACATTTTGATTCAGTGCATATTATTCTTCTATTATTATCTTTATTTAACATGTAAATATCATTTTCTGCTTAGATATTCTGAATTCCAAAATGATAGGATAGGTAGGATATGTCAACATTATTCCTTTTTTTTTTAGGATTCTTTAGTCATGTACATGGTCCATTCAGAAAATGAACGCAGGTTTCATCACATGACCCCTGTTTAAGGTCAGCTGAGGTAAAAGCAAAGATTTCTGATATGGGCATGGTCAAGTGATTACGTAGGGTGAAAAAATTGTTCAGATGATAATGGATCGGCCTACATTTGCCAGGCATGTAAGTGTAATACATGGATGGAAAGGGTATTTCTAGTACTTTGAGGGCATGCAAAGACATTATTCAATTTCAGCCATTTTCACTGAAATCTTTGTGGAAAAACATCTCAGTAACGTTGGACAAAAAAAAAACAAACAAAAAAAAACATTAAAATTGGCACATTTTTCAGCATATCAGAAGTTGCCATTTTCACTTAAAGTTACAAAAATTAATATTACCATAGTATCAGGTATATTGTTAACTACAACTCCTGAAATTTTGGTGAAAAAAAATTAATCGGTCTAGGACTGGGGGATATCAGTATGAAGGGAGGTATGGTCACGTAGGGTAAATTCTCAAATCCTCGAGGCTGGTAATCAAAATTATCTGTCAAGCAAAAATGAGTTATATTATTACAATATCATGATTGGAGTGAATAATTATAAATAATGTTTCAAACCTATAATCATTAAGTTTGAGATATAAACCAGTACTCTCTTGGGCAAGTAAAGCATGAGACCAAAAAAAAAAAAAAAAAAGTTAAACATAGTCTTTTAAAACAATGAAGATCAATTGGTTCTCCCTTTTTTTGTAGACATCATTTAGAAACAGTAAAGTTGGTTTTAGGACTCCCAAACAGTTATGTATCAGCTACAGATGACAAAATAAGTCTATTTTAAAGTTGTTTTTTTCACCCAACATGTTCATAGTCCCCTGACTGTGCCTGTTTGTTTAATACCTACTGTTAAACACTATGACAGAGGATATCAACAGGTTTATGGATATGAGCAGATATCAAAGCTGCCCTTTTCCTCATGGTGTTTGAAGGAACAAAAGACAGAAGCTCAGGTCACACAATGGAACTGGCACTAGTGGAATACTTTGAAAACACATTATTTTAATTGGGCTCTGAAAGGCTGCATGTAAACAGGAGTAGTAATGGAATATTCACTTTCATTGGTCATATTCAGCTCATTCAGAATCCTGTCTTTTTCAGAATTAGGAACAAACCACAATATTAGATTAACAATTCTTCTTTGCGACAAAGTCAGTAAGGGGAAGTGTTTTACCTTACTGACATGTTTCGTCTGCAGTCTTCTTCAGAGCGTCATCTGACATGTGATCACGTGTCATTTTTCAGCTGTCAAACTTTGTCAGGTTCCATGCCCCCCGCTGTCCTGTGGTCTCTGGGGGATGGAGTCCCAGGTGTGCGAGAGAGTGTAGGCCCCCTCGTCTCGGTTCATGGAATCGTTGGCTTGTTTCCTGATCTCAGTGGCCTCTTTTATCCACCTCTTGTGCTGTTCGCCCTCCGATGTTTACATTTTTCCCTCATCCCAGTCTATAGTATGGTTGTTCCTCTTGCAGTGGTCTGTGATGGCTGATTTTTGGGTTTTTTTGATCGGCTTTTTCCGACAAAATGAACATAATCTAAAACCAGGATATTGTTGTGTATGTAAACATGGTCACTGACTTTATCCTTTGTAGACAGATATTGTGTGATTACAGCAGCGCCAACCAGTGTATTAATACAACTTAACATCACTTTAAACACCTTTGAGACAATGCAGTAATAGTGCTGACTGTGTTAAAACCAGTTGTAGAGCTTTAAAGCTTCAGTCACTTTTTGTCTTGTTGCTCTTATCATTTCCGCATCTTTTTTTTCTGTGCTGATAGACTCCCTATAACTTTACCCCATTCAATCTACGATGATTAATGCGTTCCATATAGAGCTATTCAAGTCCTCTGGTGGAACCATTCACTGTAATAGTGTATTATGGTCCTTAAAAGTTACACTCACACTGCTGCTTTAGCGCTCAGTTTATATTTATGACTCAGATCAGATTGTTGTGTTTGAAACAGTGACACAGGCACACAAGTAAAAGTTGTGCATTTACACTTTACTTTTAACTAAAACAGTGTATGCTTTATTAGTCTAAAATTGTCCTTGACAGTGTAGGAGGATATTTTTGATTCATGTTACTGCTGCATTTAAATGTTGTACATGTTGAAGGTTGAGCTCATTTGGACTACTTTATAGTATCTAATTGACTTCCTCCAGTTCAGAGTTGTAAGAAAACCTGAACAGCTTCACATGAATTCAGATCAGACTCTTCAGATTGACGTTGTATTGTCGATCAGACGTGGAGCTGATTCAGGGCTACTAATGGATTTGATTCAGATCAAAGCAGACAAAATTAGATTCCATTTGATGAAAGCGTGAAAATGCTGTACATGTTCAGGCCATGGAATTTATAAGGTCAATAACTGTTGGATTTTTAAAGGCTCATATAATAACAATAGTGTGGAGCCGTAAAATGTAATAGCCAATTCATCAGTCAGTATTGACCTAAATTCAATAATTATGGAAATGAAGTGGGATTTTTTTCTCCATTAGAGACTGGACAAGTCAGTTCAATAAATACCTAACTAAAAACAAATCAATCTGGATCACAGAGCATCAAACCTAGTCATTAATCAATAAATGTAGAACTAACGGTAAATAATATCAGTGATTCCGGGAGTGATTTTTATTCCTTTAAGCCATTATTTTCCCTCAAAGTCAGTAATTCCAGTTGAGATGTATTGATTTGTATGCTTGCTTTGTTGTGTGAGGATCTGTGCTGCTATGAAGGTGACAGTTAATGAGGACCCATAAACGAAAAAAATAATATTTATCCATTGGCTGCCTTCCAGAATCTGATGACAGAGATGGTTTATGAAACATCCTATTGTCTACGTCTATGAAGCAGTCATCTATCCCTTATCCTCTCATTTACTACTAAATATATCCTGTAGTTTGGTAAGTGCAACAGAGGCTTTACACGTTAATGTTTTTGTCATTTTGCATCATCACTGAGGCGTAGAGTTGTAGTTCTGAAACGTTGGACGGTGCAGATGCACTGGGTTGAAGTGATTCAGCACCATGGACAGAGGCACCTGCAGAAGTCCTGTTTCTACTTTCACCCCAACCCTGATGAAAACTTCTGTCTGCAACTTTGAACAATACCCCCCTGTTTTTATTGAGTTCTATTTTTTTGGCCATTTACAAAGCCAGTTATTTCTCTGCAGCTCCGCTATTACATACTTATCATATCATTGAGCTTCTCCTGCTTTAAACGTTGATGTTTACCTTTTATCCTCATTTGCACGAGGGTGTGTGATTCCCTATGCAACCCCTTATTTAGTCTGCAGTGTTTTTACCCACCTTCACTCTGCTTTCTAGGTTGTGATAACGTTGGGATTTCATCTTGTTATGTGCAACGTATCAGTTACCAATTTAAAGAAGAAAAAAAAAAAGCTCCTTTGAGGAACAATGTTTTATATTTGCATTCAAGGCAGCTGTGCTTTTGTTGAATCTCTTATCCAGCAACTGTTACAATATGTAAGCAGCAGTGAGTTGCTCACTTTAAAAGATTAAAGACCTTTTGCTAGTGCATCACAATGCTTTACAGTACAAGAGCGTTACTGATAAGAGGCACTGGAATTACATTAAAAGATACATGTGTGAGACACTGCAGGCAAATGAGCGCTACGTGGAATATAAAGTACCGCTGCTTTTCAAGTCGTCTCTTTAGTGCTGCTACTTAACGTTCCATGTGTGTATTTCGGTGCTCTTCTCTCATCACAACTATTACATGTGTATATACTGTACATGCCACTAGGCACCCTCTCCTTCACTTTCCCCATCTCTTTTTCTCTCTCCCCCGCTGTTTAATGAAGTGAGGTGTAGTCTAATTACTGGGCCAACGCTATCAAATGGATACCATAAACAGTCCCATTAGGCCTAGCATCATTAGGGAAACAATTAGGCATCTGGGGAATAGTTAAGTGGATGCGAGGGAGGTCAGGATGGAGTTTTGTAGTTTCGAAGGGAACTCTGAAGCAATCACCTGATTGGTTTCAAAAAGATGAGCCAAACCCCACCCTAGTGGTCAGACAGGAAGTTATATTAATGAGAGTATAATCTAATTAAAACCCTGATTTCCCCTAACATTTTCTTTAACTGAAGCTAATAAAAACTCCACAGTTGTGTTTTTTTCTCTCACAACAAAATGAATCAGAGTTGTCTGGTCCATAGGAGGCATAGTGGTACCAGCCTATTTAAAATTCAAATTCAAATTGAAATTGAAATTAGAGGAAGAGTTGTGTAGACTCTCCAGCGTCCACCCACTGTCCAAAAGGCTGTGTCTGATAGGTTAATTGGTCTCTTTAATGTGTCTGTAGGTGTGGATATTGTCAGTGTATGAACTGCTGAACCCTGCCTTCACCCAATAAGAGGAAGAAGTGCTCCTGGAAAATGATGATGTGCCCTGAGCTAAACAATATTTAGCTCAGTTTTTATACCCCGTAGCCATTTCATTTCATTTCTTTATTCATCTGCGATACAGATGGTTTCAGAACTCCAGAATGAAAAAGACACAGTTGATTGTCCTACTCCAAATATAACTGTAGTCCTATTCAGTCTGTGACATGACCGTTCAGTCACTACTGGGACTTTAGGTCAACAGAGGATGATGCTAAACAGCTCTATGAACCTTCAGCTGCATATATAATATAGGACCATAAGAACAGAACTGACTGGGTGGGTCATGGGTTTATCATGTGGGCTATAAGAGATCCAGTCCTACAGTAGGAAGATTGTTTTCTTTATTTTCTTTTATTTCAGCATACAGTCATCAATCATGAAATCAGAGGCTTATAACAAGTATTATCATCTGACTGTAACATCATAAAAGTGGCTCTGAACACATATTCTAACTCCTATGTCCACCTTTTCTAGTTCTCTTTTGCCCAGCTGCCACTGTAATAAACTGATGATTCCTTTACTTACTCATGCTGTGTCGATCTGCATGTGTTTTCCTAAATTGCACTGTCATGGGCTCTCCAGGCCACCATACTTTCTGGTTCACAGAAAGTTCAGCATCAGCACGCACACATATTTTATAAACACACACGAACTGCACACATTTTAACACATACACTATAGAGAGTCAGAGCTGCAGGCACACAGGGAATGGCTAAGGTGAACTGCACTTGTGAATGTTTAGCTCTAAACAGCAGCCTGGGGGGGGGGGGGGGGGGGAAAGTATGTATGGACAAACTGTGGATGGAGGAAAGGACACGGTGAAGGGTGGGGGGGGTAGGAAGAAGGAGGCAGAGAGGAGCTAGAGGGGTGTCACTTTTATGGCAGGCAAAAACAGCTGCTGAGCTAAAATTACAATGTTGAGCGAGCGTACGCCGGGGGGTTGTGTGTTTGTGTCTTCTGCATGGATCTGTGTGTAGAGAGACGGAGAGAGCAAGGGTATGGGGGGGACAATACAGGGCAGAGATGGAGAGGGTGGGGTGGGGGGGTTGAGGGCAGGGACAAACTAGGAAGACTTGGTGATTTTTTCCCGGCGAGACGCTGACAGTTAGATGGATGAGACGGCACCGCAGCCTCCTCAGGTTCAGCTTCCCTCCAAACCACAGCTCTCTGAATTTCCTCTGGTTTGCCTTCAACAGACCCCCAACCAGGGGGAGGAATAAGATAAAGCCTGGTCCATATCAGATGTGGGTACTTCTGTTAATCACAAATGAATCTTTACATTTGTTTTATCTGGAAGAGACTCACACAGGTCAACACAAAACTACGCTGAAGAAGATTAAAGTCATTTTATACAGTTAAACATTTAGTATAATGCATATTTAACACATCCTTTGACATGAGATCTGTCGAAAGTAATGAATGCTGACTGAGCTTCAGTTAAAGGAACATTTATTTTGCATATGAACAAAATAAACGATCCGTCACTTACCCTACATAGCTGCTATTATTATTACTACTAATAATAATAATCATAATAATCCAAATTATTAGATATGTAGGAGCACAGTTCTACTAATTTACATTAAAAGTTGTCTCTATCTCAGTTTTGAACATTTCAACATCAAATGACTTTGTGAGTTTTATGACAGTTTAGAGTAATGTTCCAGTGTTTGTAATTATCAAAACAATGTGAGTTACGACTCCGCAAACGTAATTTAATGTTTTAGCATATATATGATTAACCTTAATAATTATTGTGGTGTTTTCACATGTTAGTTAATTGAAAAACACAAGTAAACATATCATCTTTGGCAGTGGGAACATCTATCTGTCACTTTTCATTCTTCCTGACCTTTAGAAAAACAAAGTCATAATTCGCTCCATAAATATTTAAATAAATATTCCATTAGTCAAATGAGTTTTACAGTTGACGTTTGACTAATTTGAATCTGAGTTAACGCTGCTTTTATTGACATGACTCCTTATAAGTTGCCCCGATTGAAACAACAAAAACAATCTAAATTATTTAAAGTTATTTGGAAATAATCTTTACCTTTCTGTTGGATAATAGTGTTTCTGATTTAATGTAAATGATGTAATTTGATTTAAAAGCAAATATGTTTCCATGATAGAAAACCACAGACCTGGTGCAGTCATAAAAGTGTACTAATTCCATAGTGTTAAGTGAATGTAATTTCAATAAAATTAGAATATTTAGACCAAAATGTAAATATTCTTTAATCTGTTTGGCCATCCAGAATGACAACAGTCAGTCACTTACTAGATTAGTTCATTGTTAAACATAAATTATGTAGATTACAGTTTCTCAAATGATGATTCAATGCAGGTTGAAAAAAAAAAAGCAACTTGGATTCATCATTTTTCACTTTTCTCTGACCCACTTCATTAGGTTTTAATGAGATTTCCTCCTTTTGGGGTGTGAACTCTTCTGAACATTAAACTATGCTGCATGTTAAACTTGATTATGGTAAATTGTGAATTGTATGGGAGTGTGTAAACCAACATGCTGCATGTGAGCATGACTTTGACTCCGTAGCAGCTGACAGAGATTTGTGTGTTTATGAAAACTCTTGAGTAAAACTCTTTAGGGCTGCTCAGAAGTACTTTAGGTGGCAAGATAAAGTGTTTCGTGCACACAGGCCCAGGTTTCTGAAGGGCATCGCCACACCGCCCTCCATCCGTGTGCTTCGCTGCTCTCCTCCCCTGGCCGCTGTCTGTCTGTCACTCACAATGACCCATTTTCCCAGAAGTGAAGCAGGGCGCTGAGCCAAGTGGCCCGCGGTGGCCCACAACCAGCTAATGATGTCACCTAGGCTTGAAGGACTCTTCATTAAAGGCGGATCAATCTGGCAGCTAACGCTGCAAAACACAGGGTGGGATGCCAGGACTGCAGCCGAGAGCCGAGGGACGAGGGAAGTCCGTCCATAAAACTGTGAGGACGCTGTGGATTCTACACAAAAACTTTGATGTCACTGTGGACAGCTGGTGTGAAACCTGGAGCCTGACATTTTGATTTACACTAGAGTGGGTTTGTAGAGTTAGAAGTGACCATATCTGGGCATGAGGAAAGGGAAGAGTTAGAATTGAAACTCACCTTGATGATACTTCTACCAACTTATTGAAAACAATGATTTATAGTAAAAAAAAAACAAAAAAAAAAACAAGTGGTGCCAGGCACAACAAACCCCGCCCCTCACACGTATAGTAGCTTATTTTGGCATGGATCCAGCTGATGTCATCATGTCTATGCATGTGGTGATGTCAGCATATCAACTGCCTCTATATATGTGCCAAGTTTGAAGCAAATTGAAATAAAATGTATGTTTTTCAAAGACATTTGAAATTTTGCCCATTATAAGAAAATGGGAAAAGAAAAAAGATTTTAAAAATTACTAAAAGAATTTGAACATTGACCTACTTTTTTAAAAATGTAAACACATGTATTCTGTGTCACTGGTGATCTATAAAACCAATCTGGTATGAATTCAACTAATAGTTTTGCTGCTACAGACATTTAAAATTTCGCCCATTATTAAACCACCACCCCTGGGGTCACCTGCCTTATTGTGAGCACAATTCACTACTTGCGCCCCCGGGGACTCAAAGAATCCATGAAGCTCAACCGGTTGTTAACAGCTTCTCTACCAACAGCAGGATAACCCTGCTGTCCCAGGCCTGAGAAACCTTGAAGCCCAATCCGGTTGTTCCCCCTGCACTAATTGTGAGACCTTGGCAGCGACCCGAACTGCCTGCTCGCACCTTTAAACCTGGTATACCACACACTTTTTAAACCTGAGTGGAAAGAGAGAAATTAAAACAATAATAAGAGATAGTTCAAACAAAAGCTAAAAAACAGGCTTGATTAAAATTAAGAGTTGAATGTTAAATCAATCAAAACAGTTAAATTTGTGAGTTGCAGCGCAGGTATTAGAACTGAAAAAAACAAACAAAAAAAAAAAACTACTTTAGTCAAAGGCCGCTGTAAACAAATGAGTGTTTAACCTTGATTTAAAAGAAGTGAGAGTTTGAGCAGACCTGCAGTTTTCTGGTAGTTTGTTCCAGGTGTGTAGAGCATAAAAACTAAAAGCTGCTTCTCCTTGTTTGGTTCTGACTCTGGGGACAGAGTAAACCTGGGCCAGAGGGCCTGAGTGGTCTGGATGGTTCAGACAGTAAAAGGAGGTCACTGATGGATTTGGACCCCGAACCATTTAGAGCTTTATAAACTTACAAAAGTATTTTAAAGTCGATCTACTGACAGGAAGTTAGCGGAAACACCTCAGAACTGGTGTGATGTGGTCAACTTTTTTGGTTCTAGTGAGGACTGGAGCAGCAGCATTTTGGATCAGCTGGACTTGTTTGATGGACTTTTTAGTCAGACCTGTTAAGACATTGTTACAGTCATCTAATCGACTGAAGATAAATGCGTGAACCAGTTTTTCCAAGTCCTTTGATTCTAGAGATATTCTTCAGGTTGTAGTAAGCTGTCTTAGTAAAGTACATTACATTACATCTTACAGGTCACAGTGGGTCTACAAAGACACAAAACAATTAGTAATTTCAGAAATTTCAGAAACATGATCACAATTAACAGAAAAATACAACAAAAATACAACAAAATAAAGAAAAATAACAATAAAACTTGTACAAAAATGGAAAAAAAAAATTGAGAAACATGAACACAATGAACAGTGTGACAAATAAATTAACCAAAAACAAAACAAAACAAAAAACCTTGAAAAACATTAATAGATTTTCACAAATTCCTCCCCTTTTGGTCCATGGGTCGTACGTTTGACATCCCTGGTGTAAATAGTTATACTCCATGGATCAATCCCAGTTGCTGATTGGTTGGCTAAATGCTGTTGCCCTGAATGAAAACAGTCAGTGCTGAGGGAGTGAAACTGAGACACATTTGTTATCCTCTTGAAAGGAGTTGAAGCCTGCCCAAAAAATTTCTAGCTGTGTTGTCAGGCGCTTTCTTTCAAAACATTAGCTAGAGGGGTCTTAAAAGTTGCCAAATCTGTGGAGAAAACTGTTAAATTGGCCTCACTGAGACGTGGATGGCACCTACATGGGGCTCAATTATGCATAAGTTGAAGCCTTCATATAATCTAAACAAGCGCCAGGCTGTAAACATGTTTATTTCTGCTGTAAAGTTGGCCATTTTAATATCTCGGTCTACGGGGATTCATTCGCTTTTGGATCCAGCCTCAAGTGGCCATTCGAGGAACACCAGGTTTTGGCTCTTCACCGTCGGCGTCGTTTTTCATCCCCAGAGGTTGAAGCTTGGAGGAGACTTAGAGCGAGGCGTGCGTCCCAAACTTCCCGCTGTACGACTGGCTTTATCGCAAGCCAGTAAAGAGCGACGAATGAGTGTCAGTGATGTGCGTAGTCCACCTCAACATGCAGACACAGACACTCTTTACAGAGCTTATCTCAGGCAAACAGCGGCCGGCCGACACAGTGAGAGAGGAGATACAGCTTTTTTAACCAGCGCTCATTTCCAAACTCTTCATTTTTTTTTTTTTTTTTTTTTTAAATTCAGCTCCACAAGTTTAGCTCAGCGCAGCAAGGTAACAGAGGTAGAAGAGACTAAAAAGGAGAGCAGAGGGGCAGAGAAAAGAGGCTCCTTACACCAAAGGCTTCCCATTTTCCTTGGGCTGTATTTCAGCTGCAAATGAAAGCGCTCAGTGATTCTGTGGCTCAGTTATTCTCAAAGCGTGCATCCTCACAAACCTATTATAGAGCCATGCATTTTTCTGCTTCACTGCTGCACATACACTATGAATAAGGCTCAGTGCATTTACCTGTTGCATGTTGTATTCACACATAAGGTCATATTGAGGTTAGGATTCCCAGAGCAGCAGCAGAGGTTTTTTTTTTTTTTTTTTTTTTTGGGTCTTTTTTTTTCCTTGTGGGTGTCATACTGTAACTCCAACTTGGAGATGATATTTTTTTTGTCCTTGCTCTAACCTGCAGTGTGCTGCTCAGAGCTTCTGTGTGTCATTATTCAGCACTCATCTGATCGCTCACCTCTCAGTGTTATTAATTTACTGTGAGGCAGTAATTCAGACTCCACTCCATCATGCTAGTTTCATTGCGTCTGCCCTTCAAGGGTGTTTATCATTCATCAACGTACTCATGATGTTCTATGAGGCCGAATTATCTGGCTGTGGGTATATTCTCATGCACTGTGTTTTATTAATAGTTTTGTTTTTTTTTTTTGTCTCGGTGAGGTTACCAAGCAACCAGCAGAATCATTTAGGAAGTTGCTTCAGTCGTTGGAGAAACTGCAAACCCCAGATTTGGTATTTCTTTTCACTGATCCGCTTATGAGGTGTCACTTAGTACTTAGTAGTAGGTTAGTAGTTAAGACCCAGTGGTACTTTTATGTCAGTTCCCAAAAAATCTTTTTCTCTTTATTTAACCTTTATTAAGTGATTTATCACCATTTATCATAATATTATCCTCTCATTTTGCATTTTTTTTTGGTGAAAATCAGGTATTTTCCTTTATTTATTTGACTGATCATGTACCTTAATCATCATGCTGAGATTACATTTAAGGTTAGAATAGAATAGAATAGAATAGAATAGAATAGAATAGAATAGAATAGAATAGAATAGAATCTTTATTTGTCACATAACATTGACAAAGACAATGACAGTGAAATGGGAGTTGCGACAGGCCCTAATTGTGCAAAAAAAAACAGGTGTGAATGAAATTTGCATCTCAAATATAAATAGTAAGAAAAATAGTAATAGAAAAAAAAGACAATATACAAGAAAACAATATACCACCACCCAGTCAAAGCACAAATTAAAAACTTAAAACATTATCATACCATAAACAGAGAAAACCTGAGAAAAAGTGGATTTTTCAGTTAAATCCGTCATTAACTGAACATAAATCCAGTGTCTCCATCCACATCATTGATCCAACTCCATGGGTTTTACTGGTGAATCAATGTTGTAGAAGATGACAGTGTTTCCACGTTCACTACGGAGCCTCTGAAGGTCCAAATGAGTCATATCTGATGACCATGAAAAGAATTTTACACCAATTATTTACATGTATTGATAGGATCAGTGGTTCTAAGGTTATTAAACATGTTTTAGATCTGTTGATGGTTTTGGTCACTGGTGTATATTTGGGTCTTCATGGGTTAAACTGAACCTCTGCTGATGCTTTGCGATGTTAAACAGTCCCATGCGTTTTTGCAAGATTCTATCCAAAATTGTGTTGAATGTGAAAAACAACATGTAGCTCACAAAACAAGACTGACTATGTTTATATACATGCTAACAGTGTACTATTATTACAAATTTGACAATAAAACGAATGAAAGTAGGTCATTGTAACAGCAATATTCCATTTGTATCATGTTCCAAATAAGATATATAGGATATACCCATGTTAACAGGCTTTATGCACATTGCATTATGGATCTTAGGGTTTTCTTCAGTTCAAATCTCATGGCCTCTTGCATGGATACCATCAACTCTGCCTCCAGTTTGCAAAACCCAGGTGCATTGGGGAGAATCTTACATTTATACACTAAGAAAGAGTACCAGTAGGTTGTTAGATATGTGCAAATATCACAGTACGGACATTTTGACGAAGACAGCGGAAGGAATAAAATATAAATGAACATCTAAAGGGCATAGCTGAATGTCATGAGGGCTCTTTACATTAATCGGAGTACAAACAGTCGCATGCAGACTGGAATTAAATTTCATTAGCCATGTAAACAGTTAGATGGAATGTCATCTTATCCAGAGTAAGGGCAAAAACTGGAGGCATTTGTCCATGTAAACATACAGTAATAAGTGTATTTTCAACTTTAAAGGTCTTTTTTTTTTTCTTTAGGGACTGAGAGTAGTTCACATGCTAAAATAAGACCTAGTTTGATGTAGTTTTCTAAAGACTCTTGGAAAACTTTATGGTAACGGCTCAAAGTGAAGCAGAAAAGTACATTTGTATATATAAAAATGAAGCTAAAGTTTTTGGGATTTTTTAGATGTATCTGCTATACCAGTGGCAGATCCAGAAAAAATTGAAGGGGGGGGCTGGGGGGGGGGGGGGGGGCAGGATTGGAGCCCTGATGGGGGTTTAAGGGGGTGAAGCAAAGTTAACATTATAAATGCCTCAATGCCTCAAATCACATAAAGCTGTATTTTTAAAATTTAAAATATATAAATAATATATAGTAAATCTGCCTTTGTCCTGTCCAGTTTGTCTGGTCATTCATCCACCAGCACTGTCTATGAAAATGCACTGTCACAAAATGCACTATCACAGGAACAACTTGACAGTCTTGAATGTCTTAAAATTTGGTCAAATTAGGTCAACTGTCAAGATATAACTCTTAAATGGATGGATGGATGGATGGAGATTGCATCTGAATGAACTCAACAGTTATTATCACCATTATCCACAGTCTTTTTTGTCATTAATCACATTTGTACCTAGTTTTACTGATGTGACAATAGAATTTCACTGCTTTGTCTATTGTATAAAATTACTGTTTCTGAAGTTTTATGATTCTTCAAAACTTTGTCAATCAAACTTGTATCTCTCTTTTTTTTTTTTTCGCATGTAATTGATATATGATTTTTATCTGAACATGGAATTTTGGTTGAAAGGAGCCCCAGTGTTCATTCCATGAGGTCCAAAAAGAATTGTTGTGCCTGTACAAACTCACCTTAAACCGATCCAACACTTTTGGGACAAACTGGAAGTTAAATGCACTATTCTGTGGCGGACTTCACTCATGTTACTTCAAAACAGACTAATCTTGTTTCTAATGTGAATCCAAATCCACCTTATGTTTCTGGCTTGGACAATTTGCCTTCGGCCTTTTAGATGCAACTGAGTTAAGAGCTTTTCCCTCACAGTGAGAGATGTTATTTTCGTGGAGACGGAGGTTGAGGACGAGTCCAGCGAGGCGGTCAAGTGATCCTCTCTGCTGCTCTCTATAGACGTTTCAGACTATTGTCCTCCAGGCAGCACAATGGCCGTCACAGGCTCTCTTCACCAAATAATCAAACCATGATCCTGGGCGACGGTTGGAGAGGGGCGTGCTCGGCAGCAGCATCCTACAGTTTCATTAGCCTCTGAACCAGCTGAGGAGCTCATAAAAGGCTGGGACTGTCGCCTGGAACGGGAGGCTGTTAGCGCCTCGTGGACGCCCGGCAGCGTCTGCATAATTACAGCTCTTAACGCTGGGAAAATTAGCACTCTGCTCGCACCAGCCAGCACCCTGCCAGATCAGAGTGGCACCACCCCTGTGTATCTTATATCCTGTTAATTGTGGGGTAATGAAGACATCCAAGTCCAGATGAGAAAAAAACACAACACTTTCATTCTTGTTGTATTGCATTTCATTTTTTCTTTTTTTTTTTCTCCGCCCTTTGGCTCTTCTTCCAGAGTGAAGCTTATTTGTAGTTTCTGTTGCAGTAGTTTCTGAAGTTAAAGCAAGCAAACTTTGAAACAGTGTTCTATTTTAAACTGTCAAATAGTTATGTTGTTCTTGTTTGAGTAAATTCACCACATCCCAACATCACAGAATATCTCTAAGTGTAGTAACAGACTTTTTCTAGGTAATTTTACGTTAGATATTTTTAGTTAAGTTTTGATATAGAATATTTTATAATATTAGTGCATATTTGAGGTGCCTGTGTGAAGTTTGCATGGGATAAGTTTATTGATGTTAACCCACTCTGTTTATAGCAGTTTTCTCCGTTGCCTATAGACCGACTTGTGCATAGAGCATGACGTTTTTGTCAGTGTTCTCAACCTTTTCAATACCTTTTTACTGTTCCTCTACAGAGGCAATGGCGCAGAATGCTACCTAGTGTTAGCTTTGGATTGGCACTAACACTAACAAATGACAAACTCTATGTAGTAGTAGCTTGATATGAGCATGATATTATCTCATGACATGAATATAATACCATGAATTCATGATATGATCTCACAAAATGAAGAAACAAAGTAAAACACAATGTAAGTGTGAAATATTTAGAGGCATTTAACAAAAAACTAGAGAGCTGTGTGAACGTCAGGGCTTCTCAAAACATGCCTCAGCTGTAATGGTGGGAAAACCATGGATTATGAGAATGAATTGTAACAAATTGAATCTATTGGTGTAAAATGAGGATTCTGTCATAGTAAATAAAAAGTGGGCAGTCTGTGGGAAGTCCAGAGGGATAGTGAGGGTGAATAAAAAGGGGTTGATGAACTGTACTGTACTGTAAAACTGTACTGATCGATACTGATACTGTACAGAGTGATCTCCAGAGGCGTCATTATCAGACAAAAATGATACACTTCAGACTTAAACGACAGAAGCAGACACAGAAATACTCTGACACAACCTTGACAAAAGCGCATAAGCACATGTGAATCTTACATATGAGCTGAAAACCATGAAATATTATTGTTTTTTATCAAAACCTGGCCCAAGTCTTCACTCCTCTCAGCTTCAGAAGGTATCAGGTCTTTATTTGAAAAAGGGCTGCTTTAGAATCAGGAGTTTATCTTGGGTATTCTGTGTTTAATACGTAGAAATGGTCATATTTTTATTGGCAGTGTTGTTTTGATTCACTCACATTCACTGCAAGGCTTTTCTCTACAATCACAACACTTCTTTTTCTTTAACCATTTCAAAATAAAAGCCTAAAAGGTGTTGAAAACAGCCAGATTATACCGTTAAATATAATATGGTTAAAAATGTGGAAGTGACACATGACGTTTTAATCCAGATTATTTTTTACTTGGCTTGTAAGTGAGACCTGGCTTTTATTTGTTTGAATCATCCTTGAAACTGATCTATTATTAAACACCAGATTTATGCCTGACTCATGAGTTTTATATAAGGAAATATGGTTTACGGATAAAACCCTTGCACATGAAAATGTAAACAAACAAAACAAATACAAAATGTGTAATCTGTGGTACATTTACGTAACCTCTGCCACATATTAATTATTAATTAAGCGGAACTGAATAGTGTTTTTTAAGTTTTTTCTTTAAGTCAACTGATGTAGCTTCTCAAATGGGATTTTTTCAAGTTTGCTTGAACCTTGTATCCAGTGTGCTTTGGGTCATTTTGTAAAAAGTCACATATAAATACTTGTTTACCATGTCCAGCTTTGACTGACAGATACAATAACACCTCACTGCCTGCGACGTCAACTTCAGTTCATTGTACAAAACATTTGTTTCCTGACAGTTCAACTGCAGTCGTGATGAGGAAATTAAAATGCTGGATGAAATGTACATTGCTAGCATTTAGCATTAGCTCACCCAGCCCAGCCCTATTGTCCAAATGTGGTCACTTCCTGCCATGACAAAGGAACTTGGCAAATGTCAAATTCAAACTCTTGACTTGTTGATTCCGTTTATGTATAATCACAAGACTAACAGAGTCATAGCAGGTAAACGTGGGACAAATGGGAGGGACAGGTACAAGAGTGCAAGTTTGTAGTTTATCAAAGTCTTTAAATCAGACTGTTCATGTAAAATTTACCGCAGTAATGAAATAAGAACAGGAATAATGCGATCGAACTTTCTAGTCTTGATGATATCCCAGCGGCACTGCATTGTGTGAGTTGTAATTACTCCGCCCCCGACGGGGAGGCAAGGGGTATTGTTTTTAGTTCACTTTGTTTGTTTCTTTGTTTGTTGACACTCTAGCAGTAAAACTATCGGTTGAAGTCATACAGTTGGGTTTATAGATTGCCAATGAGCCAGAATAGATGCGAATACACTTTGGGAACAGTGGGTCAAAGGCCAAATTTTTTAATTAATTTTTACAATCTTTTTTTTCTCCCATTTACTTATAATGGGCAACATTTCAAATGTCTGTAGCAGCAAAACGACTGGTTGAATTCATACCAAATCGGGTTTATATATTGCCAGTGGTCCAGAATAGATGCGGTTACATTTTTGGAAAAATAGGTCAACGTTCAAATTTTGTATGATTTTTTTTTTTTTTAATCTTTTTTTTTCTCCCATTTGGGTGTAATTTCACATGTCTGTAAAAACATAAATTTTGTTTCAATTTACTTCAAACTTGGCACATATATAGCGGCAATTGATACGCTGACATCACCACACGCATAGACATGATGACATCAGCTGGATCGATGCCAAAATAAGATCCAATGTGTGCAAGGGGCGGGGTTTTGTTGTGCCTGGCACCACTTGTTTGCTAATGGTGAGTTATCCTGGAAAAAAGGGTATTGGAATAGTCGAGTGTACAGGGTGGGGAAGCAAAATTTCCAATATTTTGAGGCAGGGATTGAAAGACAGTGTATGACCAATTAGTTTATTGAAAGTCATGAGAATTTATTTGCCACAAGAAAATGTACATAATAGAAAATGTTTTTATTCTATGTGTCCTCCTTCTTTCTCAATAACTGCCTTCACACGCTTCCTGAAACTTGTGCAAGTGTTCCTCAAATATTCAGGTGACAACTTCTCCCATTCTTCTTTAATAGTATCTTCCAGACTTTCTCGTAATAGTTTTGCTCATAGTCATTCTCTTCTTTCCATTATAAACAGTCTTTATGGACACTCCAACTATTTTTGAAATCTCCTTTGGTGTGACGAGTGCATTCAGCAAATCACACACTCTTTGACGTTTGCTTTCCTGATTACTCATATGGGCAAAAGTTTCTGAAAAGGTATGGATAATAGTGTTAGGTATGATTATGACATCAATATATGTTTGGTTTCAAAACCACTGACGTAGTGCCTGCTGAGAAAAAACAACTAAATGTTCATTGTAAATTTTGCTTCCCCACCCTGGAGGTGAGACAAATACATGAACACACATCATCTATTGAAAGAAACAGATGAATGGAAAAATACAGTCTTTGTTATAACATTGATATGTGCTGTGAAATAAATGGTATGTTCAAGTAAGATGCAGAGATTTCTAAAACTAGGCCTTTGTGTAATTGTGAAACAGAAAATTATGATTCTGTATGATGTTTTCTGTTGTTTTTGCATTTGAATGCATGGGACAATGTGAAAAAAGCATTACGAACTAGTCATTTTCCGTTTAATTTATGTGATTCTTCAATTAATGCATGTACACGTGGTCTTTAGGAGCCTGCAGAGAGGACAAAAACAAACAACATCTTGATTCCTGGAGTTGTACATGGACATCACTGCCATTTTGCTCTTGATAAACACTGGTTAAAATTAGCCTGAAAGCTGGATGAAAACAGATACAGACAGAAAAGTATGTTGAGTTAGCGAAAAAAACAAAACAAAACACATGCACAATAAAATAAAGCATGTATATTGTTCACCAAGTTTAAAGAATCAGAGGCCGGAGTAGACTCCTGTGGGAGTTGCAGCTCTGCAGTTTGGATGCTCGAGTATGTTTTTTCCCCCAGGGGGGTTTGGTAGGTGGTATGACTGAGACTCTGCCCCTGCTCATTACTTGGCTGTTGGTCGTGTTGCCTGCAGCGCTGGAGAGCTGTAGCTGAAGTGGAGAGAAAGGTGCAGAAGGCCAGATTTAGAGCACAAACAGTATATTCACACAACCAGTACATATACACACATTAAACATGCATGCACGCACCCTACTATCAAGAATACACAATCTGATTGTCTGGGTGTGCTTGCCTTTTCATCTTGGCATGTGTGTGTTGGTGTGTGTGTGTGTGTGTGTGTGTGTGTGTGTGTGTGTGTGTGTGTGTGTGTGTGTGTGTGTGTGTGTGGTCGGCGGCATGCCTCCCTTTTTGTCGCCTTGATCAAAGCAGACATGGTGCAGAGCAGAGGTCTCAGAGGTGAAATTAAAGTCTTGCTGCTTCCACGGTGTGATGGGGGATGGGGGCGGGGGGGGGGGGGGGGAGTGATTACCGTTAAATTAAAAGGTACGACCATAAAAGCACGCCACGGCCGAACCCTCGCAATTCATCAAAACGATCCCACGGTGCGTCTTTTGCTTATCAAATTGTAAAATATTGTCCATGACACCGGCGTAACAGGGGCGTAATTAATGCACTAAATCAATTCCGAATCACTCGGCGCAGAGTGGCCCTGCTGGGACGCCGTCATTATCGCAAATTATGGTGGCAGATGCATGGGGCCAAGAGGAATGGGTAAAGCTTTAGCGCTGTCTTCCCTCCTTAGAACCAGTCGTATTCATTTCCCACTCTACTTTAGTCCGAGTGTTAACAGCGTTTCTCTTCACTGACACCTTGACTATCTATTAACAGCAAATAGTTGGATTACAGTGTACTTTTATACATTTATGTTCATAAATTGTCCCTTGACCGTTGCTAAGGTATGGGCTTTACCAGCAATACAGTTGTGAAAAAAATTATTAGACCATCAAAAGTCATCAGAAACAATGTTTATGCAATCAAGTACTAACTCCTGTGTGTATCATGTGACTAAAACAGACAGAAAAGAAAACACGGAATGCCTAACAGCACTGTTTTTGGCAGTACAACACCATAGCTATTGATGTAAGAAGAAATGAAGGGATTTTGGTTATTATCAAGAAAACCATGAAAAATGGTTAGATATCAGCTCTGAAATTAAACTCTTATGAGCTATTTTTGTTCCAGGCATTAAAATGAACAAAAAATTGAAGAAAACAAGGCTGGTCTAATAATTTTTTCCACGACTGTACATTCACCACTAAAATGACACCATGAATGTCTTCAGGTAAATGATAAAAGTGAAGATATGATAGATGGTAGTTGTTCTTTTTTTTTTTTTTCCTTTTTTGATCTGAGGATGATAGATGCAGAGATGAAGAGCACATGGCTCCATTAAAATGCATTTTTATTGCATTGAAGAGGTTGTGTTACTCCCACACATTTACTATAGATGTTTTTTTCTTTCACCTGCAGATCCATGTCGTACTGCAGTACATCCAGTCTAAGAAGTAGCTCAACTGCATTTTACTGCATTTTCTGATATTTAAATCATGATTCAGGCCACTACCAATTGTAGACCTCATAGAAGGTAAATGTTGTGGGCCCTTCAGAAAATAAATCGTCTGTAAATCTGTCGTTGTGGGGGTGGTATGTACGTACGGTAAGGACCAGAGGTATAGGGGTGCGTTTCATAAGTGCCATGACAACTGCAACTGATGTGAAAACAAAAGTAAATGTAACTTTGGACGTCCGACTCCTGGCTTCTATGCCTCTCTTTTACTGCAGAGCTTACACAGAATTTTCACAACTTAAAACCTGTATCCACTGAGCCCCTGGGAATGCTGGGGCCCATAAATTTGTCATGTTTACCCCCTCTTTACGGAGCCCTAGGATTCAGGTACTTGAACAGATGCTACTTTGTGGTCTTAGCTAATCATAATCTACAAATTTTGGACCATAGACGGAAAAAGAAAGATTCTTCTTTCAGTTTTTACCAGTAGTCGAAGTCCTTTAACTTACGCTACAACTACACTTTCATCCTGACTTAACATTTGTGTTGTTCACAGGTTTGGACTCATCACTAATTCAACAACTTTAGAATCCACAAGCTTTAGAATAAAAGTTGTTTAAAAGGCACAAACGACCTTCAGTGGGTGAAAGAGGAAAAGTTTATCATGTGACAACTATCAGAGAGACAACAGACTGAGGTTTTTGAACCATGTGACTTAATTGAATCATATTTTGTTTTAATTACGTGCAACACATTTCCAGTTTGATAATTTTTTACAAGGTGCTTTGAACTGCCACTACTACTGTGGTTATTGTGTCTAACTGTATTTCCCCCCATGGGTAGTTTTTCTGTTGTTCTACTTCTTCCAGTGTGAAGTAGTTGGCAGTTTGCAAAACTCATTATTTTCATAAGTTGTCTGAGTTGTGGATGATGATGACCAACTTTGCGGTTCCACATCACTGAATGCCTTTTCATAATCAATTACACTGACATCGATGAGGAACTGCACTCCACCGAATGCTTGATTATGATTGTACAGTAGCAATCTGGTCTGTGCAGGATATTATGTCGAGTATTTTAATCATCTTTCATGTTCATAAAAGCTCAGATTAAAGTTGATAATCATAATATCTGAAACAGAGAAAAATGAAGAAAAAGTGACTTTTTCAGCAAAATCTGTCATTAACTGAAGATAAACCCAGTGTGTCCATCCACTGTCATTGATCCAACTCCATGTGTTTCACTGGTGAATCAATGTTGTAGAGGATGACGGTGTTGCCACATTCACTACAGAGCCTCTGAATATCCAAATGGGTCATATCTGATGACCATGAAAAGATGACAAACTGCATCTTGCACCAATTATTTACATGGATTGATAGGATTAGTGGACAAGCAAGTATTAAACGGTTACATCAGTAGATAGTTTAGGTTGTGGATGGCTGTTTGGGTTTTTATGGGTTAAGGTTGATCTGCAGCTTGTCTCATTTGAAGAACAAACCCAACCTTATTGTCCACTGGCTCCACCTGAAAAGTTGGCCAACTAACAGCCTCAGAGTGAAGCCAGGCCAAGATATACCACTCATTGCAGAACCCAGATAAATAATAGAGTTCCTCTTGCTCCAGTCTTGTCTCCCACAACTTTGCATGAACTTTATGAAAGCCTCAGATCTCATCCACTAATATATGAAAAGTTACATTATGAGAACAGTCCACGAGACTGTACAGTTTTGTGTCTGGCTGTGCAGAGCGTGTGCTCTCTCTGAGATCATATGCCTTTTGAAGACTGTGCATCATAACTGTTGGATACATTATGCATGCATCTTGCATTTTTATGATATTTCTTTAAGATTCTGCGATTTACATGGAGTTATATTTTTGCAATTGTATATTCACCACTGTGCAGTCAACAGAAGTTGAATTTTCACACTTGTGTAGAAACTTCAGTGTTGATTAAAGTGGCATGTTTGCATACGAACTCCAAGTCCTGTATTATGTGCATGCAAAGTATTCTTTATCCTTCTTTTTTTTATTACATCTCACACTGGCACACAATTTTAGTATGCCTAAGGGAGCGATAGTGGCACAGGATTCAAACAGAAAAAAAGGTTTGTAGAGAAAGTGAGATGGCAAAGCAAAGATCAGGCCTCTGAATACACACAGTCAGGTTTTGCATTTTATCAGTGTCGGTGTGATCCAGACTATATTTTTCCAACTTTTTGTTATTTGCTCTTGAGTCTACTATCTCCAGGAGCCAGACTACAGCAGACTGGGGTGGATTGTGGGATATATACTCCGTTTTAAATACCTCTTAGGATAATCAAGGATGGGTGGGATGTGTAGGGCGGTGGCATTTTTCTGAAATGGGACACATTAGTCTCATAACAGGTGGAGCTTAAACTCATACTTGGGAGTTGAACAACTCAATTATTACCCCACCCCCCAAAGGGGACACAAGGGGTATTACTTTTGGTGTGGTTTGTTTGGTTGTTATCACTCAAGCAGCAAAACTATTGGTTGAATTCATACCAAAATTAGGTTTATACACTGCCAGTGAACCAGAATAGAGCTGATTTTGTTTTTGGAATAGTAGATCAAAGTTAAAATTTTTTCTGAATTTTTAAAATCTTTTTTTTTCCCCATTCACTTATAATGGGCGAAATTTCAAATGTCTATAAAAACATAAACTTAGTTTCAATTTACTTCAAACTTGGCACATATATAGAGGCAATTGATATGCTGACATCAGCACACGTATAGACATGATGACATCAGCTGGATCGATGCCAAAATGAGCTACAATACATGCGAGGGACGGGGTTTGTTGTGCCTGGTACCACTTGTTGGATTTGGGATAGACGGCTCCATTTCCTCCCACTGTGTCAAAATCAAACCAAGATCTTGGGTTTTGATAAGTGTGTTCTGATACGTGACTTCCACCTGCTGTTGACAGTTTCTAATGTCAATACTATGTAGAACCCCTTTGTAGAACTAGACAAACAGTCCCATGACCTAAGCAGGTGGTGGTGGTCCTATCTCCAACCTAACCTAAGACCCAGCCTGGGTCATATTGAACATTAGAACCAGTCATCTGCTGTGTTCCTCTCGGCTCATCATTATCACATGTACTCATCTCTTTGTTGAGTAGCTGCTGGGATCCAAAATTCATCCCCGACCCCTGCCTTTTCAAGCGTTGACCCCTCATTTAGTGTTGGAAAAGACACAATAACTACAGTTTGTGTTTGTGTTAATGTGTGTCCTAGTGCAGCGAGCTTTGAGGAGGTGCACCCTGTGTTCTGGTGCTGCTGCTCTGCCGAGTGAGTGGAGGGAGCAGATTGTGTTCCTCGGTGACATTTACCCTGTGCACGAGCTCTTTTATGTACATTGTGTGACTCATAATGTCTGTGTGAACCTGTTGTGTTGGTTTACAGGTGACTGTCACCTCACCGTCCACTCAGGGTCTGATGGTGTGAGCCTTTAACAACCCCAGATGATGGGAAACTGCACCACTCAATAATGACAGTTCAGTCTTCATAGAAGGCGTTAACAGAAGCTTTAATTTTTCCAGCATCATGTCTGATGAGTCACTGTCAGCAAAGCATTGACAAACAGGATTAGGTGTTTAAATCACTGTTTTCTCCCAAAAAACAGTGACTAATAACTGCATTAATGCTATGTAGCTCTTTATCCTATTACATTATATTCCCCTAATGCTCCTCCGCTGTCCAAAAATGATTATTCAGTTGAGGCTGGTGTCAAATCCCTCACATATAGCATTACCCAGTGGGTGGTACATGTTCCTGAAATATTTAAGCCCATGCAGTATTTCTGAGAAAGTTTCAGGAGCTGGTTTCATACAGATTTAGGCTACGTTCATACAACAGGTCTGAGAGGACAATTTGGATTTTTTTGGTGAAATCTGATTTTTTTTTTTTTGTGTGCTTGTTAATATCACACATTAAATGCGACGTCTATCAGTTTTGAGTATGAACTGAATGCGACCCTGAAGTGACCTGCATGTGCAAAACAGGTTCTGACGTAACACATGACCACGCAGGCATGCACTGTTTATGGAAGTAAGTATGTTTTTCCCCCACCCCTCCTCCTGGGACACAGAATTGTGACGTTTGTCGCATTTCAATGATGTAAAGGTTGGATAAATGCGACCTGGCTGTTCGGACTGAAGCCGCATTGCAAAATATCAGATATGTATCAGATTTAGGACCACATATAAAAGTGGCCTGGGTCAGATTTGAAGAAACCAGATTTGTGCTGTTCAAACTGCCTTTAACAGATCGGATACAGGTCACATACGGGCAAAACATTCGGATTTGGGCCACATTTCCCTGCAGTCTGAACGTAGCCTTTCTTTCATGGTTTTCCATCCAGTACGCTGCTGGATACTGGCAGGGGCATGCCATCCAACAGTGTGATGACAAAAAAAAACAAAACAGTAGTTGTGAATTGTTCATAACAATGCAGGTAATTATGTTTTTGTCAAGGAAAAAAACACAACATGAACTTTTGTGCATTTTTATTGTAAGCACAGAAGTATGTCTTTGAAGCTTCAGTGTTGCAGTGTGTTTCCAGTCGTAATTAATTTCCTGAAAATAGAATTTTTTTTTTGTGGTTATTACCGTAGAGTGAACCATTTATTATAGATCCACACATCCATGCAGTCCACGATGTTGAGGCAAAGTGGTTTTACTGTAGTTCAGAAGGCAACAGATGGAACCAAACTGGCTTCAAAGGGATAAATGTTGTTCACGTTATTTGAGGAGAATGAAGGGAATATACTAGTTCTTTTGTCATGTTCCTATTAAACCGGCCATTTTTTGTCATCTTTGTGGTTCTCAAGCTCATCCAGAGATGCAGCCAGACTCAGTACTCATACAGTTGGTAACTTCCTAACTTGTCTAACCTGTGACTTATGCTGAACAGAGTTACTTACAGATTGTGTGTATTTATTTTTATTTCTAGAACAGTAGCCATTAGTCGCTTTTCCATTGGACATATGTGCAAATCTTTACCGATATTTACGAAATCTCGAAAAAACAGAAGTGCGTAATGTCAGTTTTTCCATTAAATCACAAATGCAATGATTTGTTTATTATCGCGAGATGACACGAAAAGTCATTCCAGAAACACGGCGACGAACGTAAACATCATGTTGATTTACAGACATATTCATTATTATTGTATATTACCCCTCTATCTCGTACTAAATTAAAAAATGATTTGGTTTCCTGGCGTGTTCACACATGCCGCACCATGTTTCTTTTAAAACTCCTCTTCTTCGCTTGTCATAACATCCATCAACATCCGTTTTTTTTTTATTCACGTGACTCTAGTTGCAAAACAAGATCTTTCAATTGCTGGTTTGTGTGATATACTAATTGTGCTACACCCAAAAAAACACATCTTGCCAGCACAAAAACTTTTACTTAAAAGACGAGAGATTTGGTTTTTTCTTTAGGCACATTTTTATGTGCAAGTTATATTTGCGTAATTTGAGGGTCAGTGAAAAAGTGTCTTTTGTGAGATAATCACATAATGCTTTTGGAGGTTTTTGTGTTGGGGGTCGGACATTTGGTTCTAAAATCCATATTGCACTTTAACATGTAGTCTTGAGATTTGTTCTTATTTCTGCCAAGCTGACTGTGAGTACCCTTTTAAGATACAAAAAAAAAAAAAAAAACAGAATTAAAATATAACCTTGTTTGTATGATTCTATGATAATTCTATGATGTAGAGGGTTGGATATAATGCCAGGGTTTACAAGGATCAAAGAAAGGTCACTCGGCCACAAAACTTAAGTTATTTTATATTTCTTCCACCTCCTCAAAAATGTGCAAAAAGTATTGACCAAAAAAAAAGCGTAAAACAAAGAATATAAAAACACTGCAGGCAAAATGCAAGTCTGAGTCAAAGTCATCTGATGCAGAAGCAAATTGTATCAGGTTTTTTTTTTTTTTTTTTGTTATTTATGTGAAATTATATTTCAGTTTTGTCTGACCAATAAAGGTGAAAAAACACATACTACACATTTAATGTTAAACTTACAGTCATGGTCAAAGCCTTCTCTGATGTTAGGAGTATAATACTGAATTTCCAACATTGAAATCTAATAACACATCCACACTTTGGCATGGCATGTAATTGTTCAATCCTTTGTACAATTTCATTAAGAACATAATATTCAATTACATGCATCCAGTTTCTTTCAGGAGCTAGAACTGACTATAATTTCCTATATTTTGTACCTGAATTATGTCATGTCTTTATGCTACATGGTGCACTGAGAATAACTAAATAATACGTGAAAGCTGCAGTGATTTTTCTTCTTCTTATTATTATTATTATTACTTTCTCTTTTTTTTTTTGGACACAGGGTTTCCATATGGTTTGGTCTTTTAATGTCCTGTGTTCACATATAGTCTGTACAAAGTCATCCTGTTGAAAAATGTTATTAATGCAAACTTTAATATGAGTTTGTTAACAGTTTTTACACTCGGCCACACCAGCCACAGGGCACTGTCATCAGTTGGTCGTCCGTCCCTTCCTCCGTCTGTCCAAAAACTTTGCCATGCACTGATAAGTCAGACCACTGGGGGCAGTGGTGTGTCTGATAAGTCGGGCTGAGGGTTTTCAAGTGCGCAATGTTATTACTTTGCTTTGATTACTTTTCCTCAAGATTCAAGAAGTTTATTGTCATATTCACAGCAGTACTGAGCAATCAAACTCTTACTTTTGCGAGTTCCCTTCACACGACTAACATAAACAAACTAAACTACAATGAAAAAAAGGAAATAAACAGTTCAATTAAATCATTTTAAACTAAACTAAAAGGAGATAAGGGAAATAAACTGTACACTAAGCAAGGAAAAATAAATAGATAAAATTAATTCAGTAAATATTGACATTTTAAGCGTCTTAAGTCATCAATAATGTCACCCTCATACAGTCTCTTAAATCTAGGCTTCTATACATATATATACATATAAAGTAGTGAGCAAAAAAGGTCTGGAGCTCCCTATGGAGAGAGAAAATCATTTTTACAATTGCTGTTTAGTGAGATAAC
Source organism: Sphaeramia orbicularis (assembly GCF_902148855.1). NCBI lineage: Eukaryota > Metazoa > Chordata > Actinopteri > Kurtiformes > Apogonidae > Sphaeramia > Sphaeramia orbicularis. Next base: position 15,211,943 of record NC_043958.1, read on the forward strand.
ATACTGTAAATGCACTGAAGGACAATACCACATGGACACATCAAAGCAATAAATTACACATACTGTTATAATATAAGCACCACAGACCATCAGATAGAAAGAATTGGTCTTTCTTTCAAAAGTTTAAAAGCATTCTGTTCATCCTTTTCATGTCATTTTCAATAGAGACTATTTCATATGGAGAGTGTGATACATTAAATTGAGACGTTCTGGACTCTAAATGTCATTTGTCATTTGGGCTTTACCTCAAATTTCATTACATAGTCAATTTGATTTATATCGCCAGCTCGTCCCCTTTCAAAACATACTGTATTCTGGCATGCAAGGATGCACATCCAGTGTGCACATACACACACACCCCCAAAGGCAGCGGCGCAGGTGTGTGCACGTCCATGTCCCCACACCTTGTGTTGCCACAAATCAGGACATCCATCTCCGATTAGGGCAATTTGATTCCAGAGTAATGAAGTAGTTTAGCGCTGAAACGTGGCATGCTTTACAACCGCTGATGACGCCGCTGCCATCATTTTCCAAATAGGCAAAATGGCTGACAAATGCCCCTCCTCCTCCTACACACACACGCACACACACGCTTTATAAAGAGACAAGACGGATCAAATCTGACATGGTTGTAATCAGTCCCACAGCTGCCGAGGTAACGGGCCTGAGTGGGTTCTGGAGTTTGTTCTTCACTGAGGATAAAACTAATCTGACCTTGTTGTTTGGCGTTTTAACTGGACCTTGAGATCTCCATTATATTTTCTTATTTGTCTTATCATGCCACATTATTTCCTTCGGTGCACTGAAGAGAAATAAATTTGCACCACGTTCCATATTCAACACATTCACGTCCTGTGTAACAAGTAAGTGTTTGAGCTTGTGCGTATGTGATGCTTTCACTGTACGAGTCTGTGTGTGTGATTTATGTCCCCGGCAGCCTCTCATAACACAATCATTACCTCCAACTTCGACGTTGTTTCCATACTTTCACAAACCACCCGTACTGGGAATACTTGCTTTTCTGTCTCCTTTCAAGTTGACGTAAATGGATTATCCAAGCAAAGTCTTGCATTGTCTGCCTACAGTACAGCACCCGGCCCAATCATCAATCACTTGGAAGGGCCGTTAAGCACCTTTTCTTCCCCAGAGGAACCGAGTGACATTAGGCCTTCAGAGGCCACTCTTTTTTTCTTTTTTCTTTTTTTTTTTTTTCCTTCCCCAGGTGCAGGTCTGCCTCTTCCCATGAGGGATTCTGTCAGCTCTCAAAATTTGACCCATTCACCAGGGAAAATGTTGACATTTTACATTTCCAACTATGGATAATCCATGCTGTATTAAAGGCAGCAGAGAAGTTGCAGGTCAGAACCCAGTGACCCTCGCCTCATCCTCCACCACAGTGACTGTTACCAAAATGCAAAAGGCCACAGTCACCATAACAGGAAGAAAAAGACTAGTTTGTTCTGGGCAGACACTATGGAAGAACATCCGGTCCCTGTTTAGATAGAAGGGCTCAGCTGAAGGTAAAAGTAACAGAGGAAACTTCTATGTTCTCAAAAAGTTTGCTTGCAGTTTCACAGATGTCTCCTTTATCATTGTGGTCTCTGGCTAAAATGTGTTTTTTTGGGTCACTGTCATACCATTAGAGGCCACTGAGGGAGTTAAAGTTAATTGAAACATTTACGTTATCATCACATTATTTTAATGTCAGATTCAGTTCACACATCCATTTTTTAAACACCCAGTTTTACTCGTCTATGATGATGCCGTCATGCATTTTTGCTTGGTTTCGGTAAAATACTCTGGTATTATTTGCTTTTGAACTGCTATATAAATGAAATAAACTTGAACATGAGGGATGTACATGAACGATGAATATAAAACAGTAGGTATAGCCATCTTTTTTTTTTTCCTTGTTTGGAGGACGTGTCAGTGACAACATTATAACTAACTGACTTCAGCTAGCCCGATTATTCTGCTTTTAAAAACTAATTCAAACAACTATCGCTATTAAACAACCAGTGTAAATGTCTTTCATGTGCCTTCTTTTTTCTTCAATAGTTAAAGTATATTTGAAACCCTGCACTTTTTCCCTTTTTACTGCAGAGAAGTTGGCACATGTTCCCACTGTTCTTCCATTTGTGTCGACAGTGTGAACTTGTACCACCTCTGCACACATCTACAAATACTGATAGGAAAAATCTCAAAAGTGTTGACATTATACACATTGATGGTTTGTGGAAAATGTCAAAACATTTCCTGGTGACTGGGTACAAAACCTAAACTTGTCTTAAACTGGGATGACCACAAATAATGATGGACCTAAATGTGAGATGCAGGGCCGAGGTCCAATAGTAAAAAACATGCTTTTCACTTTCCTCTCCATAGCTGCTGTCAAGCGAGCAGAAGCCAGCCCGTGGCTGACGTGCACTAGCTTTGTCACATAACTGCATTATGTAGGGTCCCCAAAGGCTACAGCATAATGTGATACGCCACACGACTGTTGCTGGGTTGCTACAACAGCATCGCCTCATGAGTTATGTATTAGTGTTTTCACTGCAGCTTAAGGATCAGATACTGTACTGCACTGTCACTGGTTTAGTTTCGCCTGCTAATGCGCTGCAAACTTTCTCCCCTTTGGTGATTTTAATTTCCGAGTCAGGGTCTTTACTGTAAATGTGACTTGACAACACAGACGCCTCATGGATGCCGCTCATGAAACAGGCTTATATGAGATTGTCGGGCTGTCTGAGACAATAAATATCAACGCCGAAAGCCAGAAGCACAGCTGCTGCCAGAGGCACACCCCTGGATATTAACAACACGCGCGCACACACACACACACACACACACACACACACATACACATGACAACACTGTGTCATCCCAAAGTCATTGTCAACACTAGCTGGCAGTGTTGAAACTCAAACACGTCCATGTGTTTATCCCACTCTCAAAAGTTGCCTTTCATTATCGCGGCGACACCTTGAGTAATTGTGCTGCACATTCCAATAACTGTAAAGCATGTTTTCTGTAAATCAATACTCTAAAATTAGATTTAAATAATGAATTAGTGAGGAAATTACATTAAGGTTAATTTCCTACAGTTTGCAAAGGTTTTCTCCTTCCTACTTATTCTGTTTGTAAATTAATCACATTTAGAATAAAATACTTCAACATTATTTAAAGAAATAAAAGACTCAGTGCTTGATTTGGCTTTTTCTGTAAATGGTATTAGGTATCACATCTAAACCCAGTCAGATTTACTCCATCAATAAGTGATTGACAGATGGTGATAAAATGCTCTGTGGCAGCAAAAACATCAATGATGAGTTACCCTGAGATGTGCTGAGGTGGTAACATTGGAGAATGTAGTCCTCAAATTAATATGCAAGGAAATCTATCCTTCATATAAACAATTAATGGAGCTTAGAGCTAATAGGCCTTGATATACAGCACCTGATGACTTTGGCAGCAAGATTCAGGTTTAGATGTTGACACCTTGAGCAACTGTGATGCAATTTCAAATAATGCATGTTTTTTAGTATAAATCAACGCTTTACAATTAGATTCATAGTATAAATTAGGGAGGAAATGGCCTATAGCAGGATCATTTCCCCACTCTTGCACCAGTGTTCTCCCGCTGAGGCTTTAAATTAATAAAATTGAGTTAAAATACATGAAATTGAGTAAGAGCTGACTTATTTAAAGACAGAAATAAAATCATCACTTGATGTACCCTTTTCTATTTATATATATATATATCTATCTATCTCCTTTTGCACTCTTTACTATTAGATCACATCTTATCTGTGTGTAGATACTCCCTTCTAGAAAGCTCGTCCAATTAAAGCCTTTTGATTGAGCCGAGCAAGGAATTGACTTTTTTTTTCCCTAATGTGCTGGTGGAGAAGTAAAATACCTTCAAGGGAGTGAATTTCAAGCCACTCACAGCGCCACGAAAAGTGATGTGTGGGTTCAAAACACCTTCATGTTTGATGTGACTTCCATTTGAAGTCGGACAAAGCCCCACTACCACCACCTCCACCTGCACACTTTTCACCCTGATGATTCGTCCCAGAGGAGTACCTCAGGGTACTTTCCTCAAATGTGAGATGTTTCTTACAAGTCCTTAAAGGAAATCTCCCCATCTCTGCAGATACAGTACCTGGGCCCGAACAGCTCCCTCATTTTCACAGTGTCATTTTGTGTGTCTGGATTTTGACTTCTTTCAAAGTCAATGGCCCTCCTCTCAAAGGCCTTGATTTTTTTATTTATTTATTTATTTATTTTTTAAACAGGATTTCGCAAAAATCTTGAATGTCACACCAGAGTGCTCTCAGCATACTTAAGCAGCCAAACAGTCGTGCGAGGTGAAGGAGTGCATACTTCTCTTACAGAGCTCATTGAAGCGAATTGGTAAACAGGTCCCTGCCCGCCCATTGACTTTGCTGCTGTGTGGAGGAGTCAGATTGTGCCGGCGCTCCAGTCGGATCAAACTGTTGAGAGCCGACAGTCTTGCTGCTGACATGCGTCGCTGCACTCTCCTTGACTCAGTGGCAGAGTGCTCTATATGTATGGAAATGAGCCATAATCACTATAATATGTGTCCCATCTCTTGTATTTTATAATGGTGTCATACTTTTTTTTCCCCCTCCATGATGCCTTTTTCCCTCCTGTTCTTTTTCCGCTTTGCTGTACCTTCCTCTCCTCATCCTCGCCTCCACCTTTTCTGCTTTTCCTCCTCCTTCTGCCGATCCTCCCTCCCCCTATCCTACTCATTGTATCTACCTCATTTACACCCTCACTCATCCAGATGACAGGAACAGGTGCACTATTAATTATTCTTTAAAATGTATCTCCTCTGTGCTCCACTTCCCTTCGCTTTCTGCAAATACACCACCATCCCCTCCTGTTCATCTCCATACTTGTTTATCTCCTCACCGTCTGCCTTAGCCTTAAACTGCCTCTAATCTTAATTTTTCTCTCCTGCTGTCTAATATTTGCACTGTTAAAAGCTTAAAGAACTACATTTAGGCCCGTTAATGCTGAGATTACAACCTAATTGTCATATTATCTCTAGATATCAACTATTTACACGTGATCAGGTCTTAGCTCCCCCATTATCTGAAAACAGCACATTTTCATGCTGCTCATGTTTGTTATCCAGAGATAACAATTGAATTACATTGTTATCTCAAAGTATCAGATTTTGCTTCCTCGTGACCATGACTTTAATATCTCATTATTTTCAGATAACAAATCTGTGCTTTTTTGGAGATCCAGCTGTCTATCCAAATCGGCTTAGCCTGATGAAAGCGACGCTGTAAGGGGGGAAAAGGCCACAGTTGACTGAAGGAAAATGGAAAAAAAAATTGAAGGCGAAGAAAATTAATACTTTGATAGATGTCTTAGTTCAGAACTTAAGATAATAGTGTGACAGTTCCAGTTGTCTTAGGCAGGGATTTGTCAAATGTTTGTTAATTACTTAGAGGGGAAAAAATGGTTTGAAGTCCTACATTTATTAGTGATTTATGGATATATAGAACATCTCTAAGGGCTGTGGCTGCATGACATGTGATATTGTGATTTTATGTAGAACATTATGGTTGGAGTCTGCTGTTGAAGGAAATGTGCAGATTTATAATCATCCTGAATTGTATTTATTTTTCATCTCAAACAATCCAACTCGGTGGCAACTGTCATTTTGCATTTTTCCACACAATACATCTCTGCTCAGTGTTGTTAAATTCAGTGTCACCAACAAACACTAAACCTTTAATTTGTAGCCTTTTATGATTCTATAATCGCACAGACCGACACTAGGACTGGGATTGGGATAAATAGTGTAGCTCTAGTTTAAGCTTAGTGTTTCAACTACATTATGCCTTTCACAGAATTAAAGAAAGAAACCTAACTTTCATATTAACAGTCAAAGATTACAGTCAGTGGAAAACTCAGTATCTAAAATAGAAAGTTGCATTGCCTTAAATGTTCAACAAGGACTACCTGCATGTGCTGATGTATTTACCATCCCAGTAGGGAAATTCAGTCTGTATTTGACCCATCCTAATTCACACAACATCTAGCATTACCATTAGTGATAAGCATTAGCACATTAGCAGCTGTGAGCTGCCATTGAATGCACTCAGTATCACTGTCACGGTCATATATACAGGGTGGGGAAGCAAAATTTACAATATTTTGAGGCAGGGATTGAAAGACAGTGTATGACCAATTAGTTTATTGAAAGTCATGAGAATTTATTTGCCACAAGAAAATGTACATAATAGAAAATGTTTTTATTCTATGTGTCCTCCTCCTTTCTCAATAACTGCCTTCACACGCTTCCTGAAACTTGAAAGTGTTCCTCAAATATTCGGGTGACAACTTCTCCCATTCTTCTTCAATAGTATCTTCCAGACTTTCTCGTAATAGTTTTGCTCATAGTCATTCTCTTCTTTCCATTATAAACAGTCTTTATGGACACTCCAACTATTTTCGAAATCTCCTTTGGTGTGACGAGTGCATTCAGCAAATCACACACTCTTTGACGTTTGCTTTCCTGATTACTCATATGGGCAAAAGTTTCTGAAAAGGTATGGATAATAGTGTTAGGTATGATTATGACATCAATATATTTTTGGTTTCAAAACAATTGACGTAGTGCCTGCTGAGAAAAAACAACTAAATGTTCATTGTAAATTTTGCTTCCCCACCCTGTATATATGTTGTTGTTTCGTGTTTTTTTTTTTTTTTTTTTTTTTTTGGGGGGGGGGGGGGGGGGGTGTTGGGGTAGATGCAGGGAGAACAAACAAGACTGACCAGGAATCTTCTAGATCTACTACACCACTAATAGTGAAGTTTGTGGCACAGTCTGTGTTTTGCAGGAAGCTAGTTGGTTTGTTGACTTTATCTAAATGGGAAAAAGGACCTCCATATAAATCAGTGTGCAGTCTGTTTGCAAGCCACAAGATCCTCATCATCTTAGAAGTAGAATTAACTCATGCCAGAAAATTGACCGGCTCCCAGCACAAAAACAGACTTCAACACAAACTTCATGTAAGTACTCAAGCTCACGTGGTTCTTCTATATTGAATCTTTAAAAATCCAGGACTTTACGCTCTAACTGGAGGTCATCTCTCAGTTTTTAGTGATTAGCTTTAACCCATCAAAGCACTCTGATGTGTGAGTGAATAATGAATGAGTCGATAAGTCAAAAAAGTAAGCACAGTTGATGTCATATTTTGCAGGGTTGACACTTTTTTTTGGGATGTTAAAGTCTGAAAAAGTGTACAAAAATTAAACGGTGTATTTTTTTTGTATCATTATTCTTGTTCAGGTGGATTTCATGACAAATCGACTTACAATGGACTTTGATAAGCAATTACAATGTCCATCCCTATTTTTTTTTTTTCTTTTTATGTTGCAGTTGTCTATATATGTAACATCTGTTTGGACTTTTTCAATAGTAAACTAAACCTTTATATCAGTGCCTAAACCTAAGTATAAAAAGTGTTACATAGTTATGTTTATATTAGCAATTTTGGAGGGACACCCTAGAAAAGAAAGAATAAGATAAGATTAGATTAGATTAGATTAGATTAGATTAGATTAGATTAGATATCCAGGATTTGCATAAATGCACATAAGCACCATTTTATTGTGTCGAGTGGGTTGTTTATGGACCAACAGCCAGGTTTGGCCTCTGGAGCCCGAGAGACACTGAGCACAGTAGAGACTTTATTAAAATATCGCCACCTCTTCTACAAAATATCTCAAAGAAAAATGTGAAAACTCAAACTCTCCACTTATACCTTTATGGCCTGTTTGTGTGTCGAGGAAGAACAATAAAATCTCGGCGCTCCACGCTGGTAGGCAGAGGCTCGGCTGGAGTGATTGATGGACTTTATTTTCTCTGATTTAAAATGAGACTCCTACTGTATGATAGTAAATAAATATGTGATTTGAAGGATATGGTCTATTTCCTCATGCACATCATCAGCCTTTGCTTCATCTATAGAACTGAACATCTGGTCTTATAAACTATATAACACACATACATCCATGTATAATTACTGGTAGAAGTTTTAACCAGCTGGTGGTTTTAATCTGATCTCCTGAATTATCTTAAAACCACTTCTTAAATGGCCTAGCATAGGATATTTTTTTCCCCAAACTGGTCTGAAGCCTAAAGGCAAGTCTTGTGGAACACTGAAACTGGGGAGGAATGTGAATGCAAATGGTTTGGCTGAGTTTCATCCTGAGAATCTGCAAAATTAGATGCATAAATTATATAGGCTATTATCTTAAAACATTATGCGTATTTGCTAGATTAGCTTGTGTAATTATCTTTTAAGTCATATTTGAGATCCCTCATTGCTATGTGCCAGTAGTCCCTTTAATTCCTCCTCAGGAAGCCGGTGTGAGATTGTAATGGACCCCCATAGAATATGGACCCCCCCCTATGGAAAATGGACCCCCCTCCAAATTTAGGGAATGGTTAATTCTTTTTATTATTATTATTTTTGGAATATATATATATATACATATAATGGAAACAAAACAACATTTAAAAAAAACATTTATTGAGGTATATAACAAGTATTATACAAAGTTAAAAATGTAACAATATCACAGATATCACACTGAATGGCAAATTACACTGTTATGACAGGCTCAAAATGTTCAAACATGTTCTTCACAAACATGGCTTTTGGTGAGGCCTCACAAGGTGAAGGAAGGCCAGAAAGTGGCGCATAGCACTGCCACCTGTGTTCCTCCCCAAATGGTGAGTAGGTCCAGATAGGTGTGGCGAGTAAGCTGGCCACAGCAAGTATTTCTTCTTCTGTGGCATACTCTCCAGTCTGGGCCATGTTGCTGACATCTGCGTAGTCATCGAAGTAGGCCTTCTGCTTCTGCTGGGCGCTGTTGATGTTGTCTGTAGCTTCTTGGTGAAGGTCGAAGAGCTTGAAGGCAAAGGCTATCATGCCTTCAAGTTGGGCTTCCTCTCCTCCTGGCTGGCTGGGATCTCCAACTGGAAACTCCTCCTCGATGAGAAGAGTCGGCTGCCGACCAAAGGCCAGCTCGAAGGGGGTCTTCTTTGTTGACTTGTGCTGGCTGGTCCGGTATGCCAGTAGGATGGGGTCGATGTACTCATCCCAGTTGTCCTGCTGCTCGCTGACGTACTTTACAACTGCATTGCAAAGTGTCTGGTTGAATCGCTCAGTTTGGCCGTTCGACTGTGGGTGGTAGGCAGTCGTCTTGCGGTGGTCAATCTTGAGACGTCTGCAGAGCTCTTCGTTGACCCGGTTGCAGAACTCGCGGCCCTGGTCTGTGATGAGGACTTTGAAGTTGGAGTAGCGGCAGACCAACTTCATCAAGACCTTCGTGATGGTGCCGGCCTCCTTGTTGGGTATGGTCTCCGCTTCAGGCCACTTGGTGAGGTAGTTGGTCATCACAGCGATATACCGGTTACCGCTGGCCGATGGGGTGAGTGGCCCAACCAGGTCCATCCCAAACTGAGTGAAACTGGTGTCTGGAGGAGCGATGGGGTGTAGAACTGCAGGGACCTTGCGAAGATGGTTGCTGCGCTGACATTCATCACAGGAAGCTGTATGAATAAAGAAGAATTGCTATAATACACAACAACAACTACATATTTAACAAGGGGGTCCATATCCCATGCCATAGAAAATGGACCCATCTGCAATTACTACATAAGTTGATATATTTATCAAGGGGGTCCATATTCTATGCCATAGAAAATGGACCCGGGGACTTTAAAACATTATAAAACACCAGGGGGTACATATCCCATGCCATAGAAAAGGGACCCATCTGCAATTACTACATAAGTTAACATATTTAACAAGGGGGTCCATATTCTATGCCATAGAAAATGGACTTTAAAATATTATAAAATATATTTAAGATCCATAAATAAGTATAAAACTCTTACCGATGAAGTTTGCGATGTCGTTGTACTGAGGGCCAGGCCAGAAGTAGCGGCTCATGATGAGGGAAGTGGTCTTGTTGACACCCTGGTGACCTGCTGTAGGGGCAACATAACATGCCTGGAGGATGGCCTCCTTCTCCGTAACCCTGATGACACGAAGGTGCTTCTGGGTCTTGGGGTGGGGGTGGGGGGTGCCCCACCACCACCACAAACAAAAAAAAAAAGCTGGGCCCTGTAGTGAAGCCTTGCAGCATGAGCGTACCTCCCCGTACAGCCTGGCCTCCCATTGTGACATCACTGTGGCGGCAACGGTCGTTTGATACATGTTCTTGTACTCTCTCTTCCCTCAGACAGATCACACAATAACAGAACACAATAACAGAACACAATAAAGAAATTTTGTTTGCAAAATGTTTTTTTGTTTCTATTTTATGTGTTTATAATTCAAAACTTAAAAAAAAATAATTCATTCCCTAAATTTGGAGGGGGGTCCATTTTCCATAGGGGGGGTCCATATTCCGCTGCGGAATCAGGACCCCCGGGTCCATATTCCGCTGCGGAATCAGGACCCCGGGTCCATATTCCATACTACACCGGTTTGACCCTTTAATAGGCACTAATAGAAATACTCTGAAATTCAAAATTTCAACTTTACTTTGTTATTGGAGGACATAACAAGATTTTATTACTTTTGTGAAATTTTTCAAAATGTTTTATTGTCATGTAGAAAATCAAGGTCAATGAATTTATCTTATTTGGTTCCTTGCTTGTAAGTGGCAAAATAAAAATAAATAAATAAATAAATAAAAAATCCAAGAAGTATGTATAAAAAATACAACAAAAACACATGTAAGGTGAAAGAAACATGTATTTTAGAACATTAGAACATCACTTTTAGAAGATTAGACCAACATAAGTGCTGATCCAGACACCTGTCAACATCCACATTATCCCTTTGAACATCATTCCTTCCATTTGTACCATTATTTCAGTACCTAATAAAGCAGTTACACTTACTGTTCATGCAGACCCTGTAGACCACATGTGACCTGAGTTTGTTGCCTCACTGTTCTCACAGTAACTGTTTCTGTCACTGTTTTGTAATGTGTGTGGGAAAATACCAAAAGTAGTCATTTGCCCTGATAAGGGGTTAATTGTTCAGTTAACTTGTTAATGTCCATAATTTCTTAAAACCTTGGTAGATTTATAACAAAACGCATAAATCCAAAACGCATGTATTAGATGTCATTTGAAAGGAAATATCTTCTTGTTCCTGTGTTTAATATGGATGAAATACAACCTAGACTACACCAGTTGCTCAAATACTACTTCACTGTTAAGTGGTTTTCTAGAGACTTCACCAGAAATGTGAGCGACGCTTCATCCACTCCTCCACCGTGAATGTATAGTACCATGGACGCTGAATACCTCACCCATACAGTGAGCTGCTGAAAGCATTTCCACATATCTGGAGGGGTTACAGGTGCCGAAGCACAGCAACCCTGCCTCATAGCGAGCTGTTTCCAAGACAGCACAAACACCTTCTATCATGATTATGTTGTGTGGAGCAAATACAGCACTCCTGGCTCCCCCTGCCTTGGCCTGAATGCAATATGTCCTCGAGATACGAAGAGCAATTTAGCAACATGTGCAATTCGCAGTTTGCCCAGAGGTAAGGCGAAAGAATAGAGGAAACAAGCCTGCAGGGACTGCATGGGATCGCGTTTGAGTGAGTGCTCCACACTAGGCCGCTAATTGCCTCCGATTGATGCAGAAAAGCGCTAGAGGAAACATTAAACTTGCAATGCATCGTGGGTAGTTGACCTGTGTTGCCTAAGTCCTGTCTATGCCTCATGGCAGGATTTGTGTGTGTGTGTGTGTGTGTGTGTGTGTGTGTGTGTGTGTGTGTGTGTGTGCGTGCGCGTAGGCGAAGGTTATTGGTATATCCAAGTCCTGTATGTGTGTACAGCTTGTGTGGAGTGTGTAACAGAGAATAAAAATTCTTCTCAAACCCGTAGCGGCTCTTTCACAACAGAAAAACACTCTGATCCATCAGAGACAAACTGGAATCAAAAGACCATGTCAGAAACTAAAATAATGACCTGGACTTGTGCCAGAGAGGGTAAAGATTTTCACACGTTTCCCTTTTTTTAGCCTCTTTAATCATATTTACAGCACTGATGTCACAACCTTGGGGTCAAATGAGGGAAGGATTAAGGCGGTGACGTGAGAACCTGTGTGTTCACAACTGAGGGCTCCTTGTTGCTACAAATTAGCCCTTGCACTCACCTTGTTAAGTGTGTATTTTTGTGAAGAAAATACAAGGGAGAAACACCAGTTTATCTGCCCACCGTCCACCTTGTTAAGTCTGAGCGCATCGCCCACAAGCCAGCGGTGGGCAGCTTCTGCGAGAAGCCTCCTTTAGCTTGTGTGTTTGTGTTGCTGAAACAGAGCACAGTTGATGCGGCAGGAGGGGAAATGCAGGTGCTTGTGTTTACTTCCCTCCGGACCTCCCTCCTTCTTGTCTCGCTGCTTCCTCCCTCCTCCGCCACAGAGGAATGCAGATAAATATTGATCTAGAAAGGTTTAAAAACAATTTATGGCAAAGGAAGGAAATTAAATAGCATCAAAGCGAAAGAAAATTACTGAGAAAGGGCAGAGTAATCCTTTAATTTAATTAGGTAAATTACAACAAAAAATCCTTTCTAAGTCTGTTTTTTTTTTCTTTCTTCTGTTTGCTGTCTCCCTCTTTGCTCTCCCTTGCTCCCGCTGGAAGGCTTTCCTATGGTTGCTAAGCAACAGGGAAACAGTTTTTCTTTGGTTTTGCCAGCGGGTCCCGGAGGCTGGCAGGGAGAAGGGGGCACAGTGGAAGCACTGTGGAGTCTGCCAGCAGCCGAGTGCATGCCTACAGCTGGGTCGGGCTGTGGAGCAGCCTCCCCCGATCCTAGTCCGAGCGCCTCTGGTGGACACCCAGGGGTGACGATGGACTTAATGACAGGGTGAGCTCCACAGACCCTCAGCCATAAACATAGGGTCAGAGTATGGTCAAAGTGATCCACAACTTCCATCCATGGGACTAGACCAACAAGCCCTCAGGAGAAAAAAAAAAACTTTAATGAATTCTTTGTTTTTGGAGGCTGACTCACAAGTATCACAGGATTTCTTAACTTACAGAACTCGCTAACTCTTTAAGAAAAAAATTCACAAAACCTACTTGACAGAAAATTATTTCACCAAGAGGTTTTTGACAGGCGTTGGGTACCTCACAATAGAAATACGTTGGCAATAAGTATGCTAATCAAAGCCTTTGCTGAAATGGATTCTGCCGCTCTTTTATTATGTTGTTCTTCTCCTCTTCAGGTGATTGACACATTGTAATCTTGCTAATAAGCACATCCACTGTCTGTTTCCTTCCTATTGTGTTAGTGTTACAATAGGCCAACTTGGCAGGTGCGCGCTGTTTGCTGAGCGCTCAATATAGAAGCTAATCTCAGTTACCTGCTATTATCCTGAAATGCAGGCACTCCACATGCTGCAGCTTGACTGTCAGTCTCCAGTAGCAATCCCTGTGGGGTCAGTGGCCAATCAAACCCCACATTATTCATTTCCTCCCTCCATGCTAACCAATCATCCACATCATTACTGACCTGTCTCTGGTCATTAGGAAGTTTCTGTTTCTGCCTCAGAAGCCTCTGCTACTGTCTTCAACTTAGGGATGAGCTCTCCTAAATGCATTACATGTAATTTAGAGTCGGGCACTTATGTACATGTCTCTGAAATGTAGAAAAGGAAATAGAATTTAGAGAGATGTTAAAGACGAGAGGTTTAGTTATTGGATATGACTTGGACCTGTCACGTCTTCTGTGTATTATGACTAAGGTGAACAGTGTAAGGGAGGATCGGTGCTCAGTTGATTGGAATCTTGAACTTTCTAACACGCCTAGAGCAGTGGAGGTAGACTTAGCTCATCCACCTTCAGCTCAAAAAATCTCTGGTTTTATCTGCGGGTTTATAGTTCTTCTAACCAATCAATTATCTTATTTGATGCTGAGTAAGGAGCGACAGTGTCTTTACAAAACTGTGTTGGTTTAAGACGGAAACATTTGGATGTGGGGCTGTGATGTTGAAATCACTAATCCTAAAGACACATAAGAATACATTTGTTGTTTTCAGTGTGCAGCTACAACTTAAAGGCAGTTGTTAGGGAGGAGAATTTCACCCATTTATTCCATTTACTCACATCCTGTGAGACAGACAACTCTAACAAGTTACTTCACAGTGTGTTACCTCCAAAACGGGTGTAATGAATTCGGGACGGATACGTAGTGACCAATAAGATCCAATCCAAATGATCCTACAACACAAGTCTAGAATTCACTAACTAAGCATCTGAAGTTTAGAGATCCATACACTGCCCAGCAAATTAAATAAATAAATAAAAATCAAAAGTCATCGGACCCTCTTTATATTTGATTACAAGATACATTCACCACGACATTGCATTCATTTTTGTCTCAGGTCTTGTATTGATGTCGGGAGAGTTGGACCACATGCATTGAGGCTTCTTCTGCAGATTCCAAAGATTGACACTGAGGTTCAGGTCTGGACTCTGTGGTGTCCAAACCATGTGTGAAATGATGTCTCATGCTTCCTGAGCCCCTCTTTCACAATTTTAGTCTAAAGAATCCTGGTATTGTCATCTTGGAATGTGCCTGTACCGTCAGTAAAGAAAAAATTCACTGATGTGGATCTCTAGAGAACATTATGAACATATTATGCAACCCCCAGATCATAACACTGCCCCTAGAGGCTTATAATGTAGGCACTAGGCATGATGGGTAATCACTTCATCCACCTCTTCATTCCCATCACTGGAACCGGGTCAAAGTGGACTGACCAGACCATTTGATCTTTTTCTGTTGAAACACAGTCCAATCTTTATGCTCTTTATCAAACTGATTGTGTTGTGGAATATTGGCGGAAAAAAGACAAAGACGCAGGAGTCTTGCAGTCTGAGGAAAGTCTCCTTTAAGAATCTCCCTTTAATTCCATCTGTTTAATACACATAATAAATGGAAGTCATAACCAAAAATGGAGCTTAACTGTTGGTCATGTTATCCTCATATCCAAACAAGAAGCTAAGCTCTTGACCATCTTATCCTTCCATGAGCTCTACTTGAATTCCACAACATTGGCCAAAACATTAATATAAACAGGAACATCTGGAAGTTGTTAATCAGGGCTGGACGATTCCATCGATTTTCAGGTCACGATGACCTGCTGAGCCAAGTATTGTCACATTAGAACATCCAAGGACATTGGGCAATCCATAATGTTATTTCCAACAATATCAGAACATCCATGGATATTAGGCAACACACAACTCCCCCCTGTTTGTGGGATACCAATATCACAAGACCAGTAATTATCCCACAACTGACCAATTTTCTTTCTTTCAATGTAAATAAGGGTGAAAAACCTGATTGACGTTATTATCAGGAAAATTCCCTTACGACCCCATACGCATATGGATTATTGTTGGAAGAAAAGAGAAGCTACTCAGTGCATCAGTTAAAGGTTTAAGAACTTACTTTATATTAATCGCTGCATCATCTGTCCAGTCCCTGTAGTAGACTGAAAACAGGCCTCTATCCTTCATGACAGTGTTGAGAGTTTTATTCAGATGAAGCCATCAGTTCTACCAAATTGGTCTTTAAGATTTGTGTACGTCAGCCTGGTGGTATGATGTCTGCTGTAGCTACCTATCTATATCTACCCATATCTATCTTGGGTAGATGCTACAAGTTAATGACCATTCATCATGTTTGGCTGAATATTAAGGCATCACTGTTGTTGCTTTGTAGCCCAGGAGATAAAAGCCATATTTTGCTGATGGGAAGTCATTATATCTTCAATTTCAGAGCTTTGGAGTTGAAGGTGGAAACGTACATGTAGTGTTTGCAAACGATGCTTCTAATGTACAGGTTGGTGTTAAACGTTAAGTAGTAGTAATGAGTCTGTTTTCGTATTTCTTTTTTTTTCACCCACCACCCGATGTTCGATGTACTCCTCTAATTAGGCTTGTCAGTGGTGGTTGGCATAATGTGTATCTGCAGCATTAAACATCTGTTGCATGTGTGCCAGTGTGTATAAGTAAAGGCTGCTGTTTGAAGGCCTCTGATGAATATTGCATAAGCTCAGAGATAGAGATGTATCAGCGGGGGAAACTCACATGGTAATGGCGCTGTACAACGATGTGATTGGCTGTCAGATTGATTGATAGGGCTGTCAGCTAACATTAGCTCTTTTGTTGTTATTTTGAAGGGCTGTTTGTTTATAATGCGATGACCTTTAACCTTCTTGGTGTTTTTTTTTTTTTTTGTGTTCCCCACAATATATTTAGAGTTGACCCTAATCCAAGAAGGACCAACAGTTTCGAGTACATTCAGAAAACATAAAAAAAGCTCTTAGCGCTAGCCTCAGCATCACCCTTCAGCCTGACTTTGCAGTTGAATTAATTTGCCTCATCAAGTGCGTAACACAGAGTTAATCAGCCCGGATTTTTCTGACTTTTAAGAAGGTCAATTGACGCACAATGAGGCAGATAGTTCAGACCTGCAGCGCTCTTCAGCAAGGTTCAGTTAAGGTTTTGGACTCGCACCTGTTCACACTGCAACTGAAAAACAGCATCATGGGAAATCTAATACTGCTGTTTTCAAAGTATCTGAAGTGGGTTTGAGGTATTGTTTTTGAGCATCAGTTCAAGGAATGTCAGCTGAGAGGCTGTAATCACAGGAGAAGTGTAATCACTCTGCAATTGAGCTGACATTTTAATAATTTTGGACCGTATGCCCAAAGTTTTCATGAGCTTGACATTTGGAAATGCAAATAACATGCTCTGTGCACGGAAAATGAGAGGAATGCATTAGCAGCTTAAGTGCGTTCAATGAGGCAGGCATGGCTTTTACAAATGCAGTTTTGTGTCAAATTAAAAACAGAAACAGATGATTTGCCTTTAATGTATGTTACACTGACTAAAGTTTCCTGTTTTACATTCAACTTTTATATAATGTGCTTTGAGTTGGAGTAAATTGATGAGTTTTTCTGACTCTTTTTTTCATTTGTGCCTTTTTTATGTTAGCATCTCCGAGATAATAAAAAAAAAGAAGAAGTTGCCTATGTGATGACATACTTCTTCTTAGTAATATAAACTGTTTGGGATGCTGTGTTAAGTCATATAAATATAAAACGTCCAACCAATCATGAGCACTTCACTGAGTACTGAAAACCTGAAGGGATACCAGCATGACATATTTTAAATAATTTATAGCACATTAACTATATTAGACGACGTTAGCATCCAACCACTTAGATGATATCGTTTCATGATACTGTAAGAAAAGTTTAAATCGATTTTGAACTATCTCGCTGTCTTCTTTCATCTTGAAATGTACTTTTCAGAATTAATTCATGCCTTTATGGTATTTTTTTACACTTAACCAAAACACTACTACTGCCAGTGTTAGCGAAGAAATGGTTGAATGACGTGTCTGCAATTTGTTGATTCCTTGCATTTGTGGAACTCAAAAAGAGTAGTATGACATTATCCTTATTCTAGCTAAATAAACATGAATATAAAATATAGATTTACATTCCTTGACGAGCATTGTTTGTTCTGTTACCGTATGTTGCTTCATGTTTATTTGATGTGTTTTGCTCTGCTGAATACTTACATGCCTTGTTTTTTCTTCTTTATTAAATGGAATATCATCGTTCCCTTCGTTGATTACAAACCAGTGTTGGAAATGTGCTGTTTAAAAAGTATTATAATATAGATTACATGTTAACCTGTTAAAAAAAAAAATATTTGTGACTTCATTGTTCTTGGTTAGACTTAATGCAAATGTTTAGACAAGGCAATGAAGTTGCAAAGACAACATTGCACAGTTTAGAAGTTTTTTCCAGATCTGTTGAATTTCCAACACTGAAGTGTTCTTATCCATGGTCAGCAGTTAAATAAGTTGTATTTTACCAAAGAATCCAACTTTATCCCCTTCATACTCAGCTCCATTTTATCTTTGCAACTGCAGTTACACACTCAGCGACAATAACTGATTTTCAAAACCTTTCTTTCCAACATTTATTTATTCAAGCCTCAAAAATCATTGACCTTTCCCTAATTTGCAATGATGTGAAAGATACAGAGACATTTACAAAGGAAACATGCAAATTTAACACTGTCACAGTAAAAATTATCAGTGAAAACAGGTAAATATTTGTCTTGAAATGTCCAAAGGTAGTGAAAGTCACAACCCTGAGATTGTTTAGTTGGTTATTCAATAGGTTTGGTGCACAGAAACTCGGGGAGGACTTTCCTACTTGATCTGAAAGACTTAAAGCTTGATAAAGTAGAGTGAGACCACGAGTCTGTTATAGATGAGTGTCCAGAAGGAGATTTATCAATGAAAGGATGAGGATACCATCATATTTATTTTGTAATTTAATTACTATGACTCCCCAACACTGATATTAACTGATATTGCTGTCCTTGCCAATATGACTAATCTATAACAGCGATACGGAGCCAACTGGACGAGGAGTCGCAGTTTTATTAGATTTGGCACATTGGTTTTATTTTGATGTTTTTTTTATCGATAAACATTAACACCCTGACTTATTTGCCAGGTTGCGGGGTGTTAAGTAGGCATACATGCTACCAATTATTCATTATTCATCCAAATCTTACAATGAGACGGTATCAGCCATCTGGTAAATGTAGTTTTTTTTACACACCGCTGAAATCTCAAGGTCACTTCAGGTCTTTTCTCATCATGACAATGTATGTTTTATCAGTCACAACAGATAGTGTTGTGTAAAGACTAATATTGGATGTGCAGCAGCCTAATTGTGATTACAAGGTGTGTCAAGATGGAATGTGTTTCAAGTTTATTTGTCATGTGCGTTCAGGGTACAAGTACCATGGCAATGAAACACAGTGTGCCCTGGCTCTCTCGCTGGCCAATATCGAAAAATAAAAAACAAACAAATACAAATAACAATCACAGCAACAATAAAAAAAATACTTAGCAATAAATAGTTCTAGCCCTCCTATTGTAATGTTAAAACACTAAATAAATAAATACAGTTACAAAAACTGAAAGTCAGGCTGCAGGTTCCTAGCTACCTCCTTCTGCACATTTGATATAAAATTACACCTCTGAAAGAAACTATTTCAGAATCGGCTTTATTGGCCAACTTTGTGCACACAAGGAGTTTGACTCCAGTTCAACCTTAGCTCTCACATGGTTTAGAATAAAAAATATATAGAAAATAAAGCATAAAGAATACAGATTTTTACAAAACTGTACAAAAAGTGTGAAACTAAAAAGCAGACAGAACAATAAGGCAAGTGTTAAAGAAAACAATAGTGCATTATACCAAGACAATAGTGCAGAATTGACGTACACTATATGGACGAAAGTATTGGGACACGTTGAATTCAGGTATTTGAGGGATCTGGGATACAAAACAATAGTCACAAAGGCTTTATATCGGGTGGAAATATTTATGTTTATATGTCAGATCAGCATGAACAGGGCATCTTACAGCTGTAGCCATGATGTGTCCCAATACTTTTGTCCATATAGTTTATAAACACCAATATTTCCTTAAAAGTTAAAGGGAGATTTTTCTTACAAACAAAAAAAAAAAAAAACGATGGTTAGTTGTGGCAGAAAATTATTATTTACAGTCAGAGGACAAAAATGTTTTAGAAATTTAGAGTTAGAACATTTCAAATCATAGTCATGCTGAAAAAAAAATCAATGTTAAGAGAAATTAAGTAAAAACCGTCTGAGGCATTTTGGAAGCAAAGATAGCAATTTAAACCAAACTAACCAATGCAATAATATTTATCTCAATATAAAACTATATTATGATATTTGTCATTCATTTTTTGAAGTCCAGACCCCCATTAGAGAAAAACACCTGAATTCTGCATGTCCCAATACTTTTGTCCATATAATATATCAATCTAAGCATCACATTCATCTCTTACTCTGAACCCAGAAGCAAGGCTGACCACTAGGAAATCAGGCTTTTTCTCCACTGAAGAGTATTTTGGGGGAGTTTTCTTCCTTGAACCGAGGGTCGAAGGACAGAGGGTGTTGTATGTTGGAAAGACTGTAAAGCCCCTTGTGGCAAATTTGTTCTTTGGACTAAACAAATAAAGCAGATTTGACACATGCCTTGGTTTATGCTGCAGAGGAAACAGTGGCATGCCATCAGCCACTCTTCAAAACCATATTTCACAGTTCTTTGTTTACTCAACATCACTGTTTGATAAATGCTTTGGATCATGGATACAGTCTTTTATGTTGGAACATTTATACCTAAGGTTAACTTCGTAAGAGTCGCCTTCTTTTTCTTGCTCGCTCCAAAAATTACAGCTTTGCTGCACATTAAATATATTAAATCCATCTGTTTTTGTCCATACAGTCCATCAGAGAGGTGACTGGCTACGTCCTGGTGGCTCTAAACCAGTTTGACTACCTGCCCCTGGAGAACCTCCGGATCATTCGAGGCACTAAACTGTACGAGAGGCGCTACTCGCTGGCCATCTTCCTCAACTACAGACGAGACGGGTACTACGGCCTGAGGCAGCTGGGCCTCCGCAACCTCACAGGTAAGCCTTATATTTATTAATTTCCTACAGACAAAGTGCAGAACCAACCTACTGATGCAATATTTCTTTTGTGGCGCTTGAATTTCTATGCGGTAAATGAAGCAAGAAAATGAGGATTAAAGACTTTTTGATGCATCACCAATTACATATATTGCACAGTAATGTTGATGAATAACTATTGCGATTCGTACAATTTAAAGTCGCAAATTTCGACATTCTTTTCCTGAATTATTCTTTTCATTACCCTGTAAAACACACCACCATTTCCTGCACTATAAATGTTTGTGTTTGACTTGCTTTTACGCCGACATAATACAGATTTAATAGGCTCCTTTTAATTAAGCCACAAAATTAGAACTCAACTTTTGAAGCTACGTATGTGCTACTCTGGGAGATTAATATTCTCTGTTGCTGTACAGAAGGATCAAGTCTCTGCGAAAAGTCCTATTTTCCTGTTAATTACATTTTTTGTTTACACACTAAAATAGACTTCTTTCATGGATAAGTTTTTGGAAGTCGCTGTGTAATGTTTTATGTAACAGCTGTTCTTGTTTTGTTTTGTGTTTGGTTTTTTTCACTTCTCATGCAAGAGGCCAAAGTGGATTGCATTTGCAAAGGGTAGCTTTTGTCTGTGTCAACTTTCACTTGGCGTTGATCCTTTGAGGTCTGACCTCAGCATCAGCTAATAGTTGCCATTTGGGTGTTACACAGTGGTGGGGTGACCTCCCAACTCCAGTGAGACGAATGAAACCAAAAGCATTCTTCAGAAAAAGGCAGAGACAAATCATCTTTCTGTGTTTTCCTGATGCAGTGGCTTCTTTTCTGAATCAAAATGTTGCTGTTTTGGCTTTAACTCCAAAACTCATGAGGAAAACTTGCTGGTTCAGGACTCTGTGATGATCCATATTTGCTAATATATAGACAGTGGTGGAGGAAGTACTGAAGCTTAGTACTTAAGTAAGTTTCTTTAAGGTCAAGGTCAGGTTTATTTTTATAGCACATTTACAGCAAAGTGTCCAAAGTGCTGTACAAGGATATAGGAAAAAATACTAAATATAACAAGTGGTGCCAGGCACAACAAACCCCACTCCTCGCACATATTGTAGCTTATTTTGGTGCCGATCCAGCTGGTATCATCATGTCTATGCATGTACCGATGTCAGTATATCAATTGCCTCTATATACGAGGGCTGTTCAATAAGTTCAGGGCCTCACCCAGAAATACTGGTTGTTATAATACAGGATGTTACATTCTTTCGTGATGGGATAGTGATGCTTGAACATCGATGGACCAAGTGCATTGCTGTAAATGGAGATTATGTTGAAAAATAAAATATAAATTATCAGTCTGTGTTGTACTGTTCTGGGTGAGGCCATGAACTTATTGAACGGCCCTCGTATGTGTCAAGTTTGAAGTAAATTGAAACAAAATGGCTGCTTTTATAGACGTTTGAGATTTATCCCATTAAAAGTAAATGGGAGTAAGAAAAGATTTTTAAAAAATCATACAAATATGAACTTTGACATACTTTTCCCAAAACGTAATCACATCTATTCTGGGTCACTGGCAATCTGTAAACCCAATTTGGTACGAATTCAACCAATAGTTTTGTTAACAAACAAAGAAACAAACAAAACCGGACAAAAAACAAAACCCCTTTCCTCCCCTTCGGGGGCTGGGTAATAAAACTAATAAAATATATGGATATAAAAGATAAGATATGCTAAAACAAGCACATCATGCTTAAAAGCCTGTTTTTACTGTCTCCTCCTGCACCAAATGTGCACCAAATGCAATGACACTATTGCCGAAAAATTGTGTTTTTATTGTGTCTTATAACTTAGGGTTTACTTGTCCTTTCAACACGATTAACTTCACAGTATTAGTTTGCCATCTGCACTTTCCACACAAACTGAAACGGAGATTCAGCCAAACGCACGCTCTGCCATCATTGGAGCTAATAGAGCCACCTGATGCCACGGCAAACGACGCCACAACGCAGTCAATCAACAAAATGCATCTGAAAAAACTGTTTCATCATGATGTAATTAAAAAAAAGCCAAAAAAGCCAAAACTTGTACTTTCCTGGGTCTCAGGAGGTTAAGTAAAGCACAGGTGCCTTAAAATTTACCTAAGTACAGTAACAAAGTACAAATACTTTGTTACATTCCAGCACTGCATATAGAACAACTGTGGTCAGAGGCTACCTTTATGTCTTTGCCACAGCTTACATTTCTTATTTTTTTCTATTTTATTTCTTTTTTTATGGCTCATCTAGAATGAAACCAGAGAACAGAAACAAATGAAAAATAATAAGCTGCTACTGGAGGAACAACATCTTCTGATTTTGACTAAATGAGGCGTGTCCATTCCACATCTGAAACCAGAATCTCTTCAGCACAACAGGATTTTGAGTTGTGTTAATATGTTAGAAAAAAAACAAAAACATGAATTTTCCTAGTTTGTGCTAGTGACTTTTCTGTTGGTGTATTCACAATCTGAAGATAATATGTGCTGAATAGGTCAAATGTACTTCTAGATATGAACAACAGGCCTTCATCAGCTTGGATCAGATTTGTTAAAATTGTTAAAAATGTCTAATACTTGGGAGTTCTGGCAATTTCCCTCTGTACGAACCTACATTAATCACCATCACATTTGGATTGAAGGCATCAGTATCTGGTTTCCATTTCAGAAATATCTGGATGATCATGTTCATCACTTACATCAAACAAACTGGGAGTGAAAAGTCAAGGTGCAAGTGGTAGAAATGAATCTGAATGACATTCTATAATCTGTCCTAAACTAGTCGGGGGTTCTGGGAAAATGTCTCACTGCTTGTACAAATGCTTTTAATTGTCGAGGTGAGCTTTAAGGGGAAAAAGGATGACTGTAAAGGCTTCAGGAAAAATTCCATATTTCACTTTTGCATCACTTTGGACTGCATGTTTTAATTCTCCAAGTACTGAAAACCATCTGAATTTCGAGCATTAATAATTCATACTAAAACACAGATGTGATATGCTGCTAATGGCTGTATATTGACTTAAGAATAACTCAGGTCTGATGTTCTGGGGAAACTCTGATATCAGATTTGGAAGCAAATCAGGTAGGATTTAAGTAAAATCAGGTAATTTTCTCCCGGTGGTAAGATCATTGTTGGCCAGTGTGACGGGGTAGAAAGTAAGTAATTAGAAACAGTCTGGAATGAAACCAAAGAAGGACGTCAAAATCCACAGTCTTCTTAATTCTTCTTAATGTAGCATTAATTTCTGTTTTCAAGAATATTCTAAAATATTGCATCAAAAAAGGTTGAACATTTTGCTAAAATCTTGCTGTGGTTTTGGCCTTTTTGCAAAAGACTTAAAGGTCCAGTATATAAAATTTTTTCATGTATGAGTACATCTGTGTTGGCATCTGTTTTGTGCTTGGAGTCATACTGTTTGTTGACATTCACTAACTCCATTCCTAAGTTAATGATTGTCTCACTGGCAATCTACAAACCCAATTTAGTGTGAATTCAACCAATGGTTTTGCTTCCAGAGTGTTAACAAACAAACAAGCCAACCAAATCAAAAACAATACCCCTTGCCTCCCCTTCAGGGGGCGGGGTAAAAAAGCAAGTCTGGTTTTACATGGGGGTGAATGAAAATATCTGGAATACCATAGCCTTCAATTGACTGGTTACCAACATGTAGTCAAGTCACCATGAGATCTGACAACCAAGAATCAGCCATCTTGACAGACAAAAATACTATGGATTCATCAGTATTTGTCAGTGTAATGCTTTCTTTGAATTAAATCTGAAATAATAACTGAACAAACCAAGGTAAATGTAATAGCATAGGAAGCTACGACTGGTCGACGTTATACTTCTTCCATGCTTGTGTTTCATTTGGATGGATTTTGGAGGAAATTTTGTTGGATTACTTTACAACCAAAAACAGAGCGTGAGCGCTGCTTTTTCCAACAGGGATTGAGCCTAAATCTTTGCAAGCATCCATCTCATGGTGGCCAACAAAAAAATGCTTTCCAACACGTATGTCCTCTACAGTCCGGCCAAAGAACAAAAACAAGCTGCCAGACATTTCTTGACAATGTACCAAGGTTTTAGAAGTAAATTAGTCCAGTAATTAAAATAATAAAATAGAAAATGCTGCTTATTTCACCTTTATGGTTAGTTTTGAGGTGTGATAGAGCAAATAAGTGAAAAGAAAAAAAACAAAAACAAAAAAACATGAAACAAGGAGAAATCTGGGCTCAAACCCACCGTGGAGTGCCACGTGGTGTGCGCCCTGCACTGCCAAGCCACAGGGACGCCTCAGCGGTATCCCCCCTTTGTTTTATTCTGCCCGAGGCCTCTTCTCTGGCATCGATCCGCCCGCTTTACACCACTCTCCTGTGGGCATTGCAATTTATCTCACATCTATCCTCCATTACCACTTTAGGCAATCCTCTGTCAAATGTTTCACGGCGGAAACAAATTAAATTTAGTGTAAAACAAAAGTCGTGTGTCTTGGCGTCCTGGAACACACTTTTGACGCTTATGTGGACGGACCATGAATAAGCATCGATGGGAAAGAGAGAGAAAAAAAAAAAAGAAAAGTTGAGTGTGGAGAAAGTTGGATGGGGAGAATTCATCCTGGGCTCTTGTGCCATTGACTTTGCTGTAGTGTTTGTGTGATGGATGGTGGAACATCAAACGGTGATCCATATTAAAGCACATGACAGATTTAGTGTAATAAGCAGCATTTTATGGAGTCTGAACATGATGATAAAGGACTCCTGAGTGTTTTAAGGGCATGTTGACAACCTTAGCTGCTAAAGCATTTGGGCGCCTTCCATTTTGACCACCCCTGTTAAAAGAGAGACCTTTATCCTTGTCTGACCCGTTATGGGTACTTATCATAGGTGTAGTGCCGCCTGAGTGCACCTGAACAACGCTCGGACACTTTTTTTCTCCAAGTGAAAAGTAAAATATACCGACAGTTTGGAAGCACTTGAAGATCCAATCATCACTGAAGCTAACATTGTACAATAAAACCAATAAAAACAAATGGAATGGTCAGATATGACACTGAAGATGTGGATTGATTCACAATGTCAACACATATAGTCCATGAAAAAAAAGTTCTGCTGTAAAAGCTGCCATTGTCCGCTAAAAAAAACTATTGTACCCCTAGTTTGCATGTTTTTTATAGCTGCTTTTATCTGGATCAGATAGTCAAGAAAATACACAAACTCTATGTCCATTTGTGGTAATAGCCAAGGTATGTCTTTGTGAAGTATAAAAGTAGTATTTAGAGTTTATAGCTTACATCAGGGGTGGCATTTACGCAGTTGTAATCAATTGTATAGCTTTGTTTCTAGTGTTTATTTATAATCTAATCAACATTTAGTGAGAATCTTCTATAGATGTGTTCTAAAAATGTTTTAACCGGACAAACATCTCGGATATGATCGCCTTAGGCGTGTGATAAATAGGATAATGTTAAAAATGGACCCAATGACAGTCCAATCTTACTTCCTACTACACTGAACAGAATTTTAGCACATAAGAAGAAAGAATGTTTTTATCACCCTCTGAAAACGGTTGTGGAAAGTAAAGAAACACATACTAACAGAGGGAAGATGAGTTCAAGGAGACACAGAAAACAGTCAAATAACTGTAGTTTAACCAGGTTTAAGGGAAAAATGGAATAGAGCAGTTTACAGCGAAATTAAAGAGTATTTATTGGGTTTATCATTTCATGGTGATAGATAGATAGATAGATAGATAGATAGATAGATAGATAGATAGATAGATAGATAGATAGATAGATAGATAGATAGATAGATAGATAGATAGATAGATAGATAGATTATTGATCCTTTGCAGGAAATTATTTGATTACGACAACAGTAACAACAACAAAAACACTGACCCATCCCAACAGACATCCAACATTAGAGAAACAAGGCAAGAAGTAATAAAATATATATATATATATATACACACACACACACACACACACACACACACATATATATATATATATAATGTACAGTAAAAGTTTGGTAAAAAATACACATATGTTGTATGGACATAACACTGAATGCATACATAAGTCAAACAGATGAACTATGGGAATAGGAGCTCGACCCTAGTGAGGATAAAGTGAGTTCAGAAGATGGATGGATGGACGGACGGATGGATGGATGGGTCCATGTGAATCCCCTGGGGCCTCATGGCTGACCACCTCCAAGTTGCTTCACACTTTCAGAAAATAATGTCAGTCTTAGTAAACACCAAACAAAACATCAGTGACACATCCTCATATCTTCATGAAAATTGGATGAGATGCTGATTTTTATTATAAAAGAGAGTACGGAAAAAGATGCTAAGTTCTAGGAGTCATTACTTTTGAACTCTGACAACATGTCTTTAACCTCAGTCATAGAAGACCCACAGTTGCATATTGAATTAAAATCCTTTGTGTATCTGAGTAAATTTGTTATTCATATTTTTATATTTGTCTCATGTTGTTGTACTGCTGTGGTAATGTTTTTTTTTTTTTGAAAATAATTGAAATTCTCTGATTTATGAGCGATAAAAAAAATCATAGTTATTTGTCAAATGCATATTACTCACATATGGCACAAACTACCATCAAAACAAATACATTACTAGAAAGATGTGTGCATTACTATATGCGCAACATGTGAAGCTGGTATCTTAAACTAAATTATATTTATTAGGCTATGATTTAATTAAGTGTAATTAATTCCGTTTTTTCTCTCTTGTGAATATGCTGAACATTACTGATGCTCACTTTCATCAGCTGAAACAGAGTCTGTGTAAATGTCAGTGTAATGGTATCTTTAATTATCTGTAACTGTTTTTATATATATGGAGCTCATTTTAGAGAAAATGAGCAGGTTAGTCCAAGGGAAAGAAAAGCTACTGTATAACAGAACAACTCATGCTTAATATCCATATTTAACACTAACTGTAAAGTACACCATAATTAATATGGTTTAGAGGGGATCTAATCTCTTTAGCCATTCTCTTTTTTCTTTAATACTGTTATTTGCTCTGCAGCCTGTAGATTATAACATGAATTGTATGTTATTAGAGCTGTTCTCATGTGACCCTTGTGTCACCCTTTACATTGTTTCTTATGATGAAATAATTTTGTGTATAATAACACGTCACTTATCCAGAAACTCTTTTATCAAGACCCTTTTGCTGGTTTAGTTATTATCCTCACCTTTATTGTAGAAGTCAGGAAAGATGATATTTTATTTTATTTTATTTTATTATTTGTCTCAAACTTTGAAGTAAAAAAGAAAAAAGAACTAAAAAAAACAATAAAGCCAGTAAAGTCAATTACATATGCACTCATCACTGGTCATTAATCACAGAAAAAGTACCGAAATATGATAAATTTCACAGAAGTGTACAAATGAATCAACTTATAAACACAGTTTGTTTGTAGGCTGTTACCACTCAGGATCGTCTTCTGCAGACCCTGTATGACTCTACTGGTACTGAGCCTTTTGCAAAAGCCTTTTCATAAGATAACCATGACAGGACTCTCATGTTTCATTTCTTATATCCAGATTTCCAGAACAATAACCAATCCAGTCATGTTTTCCATTGACACTCACCTCAAATACTTCTAAAGTCAGTCTAATATTTGAGTATATTTCCTTATAGTACTGACCAGTTGGCGTCTATTCCTTTTTGTTTCCTGCCATGACCTCACGACAACCTGCATCTGTGTCACTCCTGAAACCACACTAATGAACACTATTTCCTAAATTCGTTGCTCAGATAACTCAGACTGAAAGACTGATAAACAAAATACATCAGCAGTGTGCGTTTTATTGGCAGGGCTGGGGTCTGTTATCTGTTTACCTGCTCAGAAACTGCCCTCTGAGGTATTTCCCTCCCCCTGAGGTGAAACCCTTACATGATCAGAGTTGCTCATAGACCTCCAGGAATGAAACCATGATGCAGTTACTGGTAAACAGATTGCTTTCTCTTCTAAAGTGACCGACAAGTGTTGCAAACATAACTTTGTGAAAAGATCTGGATGTTATTCTTTGTGTAAGTGTAAAAATACACTGGAAACATTATTCAGATAGTCCTCTCATTGTGCAGGATGGTGTTCATTGCATTATTTATGTTCACAGTGCATCATCTACATCTTGGAATTTCTGTTATTTTAAGAAAAAAAAAAAAACAACTTTTGGAGACTTTGTTGATCCTCAGAGGCAGAATTTACCTCTGGTTCACCGCTGTGATTCACGCCCTGCGCCGACTCCCTGCCTATCAGTCCACACATCTCCTCGTTCTCAACACCCACACAGGATGGGCATCACTAGCCTTTGGTCCATACTATCTGATCCAACTGCGCCCCAGTGCTGCAATTAATCCAGATCCAGCCATGCATATGGATCAGCACTGCTAGTCTTCAGTCCTTCTACTCCTCCGCCTCAGACCAAAAAAAAAAAAAAACTTTTCCTTTTGAACAGGCTCATAATCAGGCCGACTTCCTTAACAATGACAACAAAGCCACCGTGCACATTGGCTCATACTGCAATCCATATGTAATGAAATACTTGTAATTCACCCTGCAGTCGTATTCCACCACATCTAACCACTGTATACATGCCCGAGTGAAGATATAGCCTGTGTTTCTCACTGCACTGCAATACATTAAACGGCAGGTCCACTGCTGCTCTCTATCCCTCTGTGGACTGTGCTCACAGTGGGAGGCCAGAGAAAGCGTTGAATTCAATTTGGCTGCTGGGATGCATACAGCTGTGCCGTCTCCATTGTAGCAGGGATGTATAGTAAGTAATGTGGTAAAGAAATCCCTGTTATTGATTCACTTTAAGACACTCCAGCAGTTGTCATAAGACTGAATTAACTACAGCGCACACAAGCACACAGAGTAGACCTGTCACACTCATCACAATCATTTTATTTCAATTAATGTGTATATTTAAGATAGAATAGTCTGAATATTTGACAGAAGAGATCCATGTTTCCCTCACTTTTACATATGACTTCATGTAGAGATGCTTAACGTCATCTGTTACTTACCATTGTTAGATTTTTCTCTGTATTTCTACAGTTTGTTTGAATATGTACATTATTTATGTCAGATCTGCTCTGTGCAGTTTTGGTTTAAAAGTTTAAGAAGTGTATTTTTTTGCTTTTATGTTCCAGTATTCAATGTGACTTCTGAAGAATAAGAATAATCTGATTGTGAAGACGCTAAGATTTTGGCACTTTATTAATGTTCAGTATCTTTTATTTTGTCATGGGTACTGAAAAGAACATGAGGTTTATCATTGTTAATTGTTAATATCCTGCATGTTTCAATATTTTAGAATTTTGTTCTTGTTCTGTCTGAAGATTTGAGACCCCAAAAAAAGATTTTTCTACCCCATTGTAGCGTATCCCCCAGCTGCACATCTTCATTTCCAAATCAGCCATATTTTGTCATTCAGATTATAGATCACTCAGTCGACCAATCGCAGATCAGTGATCAGTTAAAGGAAAAAACTGCAAGTGCTTTTTTATACAACTTTCACCCAATCCTGCATTTTTACTGACAATGTGTTTTGTCAGTACAAAAAACAGTGCAATATTTAATAGAAAAGTTACTGTCAGTTCTGGAATTTTAGACCGCAAGACATATTCAGTGAAAATGGGACTGACAAGAATAAGTTATAAAGGGAACTAAAATAAGGAGCTAAAACTAGGCTTGACTAATCCGAATGACAAATGGCATGGAATAACAAATGACCACCAGGGTTAGGGTTAGGGTTAGGGTTAGGTCATTCGTTATTCCATGCCATTTGTCATTCGGATTAGGAAGGCCCACTAAAATCACATGGAAAAGCACCATAAAATCCACTCCTTCCTCCTGCAGCTCTCTCCTCTCAGTCCAAATCAAAAGCCTAAATATGACGATAGATTAACCTGACACTGTTTCATGCTGCTATTGGAAAAAAGGAGGCTTTGAAACACAGACTAGAGCAGTAGAGTCACATCCAGGTCAGATCTGACCGAATCTGATCAATGATGAGTTATTACAACTGTCAGTCATGTATTTAACCTCCATACCTGTCTGAAAATGCCTGTGATTGGACAAAGGCTTCTACAGCCTGAAAACACAGGCCTCTTGGACAAGAAAATTCTAGATTTTTTATCAATCTATGTCAAAGATGAGGTATAATAATAATAATAATATAATAGCATAATAAATGGGTTACTTTCTTTAAATACAATTAATGTGTGGTTTGTCTGTCCTGTGAAGTGCTATATAAACTGCTGCTCTAAAATTTAATTAAATGGGTAACTTGATTACTATTTCATAACTGTAACCTAAATGATCATTACTATTAGTTTGTGACTATTATCTGTTGCCGATTGTTGTCTGTTATGTTCTATATGACAAAATGATAAATAACTAATAAAAGTATCAAAGAAAATATATATAATAGTATAATATAATAATATATTCATAATATAATGGGATAAATCTTTATAGTGTATGCATAAAGTATTAATTGTTCATTTAACTTGTTAATGTCCATAATTTTGTAAAAGCTTGGTAGAGTTATAACAAAATACATAAATCCAAAATACATGTATTAGATGTCATTTGAAAGGAAATATCTTCTTGTTCTTGTGTTTAATATGGATAAAACACAACCTAGACTACACCAGTTGCTCAAATACTTATTATGTTTATGTTTATGCATTTGGCAGATGCTTTTTTCCAAAGCGACTTACAGGGGAAAACCAATCAAATCACTCAATCAATCAAATTTTATTTATATAGCGCCAGATCACAACAAAAAAGTTATCTCATGACACTTCATATATAGAGTTGGTCAAAACCAGACTCTAAGCCAATTTACAGAAACCCAACAGAATCCTCCAGGAGCAAACACTTATGACTGGTGACAGTGGCGAGTAAAAACTTCCCTTTAACAGGTAGAAACCTGGAGCAGACACAGACTCCTGAAGGATGGCCGTCTGCCTTGACCAGTTGGGGTTAAAGAGAGAGGGTAAAGAAAGAGAAAAAGAGAGAGTGATAGAAATAGTTAAACAGTTTTCTAGAGACTTCACCAGAAGTGTGAACAACGCTTCATCCACTCCTCATCACTTTTATATCATTAGACCAATATCAGTGCTGATCCAGACCCCTGTCCACATCCACATTATCCCTTTGACCATCATTCCTTACATTAGTACCATTACTTCATGGTACCTAACAAAGCAGGTACACTCACTGTTCATGCAGAGGTGGACCTTACAGACTCTGTAGACCACATTGGACCTGAGATTGTTGTCTCACTGTCCTCACTGTAACTGTCGCTGTCACTGACTTGTAATGCCTGCCAAAATTACCAAAAATAGTCACTTGCCCGATAAAGGGTTAATGTAAGGTTTTTGTGATGTAATGCATTTAGTACTTACAGTGATTTGTCTGACAGTTAATCATCAGCATCCATTTCCTGATCTGATGTCCCCACATGGCCATCACATATAATGGGGATGTGTGTACATATAACACGCCTCAGTACACTCCACTCTGCTAATTAGCCCATGTTGCTCTGCAGCGATAATGACCCCTATAAGACTCTGAGAGCTGATGGGGTGGCGTGTGTGCGAAAACAATTTTCAGATCCAGTTTCACATCTTCCCTTGCTTAATGTTTGCTTTGTTTGTGAGGGTGTGTGTGTGTGTGTTTGTGTGTTGTATATTTTTTTCCTCCTCTGTGAAATTGCCCATTTGGGTTGGCGCCAAATAGCTCCACGTGCCCCAAAGAGAGCGGTGAATCCAACTTCCCATCTGGCGGCAATGCCCCCCGCGCCTGTGTGCAGAAAGCAAAGCACCAGCAGCTCTGCCATCCTTTTCCTTTCCCCTGCATAACCCTTCAGCGTATCTCACCTGTTTTGCTTCCTTTAAGGCTCACAGGGACTGTAGCGACACCACCATAGATTCACAACCTGGCAACAACCCAGAACTCCCCTAATTAAAACTAATAATTCACTGTTGCAGCCTTACTAATTGCACCATTTTTGTGGGTGTTTTAAATGCATTTAGGCCAAATTACCAACAGCAGTTGCCGCTGAAATGAATTGATTGATAGACTTTATTCTAATTAACCCTCTGCGCATCTTCATTTTTAGAGCATGACTATCGATTTGTCAGTTGACATGCACTGTAAGCAGTTCCTCATTTTATTCAGTGCTTAATCAGCAAATCAAACAGACATTAGTCCTCGTGTTTAAGGTAAACTGTGAAGTGATAATTGGAGAGAATTAACGGCACTCTGACTTGATCACTGATATCTACAACAGTGTCATAGAATGCCGATACTGATGGCTTTGTTAAGTCAGTCGAGTAGTTAATGTGCAGTGATGGACTTGAGTGTTGAGACATAATGACAGCTTTAGTGACTTTTTGTCTTTGTCTAGTTTTTCATCCTCTTGTATTCTAATTAGTGCTGTCAAACAACTAAAATTTTTAACCAGATTAATCACAGGGTTGCTGTGGATTATTTTCGAATAAATCACGATTAAATATCATTCATTATTAATTTGTATTAATCACGTTTCATTTTTTATGAGCAAACAGACTCAAGAAAGAAGGGAATATATAAGTACTTAACGCAGTGTTTTTCAACTGTGGGGTCACCTGGAATTCAAATGGGGTCGCTTAAAATTTCTATCGAAAGATAAAAAAAACCAAAAACAAAAAAATGTATTGATAAAAAATATATGGTCAGTTGAGAGGGACAATCATCCTTCTTCTTCCTTTTTCAGTTACAAAATGTGTTAATTTTATTTTGTTTGTTTTTTAATATGTATGTGTTTTGTTTTGTTGTTTTTTTTAATATGTATGTGTTTTGTATTTTGTATTTAACTGAAATAAACATTCATTCATTCATTCATCATAATACATAAAAGACATGACAAACTCTGAAGCTGAAACTGAAGCACTGTTTATCTTTCAAACGTTCATCGTGGATGGTTTCAGATGCTGCAGCTCTTTCAAAATTCATAGTTTGAGTTCTTGTTTGTTCAATATTAATTGTCAGCCTTGTAAATCCAAGCTGGACTGACTGTACATATCCTGACCAAGGAAAATAAAATTCTCACTTTGTGCAGTAATCTACACCTGGCTTTACTGCCTTCATCCATAATAATATACACTATATAGACTAAATGTCATCTAAAATTAACGTTTATTTACAACATAGTATAGCAAACTATTACATGATCAAAAACAAATTAATTTTACCAAAAAAAAAAAAAAAAAAGTCTTTATTTTGAATGTCTGGGGTCGCCAGAAATCTGTGATGTTAAAATGGGGTCACGAGCCAAAAAAGGTTGGAAACCACTGACTTATTGTGTTTTTTAAACACATTCAGCAGTTTCAACAGAACAACTTGAAACAACTGTTTTGTCTTGGGTGTTTTTTGTCCTCATATTTCCATCCAGAGGGCCACTGTGCTGTTTAGTATCTTCCATCTTTATGGGTTGGTTCTACTGCCTGTCACTACTGGATCAACTGTCCATTTGTTCATGCACAACACGAACTGTACTTGGACAAACTCCCCCAAATGCACTGGCAGAGACGTTCAGAGTTATTCTACACTGCGGATGGGTTAATTGCGTTAAAGTTTTTAATCAGATTAATCCTGATGATGGATTAATCTGTGTTAAGACGTTAATTTTGACAGCCCTAATTCTAATGAAAACCACATATCCTCCTGAGACCCAGCAATGCATTTCTGTCCTCTGTAGGGGACAAAAGTTTGACAGTTTTATTTTTAAAAAAATGCTGTCCATGGCAAAGGTCATTCCATTAAAAAAACTGTTGCATTATGCCGTTTCCAATCAAGACAATTGCTGAATGTAAAAAAAAAAAAAAAGCTCAAACTGTCACTTTTGTGGGTTTCAGGAGGATATCTTACAGCTGTGTGGTTTATTTCATACTTGTTCTCCCTTTTAAAGCTGAAATCAGGGGTAAAAACACCAGAATTTGGCAACACGCACTTTCCTTCTGCATCTCACCTCTCTGTCCAAATAAAAAAACCATTTGAATGTAGAATAATATATAGATGACCTGATGTGGTTTCATGCTGTTATGTCAAAACAAAGCCACTTTTTCGAGCTTCTGTGTCCAGATTAGAACAGTAGAGTCACTGTCAGGTCGCATTTGACAGAATCTACAGCTGTCACTTCTTTATTTAACCCTCCTTCCTGTCTGAAAATACCTGTGATTAGACAAAACTGAGGTGTCATGTGGCAGATTTTCTCCAGCCTGAAACCATAAGAAAAGAGAAGATGCAGAAATCTTGTGTCCTCTCAGTTACAATATCCTGATGGGGAATTATGTAATGATGCTAACAAATAAAATACTAAAAATATAACACATCTCATGGTTTAGATGGAAAATACACAAAGCTGAAAACAGGCCTTTTTCTCATGAGAGTATGCTATAGATTCTCCTCATACTGATGTGTGATCAAATTTGGACACTTTTAGACATCCATACAGCATCATTATTTAGCACACGGGCAGGTGTAGTTTTTGAAGATCAGATGAGACTGAAAGACATCTACAGAAGTTTAGTTTATCTACACATTGCATACAGCAAAATGATGAAAGTTAAAAAGTTACCTCCACAAAAACAACTATTCTAAATACTGACATCCATGTACATGTACAGGAAAAATAATACAACTTATATAGACAGGATATTAATCTTAAAGTTGAGGTACAATACAAGTAAAATTTTCAGTAATTCAAGTCCTTTTCAGATTTTTTTTTAGGATAATCTAGATGTCAAAAGAATGCCACAATTATGGATTGGATAGGATTAACCCATAAAAACCCAAACAGCCATTAGCAACCAAAGCATCTACTGATCTAAAACCTGCTGATCCACGAATCCTATCAATACATGTAAATAATTGGTGTAAAATGCAGTTTGTCATCTTTTCATGGCTCATTCAGAGGCTCTGTAGTGAACATGGAAACACCGTCATCTTCTACAACATTGATTCACCAGTAAAACTCATGGAGTTTGATTAATGACAGTTGATGAAGACACTTGTTTTTATGTTCAGTTAATGACAGATTTGCTGAAAAAGTCTCTATTTCTTCCGTTTTCTCTGTTTCTGACAAAATAACGTATGACTTCACTCTGCACTTTAATGAACATCTACACGATCAGTGAATTAAATATGGGAAAACACATGATTTACATTGAAAAAATGCTAAATTCTGATGATAATATTACAATAAATCGCTTGATATAGAGAAAATTTCATTTGGGAACTAACACAAAAGTAGCACTGGGTCTTTATGGGTTAAGAAAAAGAGTTGCAAGAAGGGCTAAAATAAGAAAGATAAGGTCACTATGCATCAGCGCAGCTTTTTTGGCATTTCCACTACATGTGATTAAGGACCACCAGTTCCTGTCAGATATTATTTCTTGTATGACCTTGAATAATGACATATAATCATACAGATCACAGACTGGTCGATCCGGAATGGTTCCTGCCTTGAGTCATGTGTAAGTCAATCTATATCATAATACTGGATAAGATAAGATAAGATAAGATAAGATAAGATAAGATAAGATAAGATAAGATAAGATAAGATAAGGTATGCCTGTATTAGTCCCACAAGGGGAAAGTCCAGGTTTATAGTAGCACAGCAAAAAAGCACACAAGAGCAAAAGAAGTGCAAAATCAAAAATAAAGACAAATCAAGAAAGCTAGAAATACTATTCACAGCTGTGCACATGCTGATCATGCCACAAGCTGGATAGGGATATGGTTTATTACACCACTTATTGCATGGAAGGTTTCAGAGCATCTGTGTATGTATGTGTGTGTGTGTGTGTGTGTATCTGCACAGTTCTGAGAAATGGAGATGTTTATACCTGGCCAACTTAGTACCTACAGTTGAGGAACAGTCCCATCTCCACATTAAGTATCTCAGCATATTTATAGGACCAATATTTTGGGAGATATTAGTAATTTTGGAATACATTAGCCTTACAATCACATTGCATTGCCCATAACAGTCAACGGGAAGCACAGGACCATGCTGCATGATGGAAAATTAAGTTAAAAATAGGAACGACACATTTACTAGCTTCAGTCCATGACGGTCATCACGGGTCCATCACAGGTCAGCGCCCTAGTATGTGATAATGATGTAGGCCCTAGTTTGATGGAGCCTACACAGGTTTTAAGTGGGCAATATTCTCACCTGAAAATGTTTGCTTTGGAAATGATCACTTACAGTTTTAGCTTTCAGCTGTGGTGCAGTGGAAATGCAACGTGGTGACCAAACCGAGCCAAGCAGTGCCAAGTCAAGGCCAGTTGAGCTCATACGAGCAACGCAAAAGCAGGAAAAGCTTGCGAAACCATAACGACTACAACCACTTTTTGCTACTTAACACCCCACCTGACCCATGTTCATGACTTTCCAGTGTTCGAGGACTTCATTATAGTACTTTACATATCGAAAACTGGCACTATATATTTACCTCAGGTGTTCGAAATAGATGCCAAACACACATGACCAGCAGCAGAATGTGACAACCCAGGAATGAAAATAAACTTGAATTACATGACTTTGCTACAAACGTGGTCAGTGTTGGAGAATATCTGGTTCGATGTAGCAGTGTTAGAGGTTGTCTCCACCAGTGTTAGGATCACACTGTGCCCTTGTCTTAACCCTCGTTCTAAACAGCCACTTGAAATCTAAAGCATCTGCTGATCTGAAGTGTTGAATATCTTTTTAACCACTAATCCTATCAATACAGTGAATAATTCAGGTAAAATACAGTTTTTCAGCTTTTCATTGTTATCAGATATGACCCATTTATGCTCCATAATGAACATGGAAACACCGACATCTTCTCCAACATTGATTTACCAGTAAAGCTCATGGAGTTTGATAAATGGCAGTGGATGCACTGGTTGCTTTATGTTGAGATAATAGTAGATTTTGCTGAAAAGTCACTTTTACTTTAGTGTTCTCTGTATAAGATGTTGACCATTACATTTACTCTGAGCTTTTATGAACATTTACATGATCAATTGAATATAGGAAAATGCCTGATTTTCAGGAGGATAAAATTCTCTATATTGATAAATCATTTAGGAAAGGTTAAATCTAGAGGAAACTGCAGTTGGAAGTTGCCACAACAATCAACAGTTCTAGGTCTTTAAGTGTTAAACATCTACAGTGTTAAAATGCACATGTGCATGATTGCAGCAGTAGAATGAATCCAAAAACATCATATTATACTTTTCGTTTTTTCTTTTGTTCAGACAAGGTAGTTTTTAGATGTTACCTGCTGATAAATGACACGTCATCGGCACGTCGGATGACACTACTGAGGAAGACTGGAGTCACAGTCCAAACTGTCAAGCAGGTAACATCTAAAAACTATACCTTGTCTGAACAAAAGAGAAAAAAAGAAAAGTATAATTACATAAACAGAAGACAAAATAAATGTCATTAGCCAAAAACATCCTACATAAAAGTAAGTGTCTGTTTTTGGCTTTTCACATAATTCTTGCAAATACACATAAATATGGCTTTGAGTTCAGAACTTTAAATGTATTGGACTTTTCCAGTGTTGAATTCAACACTAGTAAAAAGTCAGTTAGTTTTCACATGGTGTCACAGAGGTTGAATGGGATCTATACAGTAAATCTCTTCAGCAGAGAGTATAAAGCCCCGGTATATCAAAGATATTATATCCCTTGTTCAAAAAAAGCTACACAGCCAGAAAGAGGAATCCTAAAGCTCTGCAACTCACATGAACACTACAGAGCTGGAAATATGTGTTGGTATGCGCTGACCGTTCTCTGGGCATATTTAACACAGTTCTGCACCAAGTTCAGAGCCTCTACTATAAAGGAGGAAGGAAAAAATGGAACAACGGGAAGATGAACTGAGTCTGGAATTTGTAAAGAAAAAAAAGGGGGAAAAAACCCTTTCCACTAGGTCTTTACTTAACATAAAGCTTGTAGTGTGATCTCCAAAAAGTGGTGTAATTACACAAAGATCAAATAGAGAAAAAGCAGCTAATGCTAATACCCACTCGCACTCCGGACTGTTATGAGGCAGAGGGAGAGTGGAGGAATGGGGCCCATTAATAATGAATCCAGTGTCATCATTAAGGCGGCAAATGATTAAAACATATCTCCCAGCTTCAAACGCTGCTTTGCTACCCCAGAAAATGCTGCAGTCGTGGATCTGCAAACTGAAAGAGCCCTTCAGTTTGCCTGTGAAATAAAGTTTTGCTTTTTTTCTTTCATCTTTACCCCCCCCCCTTTTTATTTTTTTTTTGAGTGTTGAAACACCAAAGCGCCAGTGTTTCTTTTTGAAAACAAAATACTCTTGAGTGTTATGTAATGTAATGCAACCATGAGATCCACGCAGACATTTCTTGAATATGAACTTCCATGCCATGTTGGAAGTCATGTTTCTTGCACATTTCCTGTCAGTTGTGTTCTTGGTTTGACAAATACAATGATCTACCCACGTATTACTGTCCTTCAGACTGATAACGCAGCAAAAAAAAAGAACAAAATAGACATTAATTTACAGCACAATGCCTGACTCGGCGTATTTTGTCATCCTTTTACCTCAGGATAGTCACTGTTCTGCCAAACCCATGGTCGGTTTTATCACTGTTATCTTGTTTGTTTGTTTGTTTTTTATCCAATGTGTTGATAAGAAGATCCACAGGGCTTGGACTTTATCTCCATTAGTGGCAGTGGGACATGGGGAAGGAGGGTAAATTGATCTCTAATGGAAAGGTAATGGTCCCTCAGGGTGGTGTGTCAGGAACCTCGTGAACTGTTCTTTAATGATGGGCTTTATCAGCCAGTCATAGCTTATAGCTTTCACGTACCATGACATCCTTATAGGAACTTCCAAAACACTCTCTGTACTGTTACTTTGCTGGATTTATTGAGCTAAAATACCCAGTAGTTGTTCATTCGGATTTACAAACCGAGAAGAAGACAAGCTTAGGTCGTAGTTCTGAAGTCTACGAGAGAAAACCCACAGACATGAGATATTCCAGCCCAGAAAATGTACAATACTCGAATTCAAAAGCACTTTAAAACAGCTGTTAATGTATGTAATCTGTAATAGCTGTATGAATATCATCTGGGTGCTTCTGCGAAACTGGTCCCTAAAAACAGGACATGGGGGTATAAAAATTCAAACCAGATGTAGACTCATGTTATAAAGCAAGTTTGGAAACACTTTGGGTCCATTTTAAAAATAAGTATTTACTGAGATAAAAGACAAGCTATTTTTCAGATAAAACACATTTTTATATTATGTTTATACAAAAATCTTCGTGTAAGATAGTAAAAAGGTTACAAAAATTCAGCGTTACTCTTTTTTTAATATCTCTTTATTCTTGCACAGGTACACTTTGGGAATTGAACTAATTATGCAAGGCAGAGTGTTTGGCAAAAATGACCGTTGTTGCAAAATCTCTCGTGATTTAAATGTGTTTAAATGGGCAGGTTCCCCATGTAACACAAGTGGACACGATAGGTTATGCACAAAACCTGGAATGAGACTGCCGATTCATGAAAAACTGCATGTCTGGATTAGAAAAACCACTTGGATCATCAAATTTAACACAGCGTCTTTATTTACAGCGCTATATAAGACCATTTCAAGCCATGTTTTCAAGATCAGATGCACTGACACCTAGGTAGATTTTCATTTCCCGATTTTGGTCCTATTTTTGGGCCCAATATTTTATTAAAAATTAATTAATTTTTGGATGGCTCAGAGCAAGAGTATACTTTTTTTTTTTTTGCATTTATCCGAGGTCATCAATAGGTACATCCTGGGGGGAAATATGTCTAAATTTCTCTTGCCAAAATAAAACCAGTTTGATAGAAGCGCCCATCTGTGTCTTGCTGGATGATAATGGATTTTGCAATGCTGTGTTTTAATATCATTCATCATGTAAATTTCTCGCTTTTTTCTTTTACCATGATCTTTTCCCAACCTTAACCCCATTTTTCTACCACAACACTGCCTTTTCCAAACTTAATTACCTAAAATGTCTTGTAGAGCTGTTCTTACTGGGTTGCCTAATAGCAGAGTAAAATACATAACAATAACAACTGAATGTTGATGCATATGCCAAATAAAAATAGTAGAAGAGTGTTCACTGGAAGAACTGTTAACTGTTAATAACTATTGTATTATATGCAATTCAGAAGAGAGGAGGGACATTTAACAAGACAAAAATGGACTAAAACACTCAATAAGATGAAAATGATGTACAAGAAAACATGTGAAGCAACAAGACAAAAATAGAGTAAAAGTCATAAAACAGCAAATGTGACGTAAAATTAAAATATGCACCAAGAGGAGGAAACTGTATTGGACACCACTAGATGAAAACGATACCAAAAGAGTTTCAGAATCATGGAATAGCTTCTAAAAATGTAGACGTAATGGCCATTTAATATATATTTTTCTGAATTTGGGTTCAGAAAATACATGAAATGGATGTTTTGGGTCTTTAACAGAAAAAGTTTGAAGGACAAATGCCGTGTCTAAGTTGAGGGATGGAACAATATTTGTTTTGGATTAAGGTTTGGGTTGGAAAGGCAAAAATAAATACAGCATGAAACAGAACATGAGCTGTGGTCTCATAAACATTGGTGTTCCACTCCATTTACTTTGCTTCTTAATGTCACCTTCCTGACATGTATCCACTAACTCTGACTTATGTCTCGTACCCTGCTGGGTTGATGTTAACACTATGGGGTTACCCTGGGCATTGAAAACACACATGAAGGGCTCCTAACCAATCATAGTACATGAAATACCCCTAAATATACTAAACACATCCCCTAATACAGTGACCGGATCTTCAGTCCTTCTTCCACAGCACCCATTTTAACTGTATGAATTATTTACCTGACATTGTAAAAAAACGTTTGGGTTAGATTTATGTCATGTTTTGAGGTGACCTAATAAAAATCTTATACAGCCTTGTTACTGCTGTGCAGGAATGCTAAATCTAATGCAAGCCAGCAAGCAGGAGTTCAGTCTATAGTGCATTTAATTCCAGTTTCTGCTGAACAATGTGTAACTTGCAGCCAAAAAGCATAAATCAAAACACACACAATAAAAATAGGGAAATTAAAGCCCAATTCATTAAAACGCTATTAAGACAAATGTAGAAGTAAATGATTAAAACACATATTAGTTATAATGGATAAAATTAAACAAAAATAAAATAAATAACATACTAAAAGTTGAGCAGCACGACCATGGAAGATGATCAGTATTATGGTCTGGGGCTGCTTCACCTGGACAGATCTGGGATGGTTATGTAAACAGAAATTAACTAAAACAAGTGGTGCCAGGCATAACAAACCCCGCCCCTTGCACGTATTGTATCTTATTTTAGCATCGATCCAGCTGATGTCATCATGTCTACGTGTGTGGTGATGTCAGCATATCAATTGTCTCTACATATGTGCCAAGTTTGAAGTAAATTGAAACAAAATTGATGTTTTTATAGACATGTGAAATTTCACCCATTATAAGTAAATGGGGAAAAAAAGATTTTAAAAATCCATTTAAATTTAAACTTTGACCTATTATTACAAAATGTAATCACATCCATTCTGAGTCACTGGCAATCTATAAACCCAGTTTGGTATGAATCCAACCAATAGGTTTGCTGCTAGAGTGTTAAAAACCAAACAAACCAAACCAAAAACACTACCCCTTGCCTCCCCTTTTGGAGGGTGGGGTAATAAATGGTACGGCGTTTTAATAAATGTGTGATCAAAACTGAAGGCAATCCAATGGAATATGGAATATATATGGCTTTTTCTTCTGACCAGGCTGTGAATGGTTTCTGTATGTGCATTACACAACAGGAAGGGGAAAAGTATTACTAATTTCTCATATTGTTCATATTTGGACAGTCAACACATTCTGCCTTTTACTACTTCCTGTTTCCATTCCATAAACAGCTGATATCACATGTATCACATTTTATGATGCATTTTTTAATATGATTAATGTAGTTGGAACAGAAACAAAGAGTCAAAAGCCAAAGGGATTACTTTGATAAACATATAATTAATATAGACACGAAAATAAAAGAAGCCTGACTAAAACAATTACCAAAAAGTCAGACCCCTGTGGATTTCCCCCACATGGAGTTAATCTAGCTCCAGTGTGTGTGGCTCAGTTCTGACTGAAAGTGGTGGGTGGTAGGGGCTTTGAGTCGAGGGAAACCCCACCTAATCAAACCAAATAGCCGTGACTTCATCAAACCTGCTCATTACAGCTGAATTCATTTTTTCCCCAAATT
Organism: Sphaeramia orbicularis; assembly: GCF_902148855.1. Lineage (NCBI taxonomy): Eukaryota > Metazoa > Chordata > Actinopteri > Kurtiformes > Apogonidae > Sphaeramia > Sphaeramia orbicularis. Next base: position 15,255,012 of record NC_043958.1, read on the forward strand.
ACTTGTGCCTAGATTCTTGATTTCCTGTTCTGTCTGTGGCACAAACAATCAAAAAAAGAAAAAGAAAATCAGTGTTGCCAAGAAACTGTATCGTCATAAAAACAATTTTAGCTGACATCTAGACAATGGGAAGTTTTCAGATGACTGTAATTAAATTCAGAGAGCCTGCTCGTTTGTCTCGCCAAAAGCCACATGCTACCCTTCCTGACTCTGCAACATGTTTGTACGCTTTGGGCTCTTGGGGGAAATTAATGGCGTACTTGGTGTAGTCGCTTTGCAACGTGAGCATTCTCTCCCAGGCGTCTGTAACCTGCTTGACTTTAGCAAGCTTTAATAACATTTTCGGACCTATTATGTGCCCACCCAGAGTCCAATCCACCCCACCCACCCCGTCGAACGCAGACGATCATTATCTCTGATGAATATGTCCGAGCGGAGCATCTGTTGAAGGAGGCGCGAGTCGAAGGTGAAGTCTGAAAAACAGCAGACTGGACTCTCAGATAGAACCCTGCACTAAATATACGGTGGAACCAGATGGAGGCAATTTACCGGTCATAGTTGATTTGCTGGCGTGTGTGTGCGTCCATGTCAGTGTGTCCCAAATTTCGCAAGTGGAGGGTTGAGTGCCGCAGCTCTGTGCCAGAAAATGACAAATTGCCCATTTAGCCCATTGTAAGTGTCAATTTTAATGCAGCGGGTCAGTTCTGTTTTCGACACTTCTTGGGCATTTTGCTCTGTGAAAATATGTAATGAGTCTGATTTGAATTACAAAACGCACATCTGAAGAGCAGCGTGTGTTTGTGTGGATATGTCTCGACACCACAGGTGTTAAGGAAGTGTGCACAAACACACATTTAGGCTCTGGAGAAACCTTTTTTTCAGTGTTCAGACTGGAGTGGACATGTAATAATAGCTCACATTTGAAGTTATGTGCTCAGCTGCTCAGCAGTTTTTACGTCTTGATGGCTCCCCCATGGTCCATTCGTAGCGCCCTCTAAATTTAAGCTTGATGTTCTTACTGTAACTTGTACCAAAACTCTATTTCCAGCACAATAACAGAACGGGAAATGAGCCGTCTGTTGGGGTAACTCCACTGTAAAACAACATGGGACAGCAATTCTGGTGTTCTGTGAGAGTGGACCTGGCACTTTATTAGATGAGTGAGCTGCTCCACCTAAAACTTCAAAAATACAATAGTCAAGTGCTGTTTTGCAGATTTTTTGCGTTCTGCTGTCTAAGTACTTATGATGTGTGCATGTTAGTCAGTACTACTTATGGACGGCACAGACTGAATTACTTAGAATCACTCATACTGACAGATTTGTCCATTAATGGCATGTACAGGTGCTTCAGGAGATCTTGCCACATTGATCATTCTATTCATATTTTGGATTTTCTGCTGGATTTCAGCTCTACATTCACTGAAGTATTGACAGCTATCTCTTTGGATTAACGTATGTCTGCCTCTTCATTCAACATCTACATCATCCTTATTCAAAAACACATGAAAGACACCTGAAGTAGTGAAAATGTATAGTTTTTCAGATCTATTCCTGCAAAACACACTTATAACATACATTCATTACATTGTAAGTAGAGTTTAGTTTTTAGCTGAGCCCTGAGCTATTGTTTCCGGAGTGTTTTGTTGTTGTCGAAATTACTAACAAAGATAACAATAAACATCTCTGATGAAACTAATGGTCATTTAAAATTTTACATGTAGCTTCCTTTGGACAATATCTACAAAGTTTGTTCACTTGTTGATGAATTTTTCACTAATTATGGTCCCTATTTTGATGGTTTATAAAAAATATAGTTCCTATTGAGCACTGATAGGAAGTCATATATGGACTTTCATGTCATTAGTTGAGTTCTCCTCCAGTCAAACGACCACCCACTTCTATTGGGAGATTAATGCATTAGGACCACAGGGCTCTAACATAGTGGCAGAACCTGACAACCTCACAATTTCAACTTGTTATTGATTCTTGATAGAACATGTCAGGGAGATACAGGGACATTGGTCCTATTTTTCTCTTATGTTACTGTTCTTACATTTTTTATTGTATCTTATATAATTCACTAGAGACAACATCTACTTGGTGGTTAAAGATAATTTTGATTCTGATTCTTATAGGTAATACCATGGATTCTTTTAGATGTTAATATGTATTTGTCTAGTGTCTTTGTTAAGGCCTGTATTTGGACACTAGACTGTATTTAACATGATAACAGATTAAAGAGAAGATAGATAAAATATTTGTATGTATTAAAAAAAAAACACACACACACATTTTGGCACATTAGGGCTAATCCCAGATAATCACACCATGCAAATATACATGAATTGTGTCAGTCGTATGTGTTATTGCAGTATTTACTATTACTGAAAGTAAATGACTAACATGTCATCATAACTGTTCCTTAGTTTACAGCTTAGTCAGATATGGCAATTATGCAATTATAGGCAATACCATAGCATTAATGGGTGTTTACATGTGTGCGTTGTGTCTAATATTCTTGCTAAGGCTCATGTTTGGCAAATCTACTGTATTCAATGTGAGTCAGAGACAGAGAAACAGACAAAAAAAAAAAAGAAATGATACAAAAAAAAGTGTTAAATGACCTTTTGGTATTTCAGGGAGTCCTTTGTTTAAACACTGTCAACATGCAACAAATAAATATAAAACTTTTTTTTTTTCCCCATGATAACATGTTTATTATTTGTGCAATGTTCTTTCTTCTAAAGAGATAATCATAGTATCTGTAGTTTATAACAACAGGTAACAATAAGACAGATAAAATGTTAACTTGTTTGTAGAAAGATACAAACATCACCTTTTGGGACATTAGGAGCTCCATATGTTCCAGTTGAAATCAGTTGTAACTATAGAAACTGTGGGATTCTCTCAGTTTTTACAGATTGATAACTTTTTCGGCAGGACCATTGACTCAGAGGTGACATGAATCAGTGCTCTTTAAATGTTCTGACAAGCTAAGCCATTCCTTTCATACGTTATATTGCATAACATCCTTGCGATGGTTGGGTCTACAAAAGCTTAAAAATGTGTTAAAATGCAATGTTACATTGTTCCCAGTGCATTTCCAATAGTGCTATACTTATTTGCAGTCCTTGTAAACAAAATTTTTGCGCGCCTTAACAAACTCTCAACTGTTAGCTGTTAATTCGTCTCCAATTCTGCCTCTATCTACACACACGGCCGCTGCTGTTCTGTTCGTTACCTCGATTAGTATTCAGCGCCAGCCTCATCTCTTTGGATGGCTCTTTTGTTTGCCTGTGCTGATTGGAGGGCCTCTGGTTAATTTAGATGCAGGGAAGCGGTGACAGAGGAGGGCTTATTAGGGCCGCGAGCCCATCCCGCCTTAAGTGCAGAGTCTCCAGTTCCATTTTCATTTGCCTCCATTATTGAATTTGCTGGCTTCTCATTCGCCCTGATTGCATTTTGTGTCACCTCTAAAAAAAAAAATAAAAAATAGGCCTCAAGAGGTACTGTGACACTCAAAAGGGAGACTTACATTATGATTGTAAAGTCATGAGGCAGGGAAAAGTTTAGATTGACACTTGAGCGCTTTTGTGTCCCGTATTACCACGCTTTTCATGGATCTTTGACCCTCAGTAAAAGTTCACAGAAGTTTTGCTGAGGGTTACGACACAAGTGTAAGTATTAGTCTTCATTTCAGAGTCAACATCTTCTAGTTTGTGTGTTTCAACAAACCTAAAGTACATCAGGTCTAACATGGCTCAAATGTAACCCTCAAATGGTTCGCCAGCGCCGTTTTGGATGTCAGGCCAAGTTAAAGTTGACCTAATTGTGATTACTGTGTATAGAAGTGGGTGTACTGGGTGGAAAAAGAGACAGATTTCTGTTTGTGTGTTTAGTAAGAGTGGTGAGGTGAAGTAAGAGTGGGCAGAGGAAAATAAAGAAGAGTGATGGCGGGGATTCATTTAGCATTTATTGAAGCTTTAGAAGTGAAAAAAAAAAATCAAAAGAATCATCTCCACTTCCACCTCCACCTTTTCGCGGCCTCATCCGACACCTACACAGCTTCCATAAGATCCTAACCTGAAGTATTTTTCATAAGGATTCATCACAAAACAATATCATTTGAGACTGCGAAATTTAATCAGGGGCTTTAAAACACAATTATGGTTATCTGGGAGGACACGGCGGCGGCGCTCAGCATTGAAGGAGGGGTGGAGGAGCAGGAGGGGAAAGATGGAGGGGACCTCCCCCGCACTGTCTGCACCCTAGCGCTCTTCTCCCATTTGTCACCGCGCACAATATCGCTTTGGCTGGCAGAGCTAATAATGGAGAAGTGGGGAAACGGGACTCTGGAGACCCACCTCCGCCTTTCCGTGAAGATCAGATAAGTTCTCTTCCAGTCAGAGACCCGACTCGCTGTGGATTTGCTTGTAAGGAATATATCATTTATAAAACACAGCACCCCCTTTTGACAGCTTTTTAAGTGTGTGAATAATATATGTGCGACTGCAAGAGCGGGATGATTCCCCTACTGGAAAGAAAACACCGCACACTCACTTTGCACTGAAAAAAGTTCATTTCATTTTGGTCACTCCGAACACCAAACCCCTTTTGCTGATGCTTTGCTTTTCGTGCCTTGAGGCGAACTAGTTGCTGTTTTCTGTCTCTATTATCTCAGCGATCTGCAGCCATTTATCTACCAGCGGCTTGTTTGCAGTCTGGAGACTTAACAGTTATTCATGGGATTTGAGAAGTCGTTTTCACTTAAGCAGCTACTTTCTCAACAGGCTTTTTTTTTTTTTTTTTAATTCTTTTTTCCTCTTTAGAGTAAACATGCTTGGAGGCTCTGTACAGTGGAGTGCTGCACAATTACACACAGAGGGTTTCCTAAGGGACCGACCGCTTGTTTTGTGTTGTGTTTACCTAAAATTGTCGGGCTTCTTCATCTCACTGTAAATTGGCTGTGAATAGAAATCCACAACTTTGTTTTGGTTACAGGACTTTGGTGAGATTCAGAAAGTATTGGCCTTTCACACATGACTACTGCAGACACATAGCTGCTCAAGCCATAGAGCAAATGAAGCAAATGCAAATATTCAATTAAAGGGAGAAGTTGTAGTTGTGCTCGACTGCTTTTTGCCTTTATGAACATTCACTTATCACCATACAGCTCTGCAGTCGCAATCAAGTGACTATATTTACCCTTCCAACGTCAACACTTTTAACCCTAGGGAGAGTCCATGGATGATCATTTTACTGTTTTCAACAATGAAATCATTCATTCCAACTTGATCATTTGCTACAACATGCTTTAGTTGTGAGACTGCATTGTTTGGCTGGTTCTTGGCTGCAGGATGTTCTGGCAGTGCATGTACAAAATAGTATTGTGAGACAAGTGGATTTGATGGAACATGTGCAACATGTGGAAGTGTGTCCTGGTGTTGAAGTAAGTAAATTCTTACAAAGGAAAACAGTACATAAAGAGACACGTGTATTTGTCAAAGCGTGTCATTTCCAGGTTGTAGCTGCAGCTTGTTTTTTTGAGTATTGACAGTTGAAGTCCTGCCACTTCCAGTTGTGCCCCTTGGGGCCTTATTTCAGAGAAAAATTGTATTCAAGTCAATGGCAAAGGGTACGGAACTTTTTAATCCTCATAATTGTCATTTACACATATCATTAGCCTCATAGCATAATTGGCTAAGTCTAATAAAAAAATAAATAAATTAAATTAAAAAAAAAAAAAAAAAAAAAAAAAAAATAATAATAATGTTTTTGGCCAAATTGTGATATGTGCATAAAATGTCATCAAATCAAATCAAACTTTATTTCTATAGCACTTTTCATACATGTTACATGTAGCACAAAGTGCTTCACAACAACCCCCCCCCCGTCCCGCGGTTGCAAATAAAAATACAAGCAACAAAGTAAAATTTACAGTAAGAGTTTAATTAAAAGCTAGCCTAAAAAGATACGTTTTAAGTTTACTTTTAAAAATATGGAGACTCGCAGCGGACCTCAGGTCCTCAAGTAGGCTGTTCCATAGTTTGGGGCCATAAAAGCTGAATGAGGCCTCACCAAGAGTCTTAGTGTGGACTCTAGGAACAGTTAAGAGATTACTACCTGAGGACCTGAGGGTCCGAGAGGGCTCATATGTTAAAAGCAAATCAGATAAATGATCCCATTTGGTCAAGAATATGACTAAGGCAAGTATGCTATGAGGCTAATGATATGATGTTTGTCAGTTTAAAAGCTAATATTTCAAGTGAAGAAAAAACTGGGATGTGCAACTGTTGAAGTATCAGTCTGTGAAAATGTGTAAATATAAAAACCACACATCTGTGACTTCACAAAGGTGACGTCATCATAACAGTGTCTCTCCATGATCTGTTCAGAGTCCGATTATGTCTTTGCAGTTTCAACACGACCAGAGTGTAGTGATTCTCACTTCTTTTAAATCTTTTTCACCTTTTTCTCGGAGATTGAGGTCAAATGTGCCAGGGCAGTGGCCATTTTGGTGTTGGTGGCATATATCACATGTGATAAAACATGCAGTCCAATGAGCTGTTTAACACAATTCTGCATGTTTCTTTACTATATTTAATACAAACTTCTTCTTTCTTAGCTCATGAAGTTTCTTTTACATTGATAGATGTTAAATGTGACCAAAAAATGATTATCTCTCCATTGACCTCATATTTCTTCTGAAGTTAGGTCCCATGGGCCACAACGGAAGGGGTGGGACTTTAGTACAGGTAGAGGAAGGAAAATGACCATAATATCACTGCATGACAGAAATCTTCACCCTAATTCCAGTACAGTAGTTTCACTGAGCCAGTAAAGGCCTTAACATACACACACACAAAAGCAAACATACGCCTACAAATATTTTGCTCCAGAACTATTGATACTGGTGGTGATGTAAGTTTCCGATAGTTACAACAAAGTTTGGAATTTATTTGTGCCAGGCCATTTGACTGAAATAATGGATTCAGCATTATCTGGAACTTCATCTTATCAGTCTGATCCAGTGTCTTCGTGTCCACTATCCAAGTACAAAGACACTCATCCAATCCCAATCTCCACCCTAAACGTAGACCCTCACAGACCTTTCTGACGTCAGCTCGTCTGTGGCTGAGTGTGGAAGTCTGTAAGGGCTATGTTAAAGAAACAGGACAGCACTTGCCTACATGTCACATGATGTTACCTTGACAACGCAAATTCAACAGCAGTGAAGACATGACCTTAATAATTCCACCAGGAAAATTCAACCAACCATTTACCATCAGCTACAGCTTAAAGTAAATGACAGTAAAATTAAAACGGGTATTTAATTCATCACTTAGACACAAAAATAGTGTCAGTACTGAGTACTCAGAAAATGATGAAATGAAAAAGAAATCATTTTACAATTTTTGTTAAACAGAATTATGATGTAAAATTGGTGTTTCATCAGATCCAGATCCGTTCGTCTGATTTGATGTCTTTCTATGAACCACCTTAAATCCTTGTTTTAGTCTTTCTTCATTCATTTTGACAAATCACAATGTCTCCTATTTCTTTATTAATTTTTTTTAAGAGTTTCTGGGCTTTCTTGGATAACAATGAGTTTTTAACACCATTGTGGGTAATTTTCTCAGATGTGCAGAGGTGCTGATGCACAAAAAGTGACCATAAATGACTCAAAATGTCTATGATCATGTCCTCTACAATTAGAAGATAAGCCTTTGGGGACTTCCCAGGGAAAAAAAGGTCAAAGTTTGGGTGTCTGTGAGGGTGGACGTTGGGATTGGGTTACTGTATTTAATCCATCTAATGCTCACACTCTAGAAACTCCTCACTATCCTGAGTCTAATTTCTGTCATGTTGCTCCATGCGCTGTTCTTCACTTCACTATCTTCATCAATTGTGTTTCACACTAAACACTGTGGTTGGAAATCACCAGGTCCAGATCCAACACTGTTGTTATCACACAACGTCTGTTTCACACAAAAGATTGGTTGATGCTTTAATTAGTGCTGCAAAAACTCGGGATAAATCATTCTTTCTCTGAAATAATAAAATGCCACTTTTTCACAGGCTAAATATTCACTCACTTTATCACACTCGAAGGGAAATTTGGACTCTTTATTTTACCCACCCTAACAGACCAGTCCTAACACTGAGAATTAGCATTAGAGTTAGCACTAGCATGTAGCACATTAAGAGCAATGAGCTGCTATTGAGCTGCAAATGGTTCAAATCCAGATCAGTATCATGGACAAGGCCACTGACAGGAGACGGTGGTCAATTCTAAATGGAGAGAGCAGCTAAACTCAATGTGGAAAGGAAATCCTTGTAGCTGTGATGTTTTCAGAAGTGTTAACCACTACATGACTGCACGGCCCAAATAACATTTGTGCTCCAGGTGGAAGTGCTCATGTCAAAAACAACTATTTTACAAAAAATTATGACAATGAAGTTAATCGCATGTTAAAAATGCCCCCACTGGTTAAAGGGTTTGACCGTGTACTATAGTCATTTCTTGTCCTGGTCCTGTATTTTCAACTTTCAAAGCACCTTCAATCTTTCTCTTTTAAAAATGCAGGTGATTCATTTTCTAGTACTTTCCTTGGAGGAGATCACCAGACCTCCTTACCAGTAGATAAACCAGCACACAGATGTAGACGTAGAATACAACATGAGACATCCAAGGAACCAATTGGAAACCTGGAAACCCATCCAATTCAAGCAAACACTACTTCACCCCTTTATAATTCTCCAGAATGGTCCAAACACTCATGTGTGTATCTTTTCTCAGGAAATCTCTTTGTTCTATTTCTGCTGAAGTGAAGTTCATTCAAGACAGTGCATTGTGGCCATTTCATCCATAAGATGAAAGAGATTTTTTTACACTGGAGTGAGGAACTGAGCGCTTTATTGTTCCCTTGGTTCTGCTGATCCTGTTGCTGAGTTCTCGCATCCCTTTGTATGTGTGTGAAGTTCAAAGTACTTTGTGAAAAGCCTGAGAAAGATGCTGGATGGCTCGGAGCACAGCAGCTTCTGCGGCTGAAACTGTTTGTGTGTTACATTTTCAGGCTGTTTTTGTGTAATTTGCTAGCTCCTTTTACTCTCACTCTGACTCATTCCATCTCCGAAGAACAGTAATTTTTAAAGATGGCTATCCTAAACCCATTATTATCGGAAGGAAATTGAAAATCCTACTCAGGACAGCAAACTTAAACACAATTTCTCCCCTCCTCTCACTGTTTCTCTAAGTTCACTTCATTTGCTCTCATGCGAGTCATTATTTTCCAGAGTCGCAGATTTGTTGCCGTTTCAGTTGTGTAATGTTCACTGGTGTTCCCTGAAGAGGTTGCACTCTAAGAAAATGAAGGCAATTTGTTTCGTTCTCCAGTTCGGCACCTTCTGTCACACCAGCTGTCTGCACTGTGTCACAGGCCAGTCAGAGCACCGGGAACTGATGCATGTAAATGACTTGAAGGAGTTTACAGGTTTCAGGGAGAAAACACATGCATGGCATAAACTGTCCCATGAATCTGGACATTCAGATAAGTGCAGGTGTCGTAGCAAAGGCCACATACACTATGAGGGCTGTGGTAAAAGACAAATAGACTTGGTGAAGGACTTACTACTGATACTTTTTGGGCTATTTGTGTCTGCAGTCAGCAATGCAGTTCACTTAAGGGATGGAACATATGAGGTCGTTTACTCTCTCGGGATGTGGGTAACTGCAAACATAATTCATAGTTTAGTATTTGCAGCCATGTATTGGAATCAACTGAATGATATTAAAGGTTAAAAAGGTTAACTGTATTATCCCCATAGGGAAATTTGGTCTCTGCATTTTGCTCTAAAATTACTCAATTCACACACAGCACCTAGCATTAGCATTAGCAAATAACACATATTAGGCTTGAAGGCACTCAGGGACCTACTCCAGAGCTACATCAGCACTGTAGTCAGGGAGACCAGCAGGAAAATGTACTTATATATACCCGGTTTTAATGGTAGGGGAAATGTGACGACCGAAGAAAACCTTTACAGCGTGGAGAGGACAAGTAAACTCAACACAGAAAGACACCAGTCCAACCAGCCCCTGATATTTTGTAACATGAACTGTATGGGTTTATAAGTGAAGGGGATTAGATACCTCTGACAGTCATTTGGTGACCTCTTGTAGCTTTATCAATAAGTGCAGTAAAGTGACAGCCAAGTGACATTATTAAATAGGGATAGAGCTTTGAAGGAGGTGGTTGGGCACGGACAAAAGAATAATGTTTGTGGGCATAACAATGTTTATATTTGTAGTAGTCGTGTTACTGTCGTCTTTTAGTTCATACACCAATGAAGCCTAACCCTGATACTGTTAAAGACTAAATGCAGCCGTGATGCTATCTATCTATCTATCTATCTATCTATCTATCTATCTATCTATCTATCTATCTATCTATCTATCTATCTATCTATCTATCTATCTATCTATCTATCTATCTATCTATCTATCCATCCATCCATCCATCCATCCATCCATCCATCCATCCATCCATCCATCCATCCATCCATCCATCCATCCATCCATCCATCCATCCATCCAAACTAAAACAAACAAAAAAAAACCTTGCCATTTGAAGGATTTTATCCAGATTCATTGAGGCACGTTATCAACCAAAGGTGGAACACAGTTGAGTAGATGAGACTGGATTTGTTTATTACTACATCTTTTCGAATACGACTCTTTTTCTCTTTTTCTTTTTTTGTGTGTATTATTATTTTTTGCTTCCTTGAATTTTCATTTCTATATTATGTTGTGCAAAGAAGTCAATTAGTAGCAATCAGGAAGCTTGTATCATTTCTATATTTGAAATAAATCAATTAAAAAAAAAAAAAAAATATATATATATATATATATATATATATATATATATATATATATATATATATATATATATACACGTTAAAATTATGTTTAAATGATGCATAGGAAATACCTATGTGAAGCAGTAGAATTTATTGTGTGTAGTCAAGTGGATCTATCTGTCTATATACAAGCTATATGTCAGACTTAAATAGATTACACACTTTTATATTTAAAAAAACCACTAGGTGCTTCACTGGAGGCTCTGCGTTTGTCTCTCAAACACTGAGTGATTAATTGGCATTTAAGAGGTAAAGCCTCAGCTTAGCTCTTCAGCTCTTCCTACAAATGTGAGGCTTTGTTGAGCTGATGATAACAAGCTTCAAGATGCTTTCTGCAGTTTAACGTGAGATGTTTATCATAGGGATTTGGCGTGTCCAGATGCATTTCACACGTGTACATGGGGTTTCTTGAAGGTATATGTGCAGTTTTCCTTTACTTACTGGGCTTCCCTGTGCTTGTGTGTGTTTGTATGAGTGTGCTGCTGTTTCTCAAGAAAAAAAAAAAAGAGGGCATCCAACTGTGGAGAGAGTGATCATCCCGATTTCTCTGTTGCCTGAGCTCAGCAAGTCGTCCCATCTCCTGAATCTCCTGAGTGAGAAAGTACGTTTCGTGTGTGTGTGGGTGAGGGGTGTGTACAGGGTGGAGGATGACAGGGATGGAGAGATGGCTCTAATGAAGGGACAAAAAAAAAAAAAAGCAAAGTGGATGGCCCCGAAAGTACTTGGCTTGAGTTGTGTGATACTTGACACACCCGCCCCGGAGACAGGATAGTAACGGCAAACGCATAGACTCATCAGTGGAGGACGGATCACTATTACGGCCTTATTCATCAGCATAATTAGGGAGAGAAAGAGATGTGGGACAAGTGGCTAGCAGCGCTGATGAAAGCTCATCAGCAGGCTCCCTATAGAGCTATGACCACTGATTGGTGCTGAGGCCATCATAGCCCAGAAACTACTTCAAAAAAGGGGCTCTTCGCTCTGCTGAACGACACTAAAATGAACATAATTGGCTTGCAAAGGCAGCTTGGCACAGAGATCATTTTTACTTCCTTAACAATCTGTGTCAATGGCCTGTTCGCTGTTTTGAGAGCTTGCAACACACTAGATGAATAAATAGTCCACAGAAATTTTATGTCCTGTTTTATATCATAGTTAAACTTCTTTCACCTTGAGCCACTCGGCCAATTTTACTAGTAGCTTCCTCAGGATTTGCATTAAGTCACTGGTTACTTGATTAACTTTAACAATAATAATCCTAATTATTGCTTGGTGTCACAATTCTAAGTTGCTTATTATGATAGTGGTAGACTAACTCCACATGTGGGTAGTGCTGTTCCAGGGCTGAAAAGGCTGGAGTTGACTGTCCTTGACCAAAACACTGCTTTAGATCTGGAGTCGGCCCCAGGTACCCTCAGTGGCAGCCCACTCCTTTTGTATGTACCATGATGGGTTAAAGGCATATGTTGACTTCCACCACAGGGACAATAAAGTGAACTTTATTCTTTTATAATGCATCCTTCACTTGCAGCTGTTGAAAGTAGACTATATGAAGTAGACTCAATCCTTCATTTAGGGCTTTGGTTCATAGCTGACTTGACCTGCCCCATTCTGTTCCATGTGAATATCACCATAAGCCCACACAGAACAGAAGACAAATCACAGTAAATCACAGTTACAGTACCCATAATACCCTGCCTGGCCCGTAGAAGAAAGCCCCACGCACAGTGTTTTGTTGGGTCACTATTTATTACATGACATATTCACTGTAGGAGCACTTACACCACACTATGCTTATACAATCTCACAGTAAATATCACAGCATTTGTTTCCATCCAGGGTTGCATTCATTTTTGTTTTGTGTAAAGTGTAAAGTCTTCTCTAGCATCGCAAAGATTGTCAGTGAGGTTCAGGTCTAGACTTTCCATGTGTGAAAATAATGTCTCATGCCCCCTGAACCACTCTCTCACAATATAAGCTTAATATATCCTGGTACTGTCCAGTTGTTTTGCTCTCTATCAAACTGATGGTTGCTTAAGAAATGAGAATCTACTCACTACATCAATTATGGTTATAAGAACTTATTGCAGATGCAACATATTCATCACTGCAGTAATTATACAATGTTTAGCCTCGCTAAATCAAGGTGGAGACATTTTTCTGGCCAGGCTGTGTAGCGTCATTAATGCCCAAGATACTGAGGTCATTCTTCAGAAAAAGGCAAATTATACCTTATGCATTCAAATGCAGTTCAACATTTTAAGTGATTATGCAAAACGTTTGATGCTAATGTTGGATGCACAGATCTTGTCATGTGCCATTGAGCCTGTTTACATGAACATAAAAATCTGATAAGTCTGAGTAATCAGATAATTGGAATAATCAGAGCTGATGTCTTCCCATGCACTTCAGAAATATGATAATCAAAAACCCTGGTTTAGACAATCCAGTCCATTATCTGATTTCTTTCGGAGTACATACCTTCATAGTGATGGCATGCTCAAATCTCCTGTTGTCCTCTACCCATGTTTGACTACATAACTTCAGTTTTCTATGATTTTAATTGAGTTTACACATACACAGATGTAAAAGAACAAAATAAATCGGATTAACCTGTATACATGCAGGAAGACATTGGAGTATTGGGGAGAAATCCAGGTGTGTTAATCTGATTTCTCTTAATCAGATTACTGCCATTATCTGATCAATTATATTAGATTATCCTGTTTATATGAGCACTTGAATAATTTGATAACTCCAGAAATTGGATAAAGATGGGAGTATATGTGTGCATGTAAACAGGCTCAGTGATGGACTTTCCTGAATGGAGGTCTTCATCCAGGATCTCTCTGACCTATTTGGATTCAGCAGAGCACTCCTTTGCCATGCCTTTCTGTTTTTTTCCACTAAATGTCATGGTCTCGCACTGTTCGTAATGGAGCATAATGAACCTCCTCATCAGTTTTTCTCACATTGTTATTATTCAATTTAAATCAGTGCCTTAACTTTAATGGCAACATGTAAGATGATGTCCATTTAGTGACGGAGCGCTGCAACTAGTAACTGGTTATTATTCTAAATACCCGTGTAATCATTTCAGCCATTAGACACCAGTAGTGAAATGTGGAGATCACAGACTGAAACCCGTTGTTTTCTTACCGGATGTTCATGTTTATTATTGATTGAATATTCAGCATTAAATTCCAATATATTTCAATATTTCACATCTGAAACAGTCAGTCATTAGTAAAATAATTGCAGACAAATTTACTGTCAATTGACTGTTTTTATTTTTGGGCGATTTTGGTGTGATGTTTGATGATTGATCAATTGACTTACTGATGATTGATGATTTTTTAATTTCTGTAAGCATTTATCTACATATATCTTTTCTCCTTATTCAGCCAGAAGTTACTTAAAAATTTATTTATTGCAAATGCTGCAGCCTGGCAGGAGCACCCCTCTTTTCTGCTGCTTTTTAGCCCTTTTTGCACTTTGACTTCAAATGTGAAAGCCTTATGCAGCTCAAAAATCAGTGAAGCTGAAGGAAATGTATTCTGCCGACTTACAGTCACAGAGTCAAGTGCAGACTGTATATTATATAGGGAATTGGAAATGATATTGGACATACATACACAAGTTGTTGACATGAAAGCCGTCGTTCTTCTGTGTTCAAACTGTGAAAGTCAACATCGCTGTAATTTTCTTGACCTTTTGGGGATGTGTGATCTAGCTTGTTTATGGTGTGTTTTCTTTATCATTGTGTAATCGTTACAGGCCTGCATTTTACCTTTTTCTGACTCCGGTTTTTACCTGCGCTTCAGGTTTTAGATTTAGATTGCAGTGAAGTCAAAGATACTCCAGCTTTGCATATGATAAACTCCCCCAAATCCTGTTCATCTTCATATCCCACTGCATGTCACATCCATGTGCTGATTGAACATGACACTTAAAGTTTGGCTCGATGCATCCCTCCCCCCCATATTCCCTCACAGTGGGGCGCTTTGTTTCACTGCCAAGAGAGATGTAGCAAAATGGTCCACCAGATACAGTCTTGAACCAAACATGACCTGAACATATGGCAGCAGGAGCCCTCAGCAGCCACATGCAGACATGAAACGGCATCGCTGGGAAATATGTCACCCAAGAAAAGCGCTTGCCGGAATGGATTACTTTAGTCCAACGTACAGATGATCAAAAGGGAAGGGAAGGGTTCTCCTTTGGGTGAAATCAGACTAAAAAGTCTCCCCAAAGAGGAAATACACAGTAAAACTAAACTTTCAAAGTTTCCAAGTGAACAATTAATTTGAATAACTTTTAATTTCACCTCTTTTCATGTTACCCTAACCCATAAAGTTTATAGAATTTTTACTTAACCCTTCATGGGGTATTCATAGAAATACTCTGAAATTCAAAATTTCAACTTTAGTGTGTTATTAGAGGACATGACAAGACATTATTATTTTTGTGAAATTATTATTTTTTTTATTTTTATGAAAAAAATCAAGGTCAATTAAGTTACCCGTAAGTAGAAAAACAAATTCAACAGTTACATATAAAAAAATACAAGAAAAACACATGGAAGGTGAAAGGAACATGTATTTTAGAACATTAGACCCACCTAAGTGCTGATCCAGACCCCTGTCCACATCCACATTATCCCTTTGAACATCATTCCTTACATTAGTACCATTACTTCATGGTACCTAACAAAGCAGGTGCACTCACTGTTCATGCGGAAGTGGACCTTACAGACCCTGTAGACCACGCTGGACCTGAGATCGTAGTCTCACTGGCCTCACTGTAACTATTGCTGTCAATGTCTTGTAATGTATGTGGAAATTACCAAAAATAGTCACTTGCCTAAGAAAGGGTTAACCCTGTGAGGTTTGGAACAGCAGAAATATGCATTTATCCAACTTTATGTGAAAGGGAGCGTCTTCTAGTTTCTGTTTACAACATGTGGCTAAACACATCCTAACTAACGTCCCTTTAAACATGGCTAAGATGAAATTGTAACCATGACCTTATAATGGTTCGTTAGTGACCTGGTGGATGTTAGATGGTTATCTGTTGTGGTTTACTTATTGTTAGAATTTTTTCAATTTTTTCCACTTGTAATTTAGTGGGGAAAAAACTGGCTTAATTTGTCAGTTGTCGATTTTCTACAAAACCCACACAACTCCTGAATTTTTAACTGTCAGTACCTCCTAAGAAAAAAAGTAAATTCTCAACTTTTAGATCAGAATATTGAACTTTTATTAATTTATTTACTTTTTTTTTTATCATCATTTTAAGACAAAGATTTCTATTCTACAAAACAGACTTTTGCTTTTTCCACACTAATGATGGTATGGGAAATTACCAAATGGATATTGATCTCTACATTTGGACCTCAAACAGTAGAAAACCACTCACCTTTTTCTGTGCCAGTTCACCATTGTTCTTGTCTTCTCCAGCCTATAGAATTACCCACCCACAATGGCTTGCACTTGAGGTCAAGGGAAAAGCTGCTGTACTCTATTTTCAGCTGTAAACCAGTGTTTCAGTTCCTGAACCAGGTCAAAATGCTCTGTTTAGGTCAAGGTTAAACGCCTGAGGTAGAAGGGCATCTGTTTCATGTAGGTGGATAAAGGGTATCAGCCAGTAGGTGACACCAGTGTGACGCTTTATATCGGATTATCTTGAATAAATCCTTTAACATACACAGCTGGCTGTAGCCGAGTGTTTCCAAACTATAGCTGGTGTACTTAGACTTTCCCAGACCAATATAGCAAGTATCTGGTGAGGTAAACCGACCTAGAACAATGGCAGACACGACATTTATACAGAAAGGAAGGGAGGAGATCATAAAAATATAGTGGTGGGTCAAGAGGTGAGTGGATCCAGGGGCGTAACAACAAGATCCTATAGGGGGCAGGAGATTTTAAGGGTAGCAGAAGGATAGTCTGACTGTTTTACTATTCTTCATCAGGTAGAATCAGTGTCGATGTAAATTCTGCAGCCTTTAATAGAAAGATATGTTCACTTGATGCAACAAATACATCTGAACCTTTTGATAGTCCTCAGAAGCCCCGGAATTCTAAAAATCAACACGCCATTTTCCGTGAAGCCTATAATATTTACCTGGAAAGGCTGATTGGAGGCACACAGCAGCAACTCGAAAAACCTTTTGGGAACTAATCATCAGTTCATTACACTCGCATTACAGAGCAAGACCGCTACAGTTCTCTGCAAGCTATTTATGTGTGATTTGGAAATAATGTTCCGAATCCATTTTTATCAGTCAGACCAATATCACCTCGCCTTCTCTCTTTGTTTCTGTGTTGCTTTCCTCATGTTCCCCTTTCTTTCCTCAATCCACTTCCACAGCCCACCACCCTTTTCCTTTGATACGGGACAATAGCTTTTATGACTACCTCGTGAATCAAGGCGGTGGGGGTGGGGATGGGGGTGGGTGTAGCCCTGGATATGTTGGCTGTAGATCTCCAATCCTGATGGAAAGATCGAAGCACATGGGGGGGGGGGGGGGGGGGGGACAAGAGAAGAGAAGAGGGATGGAGAGGTGGGTGGGTGGTGACGTGGGGCTGTCACCCATTAATAAATGACCACCTGATATGGGCTTGTCATGGTACTGGAAGAGTTAGCACCGTGCCTGGACGGACGGCAGAGATGGCAATTTTGTCTTAGAAGCAAGCGGGTGGGAATTTGGACCGAGACGCTTAAACGAGGATTTTGAATGGTGTACAGCCTCACATGAAAAACCAAATGGATTGTACATTATCTATCATACCTCAAACAGTTCAAATGTACATGTTATTGCATAGAAAATGTGGTGTTGTGTGGCTCATTAGTTTACTACTCTCCAACGTTCCTCACCCTCCTCTTCTACATGGGTTGTAGCTACAGATTGTCACTCTGAACCCCTCACATAGATTTCAACACATAGTGCATGTCATTTTTCCACTGTGTTGGATGTGCAGCATTTTTTGATGAATACCAAGGTGGTACCATGATCACAGATTGGTTAGGTTTAGGCATGAAAACAACTTAGGTGGGGTTGAAAGGAAAAAGGTTTGGAAAAATTAAAATGAGACAAACTGCATGAAAACATGAACATTAGTCTCTGATGCTGAAGTCTGCAGTCTTTAGTGTTTAGCCATAACCATCCTAACCACCTCCTACTGCTGTTATTGCCTACTTAGCTACGTCACTAGGCCCATTTCATGAGTTTGCCTTGATGTCTATGTGATATGCCAACGCACATGTCGAAAATAGACACTATAAGCATACCCTGGGTGGTGATAGAGGGCTCCAAGAGATCTTGACCAAGTGGCAGCATGTGGTGACAAGGGGGTGAGAACAGGAGTAGCAGAACATACCATGGCAGCTAAAATATCAAAATGGTCTTTCTAGAGCCAGTGTTTGGTTTGTCCGTTCTTAGCTACAGTACAAACAGCAGTGCATTATTACGGACTCCATGCCAAAGGACCTTATCCCACTGTTGACATAAAATGCTCAGATTAAGCTACATTATGAATTTCTGCAAAAATATCCTCCTAAATCCTACATTCTGCACTTTGACAAAGACCAACCTTTGAAAAGTGTTTTGTGTTATAAGTGAAGCCTTAGGTTGCTTTTTTTTCCCCTCAAATATTCCCATTATTCATACAGGAAAGTCTGCATGTACAAAGTCTGTAAATGTCACTATGTAACATGGCAGCATTTTTTACACATTGAGATTTAATTGCAATTTAGGGAAAAAAACTAACTAACCAGAATTCCTTGGCAAACAAAGTGGGATCGGTGATTGGTCATTAGGTGCATCCATTCAAGCTCATTTAGGTGCCTTATCTGGCTGCTGATTGGTTAAGTAAATTAGCTGCCCCTTTCACTAAACACAGTCAATGCAGAAAGCCAGGCAGAAAAAGACACATTCACTGAAACACATTTGTTACTCTCTTTAAGGGAGAGTAGCAGAGATCTGTCCACAAAAATCACTAGATTTATCCCTAATGGGGTCTTACAAATTGCCAAATCTAACAAGATAAGTTAACCTTGAAAGTCTGTTTCAACACTTAGGAAGTGTCGTTTCCTGCACCGATATAGATATATTTTTTAAATGTCTCCTATGAATTATTCACACTGTTGTTGAAACATAGCATTGGGAGCCTTGTGGAGTACTATGTTACCAATATTTGGAGGGCAATATACATGTGATTTTAGTAATATAACAGGGAGTGCTTTGCTAGTGCAGCCACTTGTGCTTTTATGTGTTTTGGTGTTCTCAGGGTTTATGGTAACCACTGTACAAAAGGAGGGCTCTTGTGTATCATCAAGTACTAAGCCATTTTGCAAGGACCACCCAAACAAATGCTTGGTTGTAGCCTTGGCCAGACCACTGAGTGAACTGAAATTACCTCGTGATTGTGACCGTTGCATTTGGAAGGGACAACCTCTTTATAGATCAAGGGAAAACATATTATACTCAACTGATTGGTTCAAGGAAATATAACAACAGACATAAAGTCTCTCTCGTAGATGTAGATACTGGCTGTAACACTTGAGTTTTATGTGCGATATCAGAAGTCTGTCAAATCGTGGTGCGTACAAAGGAGGGCAGCAATATTCATGACTTTTTTTAAGTGACATCAAAGCACGCTGACAGGGCAGTCCATATGTTATTGAATAAAGAACAGCCTGTCCCTTTTTTCACCCACCATCAGTGAATGTAAAGCACCCCCTGATAAATCGTCCATTGTGACGGGAACATGATTACATGAAGCCGCGGGTGTAGGCCATTCAGTGGGCAGACGGAGCGCCATGTCACCTCTAAGAGGACTTTGAATAAATGTCCCCGTCTCTACCAAGGCCTACTTCCTTAATCAGGGTGTCGGATGGTAATGATTAGCTTCCTGTGCATGTTTCTGAGCCGCCGGATCGTCCGCATAAGTCATACACTGTTAATAATCTGCCTGTGGGAGATAATACCTTTCTTTACCATCAGCTAATCCAGCCCTAATCTGAACCACATTGTTACTTTTCTCATATTAAATTTCATTTATTATGACAAGTACTTTAGAGGAATCCGCCAGTATTTCTCATTCAAGAAGAGGATGCAAGGTGATTGTATCTAAATCCCTCAACTAGGTTAAATAATACAGTCAGCCGGTGTCCCAGTGAGAAAGGCACTGGTGGGGCGTGTTGTTCCTCTTGTGCCGTCGGTCTTGGCTTGAGAGGGGGGGATTACTGCAGCATCATTTCATTCTGTGACTATATCCAAAACCTGGGTTACAAGCAGGGATAGGGATTAGAATTTATTATCTATGCACAGGCATCTGTTAAGGGCACTGGTCCTTGAAAAGAAACATATTTTCACTATTAAGCTAATGCCTGATGAGCAGCCTGCCTTTGTCTTTGGCACGCTGGCTTTCGCTTTGATGGAGGGACTAGGTCAAGAGGGCTGTGTGTCCAGTATTTTCTGAGTCAGTTCGATGGTTTGCGGTTATAGATGACAGCAAAAAAAAAAAAAAAACTCAAAATGTATCTTTTAACTCTAGAACCAGAAATCAGTAAGATACTAAATTAAATACAGCTGCATTTTCTCTGCTCTCTCTGTGGCAGCAAGAAACTTTACACTAGATTAAATTGAATGCACTCATTTTTTTTAATATTTGTAATCATGTCCCTAAGTGAGTCTATATCCCTGCACCAGTTTACTATTTCATTTTTAATCAACAGAAGTATCTAGTGTCTTCCATTGACATTCAAACTCATTAAATCCCTCTAACTCTAGCTAATGAGGAAATCATACCGCCGTATATTTTCCAGTTCTTTTTAAAAGCGGGGCTGTTTTTGTTTATATCCATTTATTCCTTTAATGCACAGTATTTCTTTATGAAACATCATTGTCTTTGGATATGGCATTGAATTACTATGTGCATTTGTCAATAGCATTTTTCTTCATGCTCAGATGCACTTGAGGGAACACGGCATGCAGCAGCGTACTACTGAGACAAAGGAACGATGGGAGTTAACCTTGAAGTATTGATTTTCTGCCATTGTGTACGTGTACTATATATCCACAAGTACGAGCTTATTTCTCTACCTCTTTTTTCTTCGTCTTGTCTTCCCATGCAGAAATCCTGAATGGGGGTGTTTATGTTGACCAGAACCAATTCCTGTGCCACGCAGACACCATCCACTGGCGGGACATCATCAAGAACCCTCAGGCTGAGCTCCTGGTGGTGCCGACTAACAACAGCAACCAATGTGAGTACCAAAAAACCAGTGGATCTAGTGCCTCTGAATGAAAGCCAAACATTTTTAGGCCAAGAAAAAAGAAGCAGAAGTCGTACCATGTGGCGGCATACTGTAAAAGTACAGACCCACCACATGCCCACCCTCCACTCTCCTACCAGTGCCAGTCCACCAGCCCTCTCTTTTTTCACTCTGTTTGCCTGGCAGTCATTTGGAAGCACAATCACATAGTGTTACATCAACGTGTGAACCTTTACATTGTTGAGGTATGAGAGCAGCTATGTAGCAAAGCGCATGGAGCCGCTGTCTGCTGTGCTTTTTTGTTTAATCTCATTGAATTTGACAGCTGGTTTGAAGCTACCCACTTGGCCTGATTCCCCCCCATCTTCCCCTTGTTCATGGTCCCTGCAGTCCCTTGGCTCCCTCTACTTTGGACATAACAGACGGCGCTATCCGGCGGACATTCAGTGTCAGAAGAACTGGCAGCTACAGACAGACTCTGAAACTTTCCTGCACATCTCTGGATGAGCCCTTTGCTCATTTTGAGGGAGTGATAGTGAGGTCTTTCTTTAGGGCCTCTATTTCAAAACATGTCATGATGAACAATAGGGACAGCTGTGGCACAAATAGCTGGCAAAGACATAGACAGTGGGGGGGGGGGGGGGGGGGGGGGGGGGGGTGTTGAGAGTGTATCTGACAAAAGGCACAGTGACCTTTTGTTGCACTGAGCAAAACAAAATCTGCATTTAGGATGACTCGACCAGGAGTTGGACATCATTCAAAGCACCAGGTCTGAACAAAATTTTGAGACGACGCTTTTAAAGGACAATATGTGTAAAACATTGCTGTTTTGTTGATTAGATGGCACTGATGGAGGTGGAGGAGGGAAAGCAACAAAGAACAGAGGAGGTGGGCCAAAAAATGACAAGAGAACGCGTGGGTGTTGAGGTTGCCAAATGGGTGCTTTTGCCAGGCAGTAGTTAGTATTTAACATTAACAACCACACAGGGGGAGTGGTTGAAGGGGCTGGGTGACATTCTGCTGCACTATTCCACTTACTCTGTAATTAACCCATAGTCAATTAAGACTTGATGATGGGCCACTGGCAGATGAAGGTTGTGAGTGCTCTGTCAGGTCCCACTTTGCCTGTGCAAGTGCCTGACAGAAGGGAGTAGAAGCCTGTCTTTCATGCTTATGTTCTCAACAGGCCACAAGTCACTACGATGACTTTGGCTCTATTGTTGGATGAGTGGAGGAGATTCAACAGATCTGTCACTGTCACCACTGAGCCAACTTTTGAGGGTGTGCGTGAGTGGACGATGAGGTGTTTGGCATGTGAGGGGGTGGTGTTTGTATTGTTGGTGTCAGAACTATGTCTGAAGTTTGTTGCGGGGTTGTCTAATGCGCAGTGCCTGTGTTTGTTCTGCAGGCAGACGCTGTCATCGCTCATGCAACGGCCGCTGCTGGGGCCATCAGGAGGACCAGTGTCAGACATGTGAGTATCCACATGAACACACACACACACACACACACATACAGTACGCTGATGTTAACCTGAGCTCTGTGTGTCAACTAGTCTTGTCTGGAACCATCTCTTCCACTAAACTTTCAAGGTGATTTGTTTTTTCTTTCCAACTTATTTTATTGATTTTTTTTTTTTTTTTTCAGTCACAGGTTACATGTATACAACATGCCTTGGTATATGAAAAAATAAAGTCAGTAACCTAAGTGATGGCAATATATCAAAGCAAAATAAAACAACCTCAACAAAGAACAAAACAGACAACGAGCAAACAGTACCTCGACATTAAAGGATACAATTATCCTTTGTAGGTCAATCAGTGTAAACATGGTCCATATCATAGCATTAAGGTGCCTCATTACACACAGAATCTCAGGGTCCTATATGTTCAGGAGTAAGTCAGGCTCAGTTCACTCCAGTCCAGCGGAGGAACAGTTACATATGTGAGTACAAATGACGAAAGTAATTAAATCAGGGATAGCAGGGAAATTCTAGCATATGAAAGAAAAGGGGTCCACACTGTGTAAAATTTAGTCTTGGAGCCCTGAAGTGTATTTCATATCTTCTCTAGATGTATGCAATTCAGGATGGATTTGATCCAAAGAACATGTGATGGAGGTATTGGAGGTTACCATTTAAATAAAATCAAGCGTCTTGCCAACAGGGTGACTCACGCAAAATTTGTAAGATCGGGCTTGTGTAAAATCAGATTTTAGGTCTAGATAATAAAGGATAAAGAAAAATCACAATACAACACTTATAAATAGTTTATATAAAATAATCATCAATTTTTCTGACATTTCATTTTATATACTGAGCAAATAAAATGTGTGTATTTAGATTTAGAGCCTCTGTGCCCATTTTCAAGATGATATGGAACAATACAGTCAAAACATTGAAATAAAACAGGTAAAATGCAGTTTGTCAGCTTTTCAGCAACATCATATGTGTATTTTTTTGGACATTCAGAGGCCCCGTATTGAACATTCAAACACTGTCATCTTCTGCAACAGGGATTCATCAATGAAAACCATTCCTTCAATTTTCTATGTTTTGAATTAATAACCTTTGAATTTACTCTGAGCTTTTATGAATAGTGACCTGATCATTAATTTATTATAATATTTAGATAATGTAGTATCTGGTAGTTAATTACTTAAGAAAGGTTAAAGGTAGAGAAAACACCATTTAGAAGTCACATATAGGCCTCCAAGTTATAGACAAAAAATAAGTAATTAAATAAATAAATAAAACAATTTAAACTGAATTCAGTTGAGAATCTTTTCTCCAAACACCCCAAAATATGATACTCCTCAGCAGCAGAAGTGCTTGAATTACAGTAATAAGCAAAAATTAATATGTGGCGAAAATAAATATACAAAATGACAAATGGAACAATTTTAAACTAAAGGCTCACACAATAGATAAATAAATAAATAAATAATTCCACAAAATGCACTTGTATTTACCACATATTTCAGTTAAGGTCAGCAAGAATGGAGCCACAGCAAAACCATGTTGGCATTGTATGATAGTAATAGTCATAGAAAGGGACATTCTGCAGCATATAGAATAAACTGCTGTCAGATTTGTGTTATATGTAATATTTGTACTTTAAAATATTCAAAAGTATCATCAGAGTGTAGAATAAAGAGGCCTGTAATTATGTCAAAAATGCCAGTGTATTAGGTCTTTGTAGAGATATGAACTGAATATATTTATAATGGTCTGATGGTCTGAAGGCCTTTGATAAAAGTGTCAGAAAGACATAAGAACCACTAAGAAATAACTTTTAGAGTAATTAGAAAGTGACAAAGTGGTAA